>NC_043714.1:28120248-28197691 GCF_006229205.1 Suricata suricatta
CGAGGGGCGCCGGGAGGTGTGGCGCTGGGCGGGCGGCCCGGGCCGGGGAGACGGCGGGGAGCCCTGGGGGTGCCCTCCGCGGCCCTGCCCCGGGCGTGTTGAGGGCGAGGGGGTTGTGCTGGAACCCCGCAGCCAGAGGCCGCAGAGCCCTCCGCGCCTGCTTCCCAGCCGCTGGCCACATGGGTGTGGCCCTGCGGGAGCCCTGGACCGCTTACAGCCTTTCAGGACTCGAGCCTCCGGAGGAAGGTTCCGGTTCTGCCTCTCACTCAGAGCAGTCCTTGAGTCTCTCTCTATTCTTCTCCCTTTTCCAAGACAGTGACGATCTCCTTGACACATTGGGTGGATTAGCAAACAAAAAGAGACCTTTGTCGCGGGCCACTAGAGCCACTGGGGAGCGGGATGGAATACTCTAGCAAGGATCTTATCTGGAAAGGGGCTTCCAGCCCTAAGACCACTGCTGGGACCCTCAGGGTGCGGTAGAAGCCGCCCATCTCACAAGCGCGCACATGACTCCTTTCTGGTGCAAAAGTTACTACAAAGACCCTCTATTGAGACCTAGTCCCCTTGGCACTTCAGAAACACCCCTTCAGTAGCCTTTGTCCTAGACAGTGGCAGCTTCACGCTGGTTCTGTGGCGAATCTCGAGTGTACTTACGATACTGTGAGTAAAACTAGAATACACTGTTTTTCTTTTTAGCGCTGTAAGTCAAGATCCAGATAACTCTGGAGAAAGCCATTTACTTTGCTCCTATCCAAGAAATGTTTGTGTGTGTCCACTTCTGTGAGAACTACATAAAGAATGCCATTTCTCTGCCTGTTGAAAGTGAATGTGTTGATCGGATGGCTTATTTCCAAGGGTCTAGAGTCATGAAGGTTGTCAAGGCTCAGTTCTTAGCAATCAAGGCGTGAGAAGAGCAGAGCTTTGTTTGTCCAAAGTGAGAATAAATAATCACTCACTGACGACAGGAGGCAGCGGCCCCCAAAATGACAAAAAAAGAAGGCACCAGAAGATATTTCAAATCTAGCTGAGTTTTTAATCATCAGGCCCGTGATTTTTGCTTTTGTTGTGGCCTCATCTGTGAAACCAAGATTTGGCTTAGATCTAAGTTTCCTTGTAAATGTAAACATTAAGGAGAAATACATAGATTGTAAATTCAGTATGATATCAATATAGTATTTGACTTATACAGCTCTGAAATTGTTTACTGTTTTTGAGAGTAAATTTTTCCCAGTTTATTAGCGTCATGATCGTGCAGTTAACTCTTGAAACACTGTGCTATTTCAATAGAGTTGATTTGGATTTTGTATAGTTATCAAAGATTCATCAAGGGTCTTGTATGTGTCAGACTGTGTGGTAGAGTTCTATAATACATTTGGCAGAATTGAGTAGATCAGTCTTAGAAGTCCAGATTTCTTCCCTGACTTTCTGAAGGCCAGCATAGCATGGTGGCGAAGAGCTGAGATTTGGAGCCAAACTATCTATTCTTTCGGCTCCCAGCTCCATCACTTCCTCGCTGAAGGAGCTTGGGGACGTAACTCCAGTGACTCACTTTCTTCTCTTGTAAAATGGAGATGGTGCTACCTCTCACACAGTTGTTGCAAGGCTTCCTATTAATTAATACATGTTAAGTACTGGCAAGTAGTAAGCACTGGATTTGTGTGTACACTTGTTATTGAGAAGTGAATAAGTGAAAATATGTAGAACATAGTAACTGCAGTTGAATTACTACATTCATTATATAAACCATAGCCTTGGCCTTCCTGTTATTTAACATGATCTAACGTTCCACAGGAGTGGGCATGGCTCTGCGGAAAGTGGGTGCAATGGCCAAACCAGACTGTATCATCTCTTCTGATGGCAAAAACCTCACCATAAAAACGGAGAGCACTCTGAAAACAACACAGTTTTCATGTAACCTGGGAGAGAAGTTTGAAGAAACTACAGCTGATGGCAGAAAAACTCAGGTCAGTCATAACTTAACAAAACCGCAGAGGCTTCTAGAATGATAGGTTGTATTAATGATATTCTTACTGTTTATGGGGAAAACTTACTGAAAAAGTCAAACTATTTTATGAATTGAGTTTGGGAAATTAGTGGAAGTGCCAGCTTCATAACTTAGTGTGTTTTGGAAAAATAGTTCAAGAAACATGAGAAAGAATGAGTGTCTCTTATGGGGGTGCAGAGCGAAACGCACAGATTATATTATGGATACAGTTGGTATGGGCTAATGAAGTAGACCCAGAAAGGAAAAGATGAAAAAATGTTGATTAAGGAAGTTACGAGTCATGGAAACTCTCTTGTAGCATACTTTGGAAGATTAAAAAATTTAATTTTTGCAGACTGTCTGCACCTTTACAAATGGCGCATTGGTTCAACATCAGGAATGGGATGGGAAGGAAAGCACAATAACAAGAAAATTGGAAGATGGGAAATTAGTAGTGGTAAGTGCCAAACTTCTTATTAGCCTTCATCGTTCACATGACCAATATCACTGATCATGAACATGAGAACTTTAGATCTTGCAAATCAGTGCTTTAAGCTGCTGCAAAGCCTACACATACATCATAAGCAAAATAATAGGTTCTAACTTTTCAAACCCAGGAATTTTAAAATGCATTTTCTGGGGTGCCTGGATGGCTCAGTTGGTCACGTGTCCAACTCTTGATTTTGGCTCAGGTCATGATCTTATGGTTTATGAGATGGAGCCCTACATGGGGCTCTGTACTGGGCATGGAGCCTGCTTAAGATCCCCCCTCCCTCTCTCTTTGCCCCTTTCCCATGTGCATGTGTGCATTTTCTCTCTCAAAAAAAAGCATTTTGTCCATCTGTGAAGTAGATTACAAAGTTTTATAAGATGCTGACCCTAGTATTTAGCTACTACCATTGTTCTGGGATGCATGACTAACCTAATTCTTTAATATCGTTCTAGGAGTGCGTCATGAACAATGTCACCTGTACTCGGGTCTATGAAAAAGTAGAGTGAAAATTCCATCATCATTTGGACAGGAATTAGCTGTGAGGACGAACAAGCTCAGTTCAATGAGCAAATCTCCATATGCTTTTCTTTTTTCATCACTGTGTTCAATTATCTTTATCACAAACATTTTACATGTAGCTATTTCAAAGTATTGATTTAATTAGGATCATCCCTTTGGTTAGTAAATAAATGTATTTGTGCTGTGCCAGTGTTGTATGCTGTTTTTAATTTCATAGGAAATTAGTGGTGAATTTTAATAAGTATGAACTAAATAAATTCTGGAGTAGTCTTGAGGGTACTAAATTGAGATCCTATTTTAGTAATTTATATATAGAGCTACTTCTGTGGCAGATACACTACCAATCATTTAAGCTTGCCCTACACTGTTAGAACTTGTATCAACTCAAAGATCTTAAATTTCTGGCAAAGACTATTCTCATTAAAAATTATTACATAGGGGCGCCTGGGTGGCTCGGTTAAGCCTCCGACTTTGGCTCAGGTCATGATCTCACAGTTTGTGGGTTTGAGCCCCTTGTCAGGCTCTGTGCTGACAGCTTGGAGTCTGGAGCCTGCTTTGGATTCTGTGTCTCCCTCTCTCCCCCTCCACTACCTGTGCTCTGTCTCTGTCTCTCTCTCAAAAATAAATAAACATTAAGAAATTAAAAGAAAAGAAAATATTTTTTAAAAATTGTTACATAAACTTTATAATTTAAATATTAGAATTAAAGTTAAATTACCATCATTGACCAATGATCAAACTTTTAATGGTACACTTATAACTATTATTCATGAATTTTGCACCCCAAAATTCTCTTAATTTTCTGAGGACATACCATGTGCCAGGCAGTGATCTAGCGGTTGAGGCATATCTGGACACAAGGTCAAATCATTGCCCTTGCTGTGAGGAGAAACACCAACTTTGGAAGAACACAATATGCTCATTAACAAAAGCCATAGAAGTAACACAGTTCTAAAATGCTGCCTGTGTTTATATATGAAGAATAACCAGAATTCTAATGAACCCCTGTTCTATTTCTCAAACCCAAATACAAACATCTGCAGTTCACATTTGGAGAAATAGCTTGTAGACATTGTATGCATGATCGCCAAGGCAATACTTAATGGTACTAGTTCCTCTACCTTTATTCTGTAAAGTTTTGGCCAGCACCAGCTAATCTGTTAAAGGATATAGGAAGTAGTAGAGCTGGATTGGAACCTGCATCTTACGGAGTATACTCCATGCTTAGTCATTCTACCTCACTGCCTCCCATCAGCTTGTACTGATTCTGAGTCTATAAAGTCCCTCAATGTAAGAACTGAGACTTGAGAAACCACCCCCCATGCTTTGAAATGTTAGCCGGTAAGAATCTTCAGAATTACTGAAAGCTAGCAGGGAAAGAGCTCGGTTCACTAACACTCTAGCCCTATGCTGTCCAGTATGTAGCCATGAGGGGTGCAGGGTGGCTCAGTTGGTTAAACAACTGACTCTTGATCTCAGCTCATGATTTTATAGTTCATGAGATCGAGCCCTGTGTTGGGCTCTGTGCTGATGCCTGCTTGGGGTTCTCTCTCCCCCTCACTTTCTGCCCCTCCCTCACACTCTTGCTCTCTCTCAAAATATAAATAAATAAACAAAGTGTGCATGCAGCCATGAGCCACAGGTGGATGTTGAGGACTTGAAATGTGGCTCATCTCAACTGAGATGTATTGAAAGTAAAATACACATCGGATTTCAAAGACATGATACAAAAACAGGTACAATTAAATACTGATTACATGTTGAAATAACATTTTGGATATAGTTGGTTACCTAAATATTCTATATTTTAAAAAACCTATTTTCTTATTTTCTTTAATGTGTGTAGGGAAAATTTTTAAATGACATGTGCTAGAATTTTTGTGTCTGTCTTTTTATTGGCTGGTGCTGCACTAAACTTCCTTTTTTTAAAAATTTTTTTAATGTTTTATTTATTTTTGAGACAGATTCAGAGCATGAGCGGGGAGGGGCAGAGAGAGAGGGAGACACAGAATCGGAAGCAGGCTTCAGGCTCTGAGCTGTCAGCACAGAGCCCAACGCAGGGTTTGAACCCACGAACGTGAGATCTGACCTGGGCCGACGTTGGAGGCTTAACTGAGCCACACAGGCGCCCCTAAACTTCCTTTTCTATTTGAATTTCCATCTTGCTTATTTTAGTTTTCATGCTAGAGTTCCTCTTCCAACCTCTTTTTCCACTTCTAATAATCGTATACACTTATACAACTCTCTCTGAACCAACCCCTGGGCCAAGTACTTCAGGAATTCTGTAGTTAGAACCATCCTAGGTTATGTTCATTAACTTTGTTTTCTGCATTGTTTAGATGAGGAAACTAAGGCTCAGAATCTGGGTAATGGTCCCAAGCCATGTAGTGAATACAAGTCCGAGAACAGATGCGAGCACAAGGTTATCCGACTGAAGCCTGTGCTACTAGCCACCTGGTTCTGAGGCCTATGCTGCCTCAGTTTATGGACTGTGGAGTCCTGCTTAAAGGATAGTAGGCTCAGGCACCTTACATGGGCACTGCTGACATTTTGTGTGAGACTTTTTCACTGTGCTGGCATGTGGCAAGCATCCTAAGACCTCACATCCTAAGATCATGGCCACAGAATGCTCATGGCTCCCATCAGCCTACCCCAAACACCCCGTACATTTCCCTATGTCCTATAAGGATATGGTATCATACCTCGCTGAGAACCACTGGGTGGAGCAAATGTACCTCAACCTCATGTCACCTGGTGTCAGTTAAGCTCTTCTTTCTGCTAAGGATATTTAATGTCAGTTGACCCTTAGCAAAAGATATAAAGTAGTTTCTTCATTGAATATGTTTGTTTTTTCCTAACTGGTCATATGTTAGAATGTATTCTGGTTAGTTCTACAACACATGAGACCTCTCAGGGATTCACTTTTACCCCAGATCTATCGGGTCTCCTGTTTTCTTGTTTTATGCCTCAATACTTTGTTGCTGATAACCTACTAGACATTTCCCTGTGCATGTCATGTTTAAGTTTGGTCTTGTAAGTGCTTGGGCCTTGGAAGCAGAGAGTCCTATAATCCAATTCTGGCTCCCTGCACTTTAAGAACTGTGCAACTCAGGGCAAATTACTTGACTCCTGATCCTTAGTTACCTACCTTCTTTGTAAAAAGATACTACATTGCTTGACTCATAGAATTGTTGTAAGTGTTAATGAGATAATATATGTAAAGCACTTGTCTCAATGTCCAACACATAGTAAGGGCCCAATGTCTCTTCAGTACTGCAGGATAGGACTTTGTGCAATGAGGCAGGCTGTAACATCTGCACTAGCCAATACGGTGGCCACTAGACACGTGTGTGGGTATTGACAACTTGTAGTGAGTGCAGTAGAGGAATTGAATTTTTTATTTTGCCTAAATTTAATAAATTAAAATGTAGATTTATATACCCATGATGCTAACCTCATGTTTTCCAAAATTGAATTTTTAATTTTGATCCCAAACCAACTCTTCTTGCTGTATTCTCTATCTTAGTCCATGGAAATGGCATTTTCCCAGTTCCCAACCTGAAAGCCTAGGAGTAATCTTTAATCCCTTTCTTTCTCATACCAAATCGAATCTGTAAGCAAATTATTTCAGCTTCACCCTCAGAATATATTTACAATTCATCTCTTTTCATCTCTTTTTCATCTCTTCTGCAGATACCATCCTGGTTCAAATACCACCATCTCTCCTCTACTCTCCTGTTGCCATTTTTATTCTCCCAGAGCTATCATTTTTAAAAAACAAGGTTAAAATATGTAATTCTCTGTTAGGAAGCTAAAGTCTTGGGGTGCCTGGCTGGCTCAGTCAGTTTAGCATCTGACTTCAGCTCAGGTCATAATCTCATGGCTTATGAGTTCGGGCCCCACATTGGGCTCTCTCCTGACAGTTCAGAACCTGGATCCTACTTTGGATTCTGTGTCTCCCTCTCTCTCTGCCCACCCCCAACTTGCTCTCTGTCTCTTTCTCTCTCAAAATGTAAATAAACATTAAAAAATAGAAATAAATTAAACAAAAGAAGCCAAAGTCTTTACAGAGGTTCTATCTAATCTTGCCTGTATCTCCCAACTTCCCAATATCCCCTCCTGATTTCTTCTCCTACTCCTCCCCTCTCAAACATTTACCTTCAGGTACTGACTCTTGGTTTTATTTTTATTTTTATTTATTTATATATTTTTAATGTTTTTATTTATTTTTGAGAGAGAGCGAGAGAGTGAGTGAGCACAAGTGAAGGAGGGGCAGAGAGAGGGGGAAACACAGAAGGTGAAGCGGCTCCAGGCTCCGAGCTGTCAGCAAAACAGAGCCCAAGGCGAGGCTCCAACTCAAGACCACAAGATCATGACCTGAGCTGAAGTCAGCCGCCCGACCTGCGGAGCCACCCAGGCACCCAAGGCTTTGACTATTGTTGACACAAGTGTGCTCCTGCCCCAGATGTTTGCACTTGTTGCCTCTGCCTATAAACAGTCTTTCCTAAAGAATCTGCAACCCAGGTTTTTCAGCTTTCTCACTTCCTTCAGGTCTCTTCTCAAATGTTCCCCTAGGAGTGAGTCATTCCCAGACCGCACTCTATGTAATAGCTATCCCCCCTCCCCATACTCTCTGTTCACCTATGCTGCCCTGGCCCTCACCACCAGTCCCGACTAGCTATCTATCTACTTAAAGATTTGGGCAGGGCGGGGGTTATTATCCGTTTCTCCCACTGGAAAGTAAGCTCCGTGAAGAAGGGACTTTGTTTCAACAGTATTCTCTAGTACTCAATTAGGAAGCAACTTGGCACACAGAAGATACTCAATAAATACTATTGAATGATTAAATTCTTTAATTAATGGCTGCTTAGTACTCATTTAACACATTTTAATATTATTTAAGACCCTTTATGATGTTGCTTCAATTTATTTTTGAAACTGTATTTCTTACCCTTTGTCCACATCATTTAAATTTAATCTGGTCTTTTACCTACACTAGAATAGTGTGCTTGATCATGATAGAATGTAGGTGAAATACGGGGTAAGGAATTCCACATTTATCTGAACTGGTATGTGATGACATTCTGCTCTACAAGTAAATAGGCTGCCCAATTTCAATCAACATATAAAATTTATTTTACTACAGCTGAGTACTGCCAACAGGCAATGTTTGTCAAACAGAACTTGTCCTGAACTGTTTATGGAACTTGGTGCAGATTAGATACACTTTACTACAAATAAGATGGTTTCATATAAATAAAATCCTCACCTAAGAAAAATATACAGGGGCGCCTGGGTGGCTCAGTCGGTTAAGTGGCCAACTTCGGCTCAGGTCATGATCTCACCGTTCGTGGGTTTGAGCCCCGCCTCGAGCTCTGTGCTGACAGCTCAGAGCCTGGAGCCTGCTTCAGATTCTGTGTCTCCCTCTCTCTCTGCCCCTCCCCCAATTGCGCTCTGACTCTCTCTCTCTCTCTCAAAAATGAACATTAAAAAAGTTTTTAAAAAGAAAAATATACAGGCAAGAGATGCGTTAACTTTTGGATTGTACGGTTGAATGCTACAAGGGCATGAAGAGTGCCAAGGATGAGTGGTTATGGTAATCACGGCCATGCAGTCTCTGCAGCAATGTGAGGTTTTATTTTATGCAAATAGGATTATGTTGTCTTTGTTGTTATTGAGTGGTTTCTTGAGTCTTAATCTCAACTGCTTTCCCAAATTCTGGTGCTTGTGCTATAATTTAAAAAAGGATGGGGTGGGCTTGGTGGCTTAGTTGATTGAGAGCCCAACTCTTGGTTTTGACTCAGGTCGTGATCTCAAGGGCCCTCTGATCAAGCCCTGCCTGTCCGCCTCAGCCCTGGGCGTGGAGCCTGCTTAACATTCTCTTTCCGTCTCCCTCGGCCCCTGCCCACCCCGCTTGCACATGCGTGCACTCTCTCTCATAGAAAAAAAAAAACCCCTCTGGGAACCATGTGTTTACTACCTAGATTTTAATACTGCCTGTGCAACTTAGGTTATTATTCAATTCCTGCTGCTTATTAATCAATGATTATTGTTTGTTGTATTTTAAATTTGTTTTTAAGTTTATGAGAATAATGATGGCTTTTTCCTGGATTTCCTGTACTCACTGTTTTCCATTTTTTAGTGTTGCCCTCTTAGAATTCACTGCCCTTTAGTAGGTCACGTGTGATGTGGGCTGGTAGGAAGAAATGATGAAGCTGGTAGAGTGGTTTAAAAAGCTGCATGACACATATTTTGAAGAGTTGTGAAAGGCAGGGTGGTGTGACTTGTCACTGGTCCCACAGCAACTGGAAAAGAGCTCAAGTCTTATGACATCTGGTCTGTCAGGACCAGTCACCAGATCAAATGTGAACATTTACTTGGGATCAAGTCCATCTGCTCCTCCCATACCTCCTTCCACTCTGCACACTTTGAAAATGCCTGAGAGGAGAATAATGATACTTGTGCTGGTGATGCCTGGTGGTGAACAAGGCAGAGCAGGGTCAGGGGCCTTTTTTATGGAACTAACATTGTAGTGTAGGAAGATAGAATGCAGACAATTATGGCACATGGCATAGGGTGATAAATGCAGCAAGAAAGTAATGTTAAAACAGTAGTGTGATAAGCAGTGAGTAGGTTGAAGCTACTTTATATGGGATGGTCCAGGAAGGCTTCTCAGGAAGGTAATGAACTGAGACCTGGAAAATGAGCAGAGAGTAAGCAAGTAAACACCTGGAAACATGGTATTCTAGGCAGAGAGGTTAGTGACTATAGTAGCCCTGAGGGGGTACAAGCCAAGTGACAGAGTAACAGAAGCTTGTTGCAAGAGAAGCAATGATGAACAGAATATAGTCTAATACTTGGGTAGGACACATGGCATGTGGGATCTGGGGTTTATCTGAGGTCCAATAAGAAACCATTGGAGGGTCACAAGTAGCAAATGACAGAAGACAAAATAATAATAATAAACCTAGTTTCACTTTCAGTAATAGAAAACTTAGTATTTAGAAAAACCCTCTTGCTAGAAACAACTGAAAGTACTGGACAAAATATATTTTTTAACGTCTTTAAAGTGATAAAACGCTAATAAAATAGTGAGAAATGATTTGGCATGGATCTGGGAAACAAGAGATTCAAGTTCAACTGACAGGGCTGGTTTTCCCATGGAGCATTTATTTGTGGTTCCAGAAGTGGCTGAGAGGCTGAACTGTGTTTTTGGCAACAAAGGAAACAATTGGCTTTTGTCTGACGGTTGGTCGTTGAGCTGGCTTCATCTTCCACTGAATTAGAAAAAGGGTTCCTAATCGTTGAAAATTTAGGTATGAGGATGTTCATCAGAGTGCTGTGTACTCTAGCAGAGAATTGGAAAGGACATAACTTTCTAGAAATGGGGTGCTGCTTAAATAATAATGGTATGACCATATGATAAAGTACTAACAGGCTTAAAAAAAGGAGGGGGAGAGTTAGGGGAGAGAGGGAGGCAAATCGTGAAGACCTTTGAATGCTGAGAACAAACTGAGGGCTGAAGAGGCAGGGGAGAGGGGAAGGGGGGGATGATGGTCAAGGAGGGGGCACTTGTGGGGAAGAGCCCTGGGTGTTATATGGAAATCAACTTGGTAATAAACTATTAATAAAAAAAAGACTACTAAGATCTCGGGAAAAGCCTCAATGTGTTGGAAAGCGAAAAGAAAATTTTGACTATATTATGTACATGTTCCATATACATGTGTAACAATATGCACATATATAGAAAAACATAAAAAATGTTAACAGGGGTTATCTTTTGGGATTGGGGCGATGTTTAACTTCTTATTTATTTGCTTATCTATGAAAAATGAAAACATTTTAATATAAATAGCTGTGTTTATATTTTTAATGATAAATAACATATTAGAAAATACTACAGAAAAAAAATCCACAGAAAAGTACAAAGAAGGAACTAAAGAGCCCTGGAAGTCTCATTTCCATAGAATATCAATATTAATATTTTCTTATGAATATTCATATAAGTCTCTTTGCATCTATGGGCATATAGACCCAAAACATTTTATATATAGGATCGATATTTTAGTCTTGCTTTTTAACTCAAATATTTGCTTTTTCAATTGAAGTATAATTGAATATAATATAACATTATATTAGTTTCAGGCATGCAACATAATGATTTGCTATTTGTATACATCACAAAGTGATTATCACAATAAGTCTGGTTACCATCCGTCCTCATACAAAGTTACCAGAAAAATTAAGGGGTTTTTCCTTATGATGAGAACTTTCAAGATCTATTTTCTTTTTTTTTCTTTTTTTTTTTTTAATGTTTTATTTATTTTGGGTACAGAGAGAGATAGAGCATGAGAGGGGGAGGGGCAGAGAGAGAGGGAGACACAGAATCTGAAGCAGGCTCCAGGCTCTGAGCTAGCTGTCTGCACAGAGCCTGACGTGGGGCTGGAACCCACAAACGTGAGATCTGACCTGAGCCGAAGCTGGCTGCTCAACCGACTGAGCCACCGAGGCGCCCCAAGATCTATTTTCTTAACAACTTTTAAATATATAATGCAAGATTATTGACTATAGTCATTATGCTGTACATTACATCCCCATGACTTATTTATTTTATAACTGGAAGTTTGTACCTTTTGATCCCCTTCACCTATTTCAGCCACCACCCAACATCCCTCCCCACTAGTAGCCACCATTCTATTCCCTGTGTCTTTGAGTTGTGTTTGTTCATGTGTTATGTTTTTAGATTCCTCGTGTAAGTGAAATCATATGGTGTTTGTCTTTATCTGACTTATTTCACTTACCATAATACCCTCTAGATCCATCCATGTTGTTGCAAATGGCAAGATTTCATTCTTTTTATGGCTGAATAGTATTCCACTTTATATCACATCTTCTTTGTCCATTCATGCATGTAAACATTAGGTTGTTTCCTTATCTTGGCTATTGTAAATAATGTTGCAGTGAATGTGGGGATGCTTCTATCTTTTCAAATTAGTGTTTTCGTTTTCTTCAGAGAAATACCAAGAAGTAGAATTGCTGGATCACATGGTAGTACTATTTTTTCCTTTTTGAGGAATAATCTCCATAGTGGTTGCATCCATTTACTTTTCTACCAACAGGGCACAAGTGTTCTCTATAACCACATCCATGCCAGCATGTGTTACTTCTTATATTTTTGATAATAGCTATTCTGATAGGTTGATATTATATTTTATTGTGGTTTTAATTTGCATCCCTGTGATGATTAGTGAGGTTAAGCATCTTTTCACATGCCTATCTGGCCATGTGCCTGGCTGCCTTGGAAAAATGTATACTTAGATCCTCTGTCCATTTTTAATTGGATTATATACTTTTTGTCTTGAGTTGAGTAAATTCGTTATATATTTTGGATATTAACCAGCTCTCAGATATATGACTTGCAAGTATGTTCTCCTATTCAGTAGGTAGCATTTTCATTTGTTGATTGTTTCCTTCCCTGTGCAGAAGCTTTTTAGTTTGATGTAGTCTCACTTTTATATTGTTACTTTCGTGACCATTGCCTTTGGAATCAGCTCTGAAAAAATATTACCAAGAACAATGTTAAGGAGCTTACCCTCTATGGTTTCTTCTAGGGCTTTCATGGTGCCTGGTCTTCCATGCAGGTTTAATCAATTTTGAGTTGATTTTTGTGTGTGGTATAAGATAATGGTCCAGTTTCATTCTTTTGCATGTGGCTCTCCAGTTTTCCCACCACCATTTATTGAAAAGACTGTCCTTTCCCCATTGTATATTCTTGCATTCTTTGTTGTAAATCAATTGATCATATATGCATGGGTTTATTTGTGGACTCTATTACATTGATCAATGTGTCTGTTTTTATGCAAATTCTATACTGTTTTGATTACTTTAGTTTTGTAATATAATTTGAAATCTGGGAGTGTGAGGTCTCCAGCTTTATTATTCTTTCTCAAGATTGTTTTGGCTATTCAGGATATTTTGTGGTTCCACACACATTTTAGATTTGTTCATTCTATTTCGGTAGAAAAATACCATTGGAATTTTGACAGGGATTGCAATTAATCACCAGATTTTAACAATATTAATTTTAACATTTTAACAATATTAATTCTTCCAATCTATGAGCACAAAATAACTTTCTATTTATTAGTGTCTTCTCCAGTTTATTTAGTCAATGTCATAGTTTTCACCATACAGGTCTTTTACCTCCTTGCTTAAACTGATTTCTAGATATTTTATTCTTTTTGGTGCACTTATAAATGGGATTATCCTCTTAAATTCTTTTTCTGATAGGTCATTGTTAGTATATAAAAATGCAGGGATGGCATGGAGGGTGGAGTGCTCACCTGCTGACACTTACACTTAACATAAGGATAAAAAACGGTGTCCACACACACCTGCAACCTGCAAGGCAAAGAGAGAGTGTAAAGATGGCTCCCGCCTGTGCCTCCGACCCAGAGAGCACCCCAAGGAGCTTCTGCACCTCCCGCAAATGAATTAAGGTTAGCAAATGAATCTTCCTCACATATGGTCTTGGGACTTTACAGTCTATGGCTTTTACCCTGGGTCCTGGAGCAAATAAGTCTGTGTGTGTGAGCCTTCTAAGAGTGGAATCTCTGTCCCCTATGGTATGTTTCTCCGGCATGTGTGCCTCACTGATATTCAAAGACGGATGTTTTGGGAGCAAGTCGCTCTGGTGCAAGGCTAAGGGTTTGGGTGCTTGATCGTGGACACATACCCTTCCTCCTCTGGAGAAGTTCATCACTTGTGAGGCCCCTCCCAGCTCCTTTGAAATGTAGGTTGCTGTGCTTGGATTAGAGTTTTTGGAAATATTTGTCTCTGCTTCCCCTGCCAGTCTTGATGTGGCCTTTTTATCTTTTGTTGTGGAGAATCTGTTCAGCTGATTTTTGGGTTTTTTTCTTTCAGAGAGAATTGCTGCATATGTGGCTCTATAGATTGGTTGTGTCTGTGGGTGGAGGTGAATTCGGGGTCTTCCTAAACTGCTGTTTTGAACCACCCTATCCGTGTTGCTTTTTAACTTCATAATATTCAACTTTACTTCAACTCTGTTATTTATTTTATCAATTGCCTATTGATAAATGGTGAAGATTTTTTTTAAAGCTTCTGGTTATAAACTATGGTTCAATGAACATTTTTATACATGTAATAAAATCTTTTAAAAATATTTAAAAAGTATTTACCCTTCAGCTAGACATAGGCCAAGTAGTGCCTGGTTGCAGACAAGGTTCACCTGAAAAAGTTGTAGAATTTAGTAGCACCTGATTAAAGAAACATGGACCCTACAAAATATTTGCCTCCAAGAAGCACTTGAACTACTTTAACAAGGAACACATTTTTTCCCTTATACAATTAAATATCTAAAGGTAGGGAAATTCTGGTTCTAAAGTCAACCCTAATAGACCAGTTAAAGAACCAATATTTTATTTGTGGTGGGACCAGTTGGCTCTTTCTCATTTGTTGGGCTTTACACAAGGCCATGGTGTCTACTTGGGCACAACTCCAAGGGGCCTGTATTCTCATGCTCATGGGTGGATGGCCCTGCTAGGTCCTGTGAGATCTGTTGGGTGATGCCAGTGATGTCCTGGTGTTCGGTGTAGTTTGTTTCTTGCTCGGTTGGTTCGTCGATTTATTACTTTTCTGAAAGAAACACAGAGGACAAAATTCCAGTGATATGTTTCAAGATTTCCGAACAGTAGCAATGAAGATAGTGTTCACTCAGGAGTTTGAAAGTTACGTATAAGAGAACAAAGACTTCTTTCATGTGTTGGTTTGACCAAGGTTTTCAGTAAATCACACAACCAAATATAGAAGCAAAGCTTGCTGACTCAGTCTATTGCACTAACCACTAAGTTCAGCTTCCTTCCTCAGCCACACAGAGCAAGTGGGAAATATGCCACTCTTTTTGGAACAGGCAGATGTCTGGAAAACTGCCAGTTGTGCAGGTTAACCTGTATAACGCATCATTTTACGAAATGTATACCACACCCAGAAACCTTGGAGAAACCCTCATGACACAGATGAGATCATCTCAAAACTTTCCGATTTCATCTTGAAATGAGTAACGTGTCTGTAGAAGTTTCTGATGATAACTTAAATTCTTTGTTCTGGAAATAGGCAATCATTCTGGGATCCTAGAAATTTTAAATTGGTGTTGAATCTGTACGTTGGGGAAGATTCTGTATAATAGGGAAGTAGTGGTATTTCAACTCCACATGTCAGGGGCACAAAGTCATATTAAAATAAGAAGTAAGTAATTTAGGAAAAATACTTTCTATATACAAAGAACAAACATAACAATTTAATATCTCATATACAAGCCATGTCTTCCTTATTGTATTAGCTTTGACTAGTTAGCTGATGAGGTCTTTGAGTCCCACCCAAATGTCAGTATGTTCGAGACAGATTGGTTCACTCATTCAATTCAGCAAATGTATGTGGGGCCCCCACAATGTACCAGACATCATGCCAAGGCTGGGCATAAAAAACTGGATAAAGGTGAAAAGTGCTTGTCTTTATGGAGCTTAGAGTCTGCAGGGAGAGATAGACAAAACCTAAAACTAAAGTAGGAGCACCTGGGTGGCTCAGTAGATTAAGCATTTGACATTTAATTTCTGCCCATGTCATGAACTCACAGTTCATGAGTTCAAGCCCCACGTCAGGGTCCTTTGGGGCTCTGTGCTAACAGTGCAGAGCCTGCTTTGGATTCTCTCTCTTTTTCTCTCTGCCCCTTCCCTTGCTCATGCATGCACGCTTGTTCTCTCCCTCAAAATAAATAAATGTAAAAATAACCCCTAATGTAATAATTATAGATTGACATAATTGCTATAAAGGACTAAACAGGATGTTTGATGAAGAATAACAGCAGGAACCCATCATGCGCAGGCTAGGGACAGCCTCTCTGATGAGGACAAATTTAAGCTGAATCCTAATGGAAGAAAAGGAACTGGCAGGAGACGAACAGGGGAGAGAATTTTTAGTAGAAAGAGTAAATGGCCAGAGGATGGAAGAAACTTGATGTAAAACGAGGTGGAGCACCTGAGGAGGAGGCATTGTTCTGGGGCAGGTGGGCATGGGCGGGTCCAGCTCTGCTGGGAAGTCACGTGGGGAGTTTAAAAAGAGGTAGAGACATATCTCCATCCTTAGAGCCAGATAGATTTTTGAATTCAGAATTTATTTTGCATTCTTAACATTTTTAAAAAATTTATTTCTTTTGAGAGTGAGCAAGGTAGGGAGAGGGAGAGAGGGAGAAAGAGTGAGAGGGGTGGGGGAGAAAAAAGAATATCCCAAGCAGGCTTCACCCTGTCAGCACAGAACCCAGTGTAGAGCTTGTGCTCACAAACCGCGAGAGCAGGACCTGAGCCGAAGTCAGGTCAGATGCTCAACCCACTGAGCCACCCAGGCACCTCGAGATTTGCTTTGCATTTTATTAGCACCACGCTCTAACCAACTGAGCTAACTGGCCAGCTTGCTTTGCATTTTAGAAGGTTAATATAATGCACACATGAAACCATAAATTAACCCATATATTACATAACTCTCCCAGAGGCTCCTGGGGGCGGTACCCTGTACTCAAACACATTAATATGCCTGCAATGAAACATGAATATTCACACAAAGTAAAATGAATAAAGACTATATATGGCCCTTCATCAGTTTATCTCAGGCTTTGCTGCCAAATGAGTTCAGCTCCAATTAGATTTTGCACCAACTAAATTGTTTTTAAAGAAATCAGTTTTCAGAGCTTTTGGATTCTGGATTGTCAGATGAGAGATTATGGATCTGTAATTGTCCTCCCTTTTCCCAATCATTTGGCTAACAGTAATTTAGGTATTCAACAAATTATTTTTTGCAGGCTTTTCTATGTGCCACATAGTATTTTGAATGTCCAAAAGAAATGCATTAAACATGGGGCACCTGGGTGGCTCAGTCAATTAAACATCTGACTTTGGCTCAGGTCATGGTCTCGTGGTTCGAGACTTCAAGCTCTGCGTTGGGCTCTGTGCTGACAGCTCAGAGCCTGGAGCCTGCTTTGGATTCTGTGTCTCCCTCTCTCTCTGCCCCTACTCTGCTCTCTCTCTCTCTCTAAAAAATAAATAAAGATAAAAAATATAAAAAAGAATCAAAGAGTGGGCACTTAACCCACTGAGCCAGCCAGGTGCCCCTATAGCCAGGTAAATTTTAAATGTTAATTTTCTACAGCACAATATTACAAACAGCCACAGGGACAACGAACGTGAGTAAGCCAGCACAAAGCCTCAGGGTATACAGGCTAACATAGAAGAGTCTAGTGCCAAGTGCTTGGTTAGAAGGTAGTGTGATACTGGAATCTGCCACTGGCTTCCCTGAAAGTCCTGTAATGTGACAGTGTCCAGATCCTTTCAGAAATTCCCAATACTCGCATTTGCCTTTGATACTTAACAGTTTATCTGCCTGGGATGAAATATTTGTTGCATAGCATTTAGAGGAAACAGATGCAGGACCAAGAATGTATTTTGGACACTTCTTGCTCCAAATACTGTCATGTTACTTGAATGTCAGTACTGTCCTTGCAGTAGTGCCAGGTACTGAGGTAAGAACTTTGCTTGGTTTCATTTAGTTCTAAAAACAATGAGGTAGGTACAAATATTATTTCCTTTTTAGACAAGGAGAAGAGGTTTAAAAGCAATTGGAAGTGGACACTGGAGCTAACCTATAAAGAGCAAGGCATGCCGGGAGCTTACCCCCCACCTAGTACCCACCCTGTTCCCAAGGTGGAAGCGAGCAATGACTGACAGGTGTGGGAGTGGGAAAGCTCAGGTCCCTTGCATCAAGTTAGGACAACTCTGGGATGTAGGTGGCACTCCAGAGCTGCCCTGTGGATCAAGTTGAGCCAGGCCTCTGCAGAACGTTGCCAGGGATCACACCTTGTCTGGGTTTCCTCTTCTTCCTGCTCCAGCTTCCCCTCCTCCCTTCCCCTCACCCTCTCTCCCAAGTCTCCCCCAAGCACTTCCCTTAACAAAGTGCTTACACAAAAATTCTTGCCTTTGGGCCTGCTTTTAGAGAACTCAGAACAGCCCTGCTGAGCCCTGGGGAATTCCTGACCTGGGGAAACCATGAGAGATTAAAAAGAAATTGATTGTTGTTTAAACCGTGATTTGATAATGCAGCAGTAAGTAGGGACTTCTGTGTTGTAGGGACTTCTCCAGCTCTTCCTCGGAGGGAGATGTGGCTAAATGCATCATGATCAGGCAGACACATAGTCCAGATATAAAGTTTCCCTTTTCGCTGCGGGGCTCGGCTAACACCACTGTCTAAGTCCCCACAGAGTGCCTTGTCTGCGAAATATCGCCTTGGGTCAGAGGACCCACTTTACGGTAAATGAGGATAACAAAGTTTAAGTGACCATGGAATCCTCTGATCCTACCATGAACCACCTCCTGAAGGCGAAGCTGAGAGTGAGGAACCATCCTTCAGGATGTGGTTTGTACCACAGAGCAACAGCCATTGCTCACTGCTGGGTGTGCCCAAAGGGAGGCATAGAGAGTTCAGGAGCCAGAGGCGGGAACAGGAGTGCCTGCTCACCATCACTCCCCGTGACCTACTTCCTGTTCCTCTCAACATGTTTGTATAGCTTCCTTTCACTCTCCCAGCTTCAGTGTACTTCCAGCTGCCAAGCTGTGGTTTTTCACGGCCAGACTGGAGGCATTCTACTTACGTGTGCACAGGGCCAGAGGTTACTGAGAATTTCTGTTCCCCTCCTTTCCCCACTAGTGCTGCTGGCCTGGGTGTGGGGCACAAAAGCGTGGCTCCCTTGCCACAGATTAAGACAATTTTGAGGCTGAGCTTGCCTTCTGGACCCCTCCGCCCAACCTCCCTCAACCTCCCCCGCCCCCCCCAGTGCAGGACAGGCTCAGCGTGAGGTCTCATCCTGGCTCACCTTCCTCTCCTTCCTTCTGCTGCAGAGGACCTTCACATAACTCGCGTTCTAGGGTCACAAACAAAATAAGTGGTGGGATCAGGACCTAGAGTTTATTTTATTCATTGTTTATCTGAGTTTCAAGTTTAACTGGGTGTCCTACATTTTATCTGGTAACTGTATCAGGACACTAGTCCAAGTCTGTCTAACCCCAGTGCCTATGCAGTACTTTTAAATTAATAAATCAATTTGAATCTGTAAATAAATTCAGTGCATAAATTATAAAATTCAAAAGGTCACATAGCAAACAGTAAGTCGGCGTACCACTCCTGTCCCCAGCCCACTCAGGTCTCCTTTTCAGAGGCAATCACGGTAACCTGTTTCTTGTTTACCTTTCTAGAAATATTCTTTGTTAATGCAGCATAAAATTGTGTGTGCATCTCTGTAATTTGCTTTATTCGTTTAACAACTTACCTTGGAGATAGGTCCTTCTCAGCACATGGAGCACTTGTTCTCTTTAAAAAGGCTCAGTTCATAGTCATATGGATTGTTTTCAGGTTTTGCTCTTATAGATAACAAAAGTCCAGGCTATTTTGTTTTATTCAATTTAAAGAGACTCCAGAATCTAAGTATCAAAATCCAGATCAATAGATTGAACTGCTAAGTGCTCATGATAGGATTGAGGGGAAATGTAGTTTACTTGATAATAAGGTAGAACAAATTTCAGTGGATGCTATGTATGCTACCTGACATCTAAAATTATTTTTCCCCCAATTAGTGTGCTAGAATGTTTTTCGTGGATATGAATACAAGTCTGCTCTTGATCATTAACAATAACTCTCCAAGAAAACTAGAAACTATTGGGGTGCCTGAGTGGCTCAGTCGATTAAGCGTCCAGCTTCAGCTTAGGTCATGATCTCATGGTGTGTGGGTTCAAACCCTGTGTCGGGCTCTGTGCTGACATCTAGCTCAGAGCCTGGAGCCTGCTTTCGATTCTGTGTCTCCCTCTCTCTCTGCCCCTCCCCTGCTCATGCTGTCTCTCTCTGTCTCTCAAAAATAGATTAAAAAAAAACATTAAAAAAAAAGAAAACTAGTAACTATTTACCCATACAGATATTGTTATTACTCACAATAGGAGTGGGAATTCATGGCATTGCATTATTTTCATCAGGAAGTCAGTGCATTTTCTAAGACTAATGGTTAGTGAGGGGAATGCCTACTGCTAAAATCCAATAAGACAAGAATGGATTTTAAAAGCATAGTTTCTGGGATAAACAGAAGGTCCTATAAATTGGTGGCACTCCTTTCTATAAAGGCAGCTTCAGAGAAAGTGGAATAGGTAGATGCCAGGCAGGTTCCCAGAAGATCGTTTGGCTAGCCTGGAACAGAAGGGAAGATCTGTTACAGGGCAAGGAGACACAGGTCCCATTTGCTCAGGGTAGAGCCGAGTTACTGGGTTACCGGAGATTGACAATAGCACACAGTCTGCTATATGGTCAAACAAGGAAGTTCTTGCTGGCTGAGAAGATGGTGAGGAAAATGAGGTGATGATGTGGTATGCGTGCGATGATTATTAAAGACTAAGTTTATTCGGGACAACTTTCATTGGGCTAGAAATGCCCGCTGCTCTAGTGGGTTTATAATATGATAGCCTGATACAATCTGCACAAACTCAAGGGTTGTTTTGAACAGAATTCATACATTACATATAATACATAAGTAATATTCATGGTTTAGATTTCCTGGAACTCCATAGTTTTTTGCTAGTAAAGTGCATGGAACTAGACAAAAATAAGCCTCCGCAAAGTCAAGCCAACAGAATAGGAACTTACTTTAAAAGAGAAGATAAAGGTTCTGCAATCACTAAGCAACCTAGGTTTCCCATCCTTCACAATTAATCTTTTCATTACCTTTAAAAACATTTTTGTTATCTAAGGAAGAAATAGTTTTGAAATCTTTGGATGAGCATGTGGAGTTTTCAACCTAATTCTATGATAAACTTATTATTTGGGAAAGGAACATTAGCACGTTTAACCCTATCACTTTGCCTTTTCTTTTTTTAAGTTTGTTTGAGAGAGAGCAGGAGAGGGTACGTGCAGGTGGGGCAGGGGCAGGGAGAGAAGGAGAGAGAGAGAGAGAGAGAGAGAGAGAGAGAGAGAGAGAGAGAGAGAGAATCCCAGGCAGACTCTGCACTGTCAGCTTGGAGCCCAATGCCAGGCTCATACTCATAAACTGTGAGATCATGACCTGAGCTGAAATCAAGAGTCGGGTGCTCAACCAACTGAGCCACCCAGCTGCCCTCCGTTTTTATTAACACTCTTCTATCGAAATGTCCACTGGTACAGCATAGCAAGTAGTGCCTGAATGATGTGTATGGTAGACGTGCGCTCACACTTTGTACATTAAATAAATATCACAGGAACTGAAACAGCCGATGCTCTCAAGTATAGGGATCCTCTCAGCGACAGGATTTACTTCAGCACTTCCTGAGAAGTGCTATTGTAAACACACAAGCCGTGCCGCCCACTTGCAAACTGTACTTGAACACCACATGGATGTGTCTCTTGAATGAACGTGAAGGGGCTAGATTGCAAAAAACAGCCTTTCCAAGAACAAACACAGAAAACATTGACCTCCCCCTTCCCCCCGCCCCAGGCATTTCCTGGTAGTACTGGTAATGCTAGTCTTCCTACTCTCCTGTTTCTTACTCTTTCAAAAGCTACCCACACCTCATTGTTTCCTTACCAGGTAAATTTAAAAATGGTAACAACAGAGCCACCTGGGTGACTCGGTCAGTTAAGCATCTGACCTCTGCTAGGTCATGATCTCATGGTTTGTGAGTTTGAACCCTGCGTTGGGCTCTGTGCCAGATAGCTCAGAACCTGGAGCCTGCTCCAGATCCTGTCTCCCTCTCTCTCTCTGCCCCTCTCCCACCACTTGCACCCCGTCTCTTTCTCAAAAATTTAAAAAAGTTTTTTTAAATGGTAACAACAGTGAAAATAATCTTTATTCTCAATCCTCTCTCCTTCCTGTCTTCATTAGCCCACTACTTGGCTTTTCTGTTCATGTGGGTTGGTAATAGAGGGGAGGAAAAGTTTACCCTGCTCCTTCTCGGGTCCCTGGCTGAGTCTGAACATTAAACTGACAAGGACAGATTAACAGGAGAAAGGCACGCACATTTTGTTGAATTTCTACATGTACATTGGAGCCTTCACGAGAGCACAAGGACCAGAAGTGACAGAGCAGCAAGCTTTTATAATCGTTTATGCAAAGAAACAATAAATTTGTGGTGAATTGACAAGACAAAGGGGTTTGGGCTTAAAGAAGTAAGTGGTGAAGTTACCAGGAAGATAAGGCTTTAGGTTAGAAAGGTTTGTTTGCAGACTCTTCTGGTACCTTCTCTGGGATGATAAGAGTCTATCTCCAGTGAAAGGAAACTTATGTCCTGTGTTGAAGCAGAAAAGGGGGGAGCTTTTAAAATTGCTGCTTAATTGCTTTCAGCCCAAAATAATTTTTATGTCAAAGAGGCATATTTTAGAGTGACATATTCTGGGTTTCTTCAGCAAACAGGAGTCATGGAATCAAATAACTCCAAGCCCAGAGGGACTGGGAAGGGTCATCTGGTAAAAAAAAAAAAAAAAAAAAAAAAAAAAATCCAGGGGAAATAAATATAGAATCTTACAGTTTCAGGGCTG
Source organism: Suricata suricatta (assembly GCF_006229205.1). Classification (NCBI taxonomy): domain Eukaryota; kingdom Metazoa; phylum Chordata; class Mammalia; order Carnivora; family Herpestidae; genus Suricata; species Suricata suricatta. Next base: position 28,142,853 of record NC_043714.1, read on the forward strand.
GAAGGAATCTTAAAGAGAATTCAACCCAATATCAGATATTTGAATCTCCGGAAATGTGCAGAATTGTTTAAAAACAATTTCTAGTTTGTGAACTCTTTTGTCCTTAAGCCTACTTCCTTCCCACTTTTGAAACACATTTTACCAAATGATATCTAACTAAAGTGCCCTCTGGCTTCAGAATTTTTTTTTGAGTTGTTGATTGTATCTACTTTTACTTGTTTTGTTATGCCTTCTAATTATGCTCAAGTTTCCAGGTCAGTACTCTGAGATTTGAACCAAGAATGGGGCGCACCAGTGCGCATCCACGTGTGCCTGGACTGAGCCATGGCAGGGCCACAGGTGCTCTGATGGTTGCTTTCCATAAGGTTGATGGGCAGAATATGAATGAAGGAAGTTCTTCTTTATTCTCTGCAGATGACATTTTTCCAGATTCTTTAGACTCTCTCTCTCTTTTTAATTTTTATTTCAGAAAAAGAAAGAGAGCAAGGATGAGGGGCAGAGGGAGAATCCTTAAGCAAGCTTCATGCTCTGCAAGAAGGCTGACACGGGGCCTGATCCCATGACCCTGGGATCATGACCTGAGCCTAAATCAAGAGCTGGACACTCAACTGACCAAGACACCCAGACACCCCAACACTCCAGACTCTTTCTCTTTTTAAGAATCATCTCACACCTTGTGCTTTCCGTTTTATTCATATTGTTTCTTCTTGAATAAGGGACCTCAGAACTAGACACCCTTAGGGATAAATGTTCTGCTAAAAAGCAGTCCTTCCTTTAATCTAAGCCTTTCTCCTTCAGGTCATTCCTACTTCCTCTTCCTTAAATATTCCCATTTCCCAGTTTTGACCACTAGGTGTCATAAGTATTCACACAAATGCCTCAAAGGTATAAAAATCAGCTTTCTCTTAAAATGAGCCATTGAATATCTTGACTTTCCATATATGATCTTGTATCATTTGGGCCCACAGAGTAGATCACATTTATATGTGATTCAAACTCAAAATAGAAAGTTCAGAAAAAGTGCCCATACCAAGCAGAACAAAACAGAAATCTTTGTGGCATATGAATGGTTTGTCAAAGGGACAAATGTGTGTACCCTTGAACTTTGCAGCACTCATTCGTTCCAGACTCCCTTCCCCACTGGGTTCCAGAGGTACCCTTAGCCTCACTGGGTAAGATCAGTAGACACTTTGCTTTAGGGTTGGGCTGCACAAGACAAGAGTACACGGTGCACATGAGACAGCAGGACTCCTTATCACTCTGCTTATTTGTATTTCAGCTGACATGGCTAATACATTAAAAAATTATTTTCAAATCATGGCTTTTTGGAGCTGGAAGGATCCTTAGAATGATCAATTCTAACTTTTTCGCTTTAGGTTGGGGAAACAATGCCTGGAGTGGTTTGTTCACTATCCAAAGATGGGAGCAGAACTAGACCTCGGAGACACATCCTCTGACTCCTACACATCATTCATCTTGTCTGTAGTTATTCTTCTTCCTAGGAAGATTAATATATATACCTTGGAATTTTGAAGAAAATATAAATTAGAATATTCCTTAGCCTCTGTTCAATATTGTAAGAAATATCCTAGCTCAGTAAGTTTCCTTGGTGGAGATTTGATGTTAAAAAAAAAACCCAAATAAGTTTATTAGTTACTGTCACAATGACAAGAAACAAATTTTAATGTTCTCATTAACACAGAATTTACAGATCATATCTTAATTCAGGTGGATGGAATGGCTGCTCCATTTAGCCTTTTGTATTGCAGCTAGATCTATACACACCTTTCAATGAAGTGTTTTTTGTGTGTTTTGTTTTGTTTTTTTAAAGAAGACACCCATATTTAATGGAAAGATGTAGTCTATCTATAGATATTCTAAGTCAAAAAGGATATTACTGTTGTCACCAAGATGAAAAGGAAATGAGTGTAGTCGCTTGGATATAAATGCAGTGAAAATACTGTAGCTGTATCGTAAAATAATCTTGTTTGTGTAATGCACTTTCTTAGGATAAGCAGGGCTATACTTGTTTGACCAAAAGGCTGGGCCAGTCCATGTCCTGGGTGCTCATTCACTTCCCAGGGAGAGGATCCTATAGATCTCTCTGGTACATATGGCTCTTTTCATTCTGACCCAAGATTTCCATGGTAAATCCAGGTGCAGAAATTCAAGTAAAACTTTTCATCCAAATATTATACTAAACAGTTTCGGGGCGCCTGGATGGCTCAGTGAGTTAAGCGTCCGACTTCGGCTCAGGTTGTGATCGCGCAGTTCCTGAGTTCGAGCCCCACCTCGGGCTCTGTGCTGACCGTTCAGAGCCTGGAACCTGCTTCAGAATCTGCGTCTCACTCCCTCTCTGCCCCTCCCCTGCTTGTGTTCTGTCTCTCTAAAATGAATAAATGTAAAAAAAAAAAATTAAAAAAAAATACTAAACAGTTTCTTTGGCTAAATTTTCTTATAAAAATTTTGAAACACTGAATTAATCTTTGGTGACAATAGTGCTTGGAAACTAGTTAAACTGGTAATTTTGAACAGTGTTTCAGATACGCTACCCAAAAAAGTTGCCAGGTAAAATAAGTTGGTGAAATAAGTTTGTATGCTTGAAACGCTTTCTCAAACATTTGCAATTTTGCTTAGCATATTCTAGACTGATAAATCCTGCAGTTGGGAAATTTGATCAACTGTATTTAAGCAACATTTTCACAGTAGAGTTGACCAGAAACTTTTGCTAGAAAGTGCCAAACAATATCTTGTGAAAAACAGGTTGAGAAAATATTTTTGCCAACATGACACAAAATACTTGACTGATAAATCAACAACTCTGTGTCTTGCGATGTGCAATCCTTCTATCTGATTCTTATCTCATTTATTGGCAGTATCTTAACAGTATCCCTTTGCATCCATGGCCACTTTTTGGCCAGCAAGATTAGTAACTGCAACATCAAAGACTCAATCCCTGACAAATTCATCCACAGACTTTTCCAAGTATCAATGTCTTGTCAACTGAGGAACTATTTTAAAATATTACTTTTGTGTGTTATAAAACAGTAGTTTCAATTGATTTCCTCTTACCCATTTATTTCTTTTACTTAAGGTAAAATTGTTCAGTGTCAGAGTCCAACATTATTTACTAGAGGTCAAATAAACCTGCACTAAAAAATGCAATTATTAAATTTCCTGGGAGCTAATATTATGGTTGTTAACTGGTTGTAGGAGTAGCTTGCCCATTCAAGATAAAATACTAACTTGTTAATGTGGCATAAAAGGTTGAGTGCATTTGTTTCTAAGGTGGCATGGAAGAAGTGTAGCCAGGTCACCACTGGTAACAGTGCTTTAGCAAGGGAAATCAAGATAAAACAAGGTAACCTGGGCTAATGTCTTATTTTCTTGTAATAAACTGGCCTTACGTCCATCAGGACTTTTATAACTGGGTTGTTCCATAAACCTAATGGAGAATTGTAATAATATTTTTGCACTATTTTGTTTGTAGCCACAGCTTAAGTGATTTGCTCTCCCTGTTTTCTTTTTCTACATCCCAAGAGAGAGGATTCATTTACATTAGTTTGTCATCATACCATGCAAAAATTCTTATTAGGCAGTATTATCTTAAGCTACTCCAAAAGCCATTGACTGCCCTCAAATTCAAGTTCAGTCTGGAACTTAGTGCCTCTGGAACTAGCCTAATCCTCAACTGTTAATTATGTGCAGGGTATTAGCATTTTTGTCTCCTGATGCACATGTCATGAGTCCCAGTAAAAATCTCCCCAAGGAATTACTTGCCCTTTCTGTCCTCGAGGGTGTCATTGGATGATTATGGTCAGAGGAACCCAGAAATTCCCACCTGTTCCTTCAGCTGACCTCCCACTGCCCTTCTGCTTTCCTCATGAAAAGTAGATGACTGGCCTTTCTCCAGATGTTCTGTCTCATTGCCATGTTTTGTGCATTTACTTCTCTTCTACTAGAATGCCATTCCTTTCCTTTATCACACAATAAATTCTTCTCATATTTCCACATTTGGTTAAAGGGGTATATTTTCTACACTATCTTTTCTACACTATCTTGCATGTTCATTCTGAGACTCAAAGAAAACTTCAAGAGCCATGAGAATATTAAGATTAGAGATTAGAATAGTTAGTATATTACTTAGGATAGGAGTAGCTTTTATGACATACAATCCTCAAAATATATAATTGTTCAAATATGTATAACAGAAGTTTCTCTCTCAATCATATACACTCCTAAAGAGATCAGTGGACAACTCTTGTCCAACTAGTGATTCAGGGTTCTTGGCTCATTGTATCTTTTAGATTGACCATCCCTAACACTATGCTATCTGCACCCACTGGTGGGAAAAAAAAAAAGCTGTAACCACTCTTTAACAGCCTTGATCTGGTAGTAATACACGTCACTTCTACTCATTCCTATTTGTTAGTATAGCTTACACAGCCCACCTAAATGTCTTGATTTGGGAAGTGTGGTTCCTGACTGGGTGGCAGTTTGCTGGTGACAACTACTGGGAAGGGAAAGCATACATGTTGGTGAGGACAGTTAGCTTTCTCTGCTACGGTTAATATTCTTATGTTTGCAAATGACATAAATTTCAATTTAAGAAAGCTTAAGTAACAATGTTGTTTTGTTTTGTTAAATGTTTGTTTTCGAGAGAGAAACAGAGTGCAAGCAGGGCAGGGGCAGAGAGAAAGGAAGACAGAATCCAAAGTAGGCTCCAAGTTCTGAGCTGTCAGCACAGGGCCTGACACAGAACTCGAACTCATGAACAACTAGATGTGACCAAAGCCAAAGTCTGACACCCAACTGACTGGGTCACCCAGGCACTCTGTAACAATATTGTTTTAATGAAGTCATTCAGGGGGTTGTTCTGAGATGTCTAGGAAGATCGACAGGGAAAAGGCAATCCTGGGGAACTTCAGATATGGGACCTGGAACCATGATGCTTCCATGGTTATCTTTTGTCTTTGTTTTATGTTCTTGTTAACTTTAGTCTTTCACTTTGAAGAGCAATCGCTTCCTACACATGGTTGGGGTGAGAAGGTAGCCAGCTCCAGGCTTATAGTCTCTACGGTTAGTGACTCCAGGGGAAAGTGAGAATATGTGTTGACCCATTTTGCTATGTAAAAATCCCAGGAAAAGGGGCATCTGGGTGGCTCAATCGGTTAAGTATTTGACTCTTGATTTCGGCTCAGGTCATGATTTCATGGTTGTGCTCTGAGCTGAGTATGGAGCCTGCTTGGGATTCTCTCTCTCCCTCTCCCTTTGCTTCCCCCTCCCGCTCATGTTCTTGTTTGTTCTCTCTCTCTCTCTCTCTCTCTCAAAAATAAATAAATAAATAAGCATTAAAAAGAACTCCCGGGGACAGACATTGGCCAATTTGGCTGTGGCCACTGCTAACAAGTGCTCTGATTGGCCAGGCTGGAGTCGTGTGTCCTCCACATTTCAGCAGTGGCAGGCACTGTGATGCCAGCTGTATACACGAAGGTTAAGATCAAATTCTCCAAAGAAAGGTAGGAGCTTATATTACCAAAGAATGAATAAAGGTTTTCTGGGTAGGCCAAAAAAAAAAAAAGAATAAATAGATATTTACAGAATAACAGATATATATATATTTTTTTTTTTTTACAAATTAGGAATAATTAATTGACACTGAGGTTTTATTCTAAAAATCAGTTTCTGTATATTTGCCTAACGTCTATAATAGTAAAGTAACTTACATTTGGTAGTAACCTAAAGAAGAACCCTAGTCCTCTCCATATTTATGTTAGTTGCCAAATGTCAAATATCATTTTATTGGATGTTTCACTTTACCATACCCTGAAACTTTTATAAGGGCCATGATATGAGTCTGAGGCAGAAAATCAATTCTTCCAATTGCACACGGGTCAGACTTAGGAAAACCATATATGTAGGTTTACTGATGACAGTCTTGTTTTAGATCTGTTGTCTTATATAAGACAGCACATAAAGATGTGAGAAATTTTGGAAACGTGTATTAGGAAATAATTTCACTGTTTCACTAAATTGCCACTCTTTAACATTGTGTTCCCTGAATTGCCTATGTTAAAATATGAATCCAAGGACTTTGCAAACCTCTGTGCTGAGTAAAAACAGTGCTTTTTCAGTTGACTTCCATAGGATATTTAGCGAGATCTAATGGGATCTCTATAGGACTTTAGATTCCTGTTCCTGAAACCTTTAGCAAAAGTAAAGGTGATATGGACTATAGACAAAGTAATTGGAAAGAATAAATTTCTAGAAATTAAAATTATGTTGTTTTAGTAAATAATTTTCATTAAACAATACGTACATGTAGATGCATATTCTTGACTAGATTCTAGTCTTTCTTGTAGGATAGCTAAACTCCCCCCTTGAAGGAATAGGAGATAAAATTTTTATTCTTCAGTTTTATAATGGGCATTTATTATATACTAGTATATATACTATATACATATACATTTATTGTGTTTTATAATGAGCATTTTCTAGGTACTGGGAATAGTCATGAAAAAAGGGGACAGTGGAGAGCCTGGGTAGTTCAGTCAATTAGCAACTGACTCTTGATTTCAGCTCATGGTCGTGAGATGAAACCCTGCATTAGACTCTGCTGTGCATGGACCTTGCTTAAGATTTTCTCTCTCCCTCTTCCTCTGCCCCTCCCCTGCTCTTTCTCTCAAAAAAATAAATGAATAAATAAAATTTTAAAATAAAATTAAAGCAGACATGGAACTCCTGGGTGGCTCTGTTGGTTAAGCATCCAACACTTGATTTTGGCTCAGGCCATAATCTCAGGGTCATGGGATAGAGCCCCATATCAGGCTCAGGGCTGGGTGTGGAGTCTGCTTCAGATTCTCTCTCTCCCTCTCCCCCTCCCTCATTCCTCTCTCCAAAAAAAAATTAAAAGTGGACAATGTTAATGTCTTCTAGAATGATATTTTTGTGGGGGAGACATAATAAATAAACAAGTAAATATATATTATAGTATCAGTTAAAGATATTGGTTCTGAAGAAATACAAAATCACAAATTACTCTTTTCTCTTTTGGGTTTACCACATGGGTTCTTCTGCTTACAACAAAAGGACTCTTAATAATTATATTCCTATCTAAAAATTTTCCCATTAGCATTCACCAATTATATTTCAAATCGTGTTCTCATACTTTACCAGCTGACTTATTCCAGGAGCTCTCAAACGTTTATTAGTTACTGAAGGACAATTCCTTTTTTTAATGTTTATTTTTTGAGAGAGGGAGGGAGGGAGGGAGGGGGAGGGAGAGAGAGAGAGAGAGAGAGAGAGAGAGAGAGAGAGAGAAAGAGAGAGAGAGAGGGACTGTGAGTGGGGGAGGGGCAGAGAAAGAAGGAGACCCAAAATCCAAAGTGGGCTCCAGGCTCTGAGCTGTCAGCACAGAGCCTGATGTGAGGCTCAAACTAATGAACTGTAAGATCATGACCTGAGCTGATGTCAGATGCTTAACTGACTGAGCCACCTACACACCCCACTGAAAGGACAATTTCCAACTAGCATCTAGAAGTGAACTAAAAAGCAATAAACCACTTCTTCCATCACATTTGGTCCCCATCCTGGAAAAAAACTTTTCCTCCCATGGCCGATCTAAACATCTCTTTAAAATGCATGTCATCTACCTTTTTAGATTGATTTTTTAAACAGATGATATAAGCAAAGTATAGCCAGTAGGTTTTCACATCCTATGTATCCTTGGTCTCACCCACGTGACACAATTAACATGGAGCCCGCCACTTGGATCTTAGGAAGAGTATGGCCCTGGTTTAGCCCAGGATCCTTTCTGGAGAGAGAGAAGTAGATCCTAGGGATAAGGGCTCATTGGATCAGTTCTTGATGACAGCCTTGTACCTTCTGCTGAAATTGATCTATGTTCAATTTATCCTTTCTTTTCGAACAGAGTTTTGAGGGTATAGATTCTGTGAAAATGTTGCTCAACTTCCAAAATAAATCATAACACTTTGGTTAGGTTTGTTTTAGAAATGGACCTATGATGGAATTAGACAATCCTCAGTACTTCCAAGTCTCAGGGTGGATCTCATAAGCACTGGGCAATAGTTATAGCATACTTCCAAAGTGTTGAATAGGAATAAGGACCGGGAAAGAATCCAGCTATATACACTTACCAGAGTCTATTATCATAAGAATAAGCCCCCTTCTGGAAATAGAACTAAAACCCACCTAGCATATTTTCCACCGGCTCATACAAATACCACATGTCATATTACATATCACACACACACATACACATATATGTAAAGTTTATGGCATTTGTGGACCCAGTCCATGCATGACTTGGGACCTTGTAATTTTATTTCAAAAAACCCTAGGGTGAGTAAAAGAATATGATACCCAAGATGACTACAGTGTTGGGATATGAACTAGATTAAAGGAAAACTTCAGCACATTGGAGAATCATACGAGCAAATAGGAGTGTAGAAGTAGGTCAGCTTCTGCTGCTTTTGCTGTAGACTACGGCCCACACCACTTACTCTGTACGTAGTCCCAAATTCTAAATTCCTATTACTTGTCTTTACTCTTGGTAACATAAGCCATCCAAAATCATTATTTTGAACTTAGTTACTGATGGTGTAATTGGCTAGATATCCTGAAAGACTTCCATATTTTTATCTACATCATCTAAATATGCTGCATAAACAACAAAAAAACATAATTTTAAATCTATAGCTGAACCAATAAGAAAGTAGTAAGTCAAACCTTGAAAGCACAAGAATAAAGCATCTTCAACAATTGATATATCATCTAGATATAAAATCAATAAGAAAACATTGGACTTAAACTTTATGTTGGATCAGATGGACCTAACAGACATTTCCAGAATATTCCATCCAACAACAGCAGAATATACATTCCTGTCATGTGTAAATGGACATTCTCCAGGATATCTCATATATTAGGCCATAAAATAAGTCTTAATAAATTTAAGAAGATTTAGACATTATTAAGCCTCTTTCCAACCACAATGGTATGAAACTAGAAATAAATCACAATAAAAACAACAAGTATGTTGAAATTAAACAACATGCTCTTGAACAACCAATGGGTCAAAGAAGAAATCAAAAAGAAATTTAAAAATATATCTTAAGAGAGGGACTACTGGGTGGCTCATCAGTTAAGTGTCCAACTTTGGCTCAGGTCATGATGTCATGGCTCATGAGTTTGAGTCCTGCGCCAGGCTCTGTGCTGACAGCTCAGAACCTGGAGCCTGCTTCAGATTCTGTCTCCCTCTCTCTTCTCTTTTCCTCACTGCTTGCACTCGATCTCTATTTCTCTATTTCAAATATAAATAAACATTAAAAAAAAAGTATATCTTCAGAGAAATTAAAACAAAGGAACAATATACCAAATTTTTGGGATGCAGCAGAAGCAGTTCCAAGAAGGATGTTTATAGCAAAAAATGCCTACATTAAGGAAAAAGAAAGATCTCAAGTAAATAATCTAACTATATACCTCAAAAAGCAGGACAAAGAAAAACAAAGTAATCGCAAAATTAGTACAAAGAAGGAAATAACAAAGATCAGAGTGTAAATAAATGACATAGCAATAAGAGACAATAGAAAGACCAATTAAACTAAGAGTTGGTTTTTTAAAAAGGTAAAATAGAAAAGCTTTAGCGAAATTTATCAAGAAAATAAGAGACTATTATACATGAGACATTATAATTCATACCAAGCAAATACAAAGAATTGTAAGAAGCTATGATATATAATTATATGCCCACAAATTGGACAAACTAGAAAAAATGGATAGATTCCTAGAAACACACAACCTGCCAAGCCTAAATGGTGAAGAAATAGGAAATCAGAACAGACTGATTACTAGTAAGGCGATGGAAATCAGTAGTCAAAAACCTCCCAACAAATAGATATCCAGGACCAGATGGCTTCATTGGTGTGTTCCACCAAACATTTAGGGAAGGATTAATACCAGTCCTTCTTAAACTCTTTCAAAAAATAGAGGAGGGAACACTTTCAAACTCATTTTACTAGATTAGCATTACATTGATACAAAGCTAGATAAGCACACTACAAGAAAAGAAAATTATAGGCCAATATCCCTGATAACATAGATCCAAAAAATATTAGCAAACCAAATTCAACAACTTTAAAAAGATCATTTAACATCATCAAGTGGGATTTATTCCAGGGATGCAAGGATGGTTCAGTATCTGCAAATCAATCAATATGATACACCATGTTAACAAAATGAAGGACAAAAAAAAAACCCATATGATCCTCTCTGTAGATAAAAAACACTCAATGGTGAAAAGATGAAAGCAATTTTTTTCTAAGATTTGGAACAAGGGAACGATGCCCGCTCTCACTACTTTTGTTCAACATAGTAGGAAAAGTCCTAGCAGAGTCATCAAATTATAGAATAACATGCATCCAAATTGGAAAGGAAGAAGTATATTATCTTTGTTGCAGATAACACGTTATATATGGAAAGCCCTAAGGACTCCAGCAAGTAACTGCTAGAACTAATAACCAAATTCAGTAAAGTTATAGACTATAAAATCAGTATGTAAAAATCGGTTGCATTAGTATTCACTAACAGATAATGATTAGAAAGAGAAATAAGAAAACCATGCCTTTTACAATTGTATCAAAAATAATAAAATACTCAGGAATAAATTTAACCAAGAAGGTGAAAGATCTATACACTGGAAAGTATAAGATGTTGATGAAAGAAATTGAAGACACAAATAAATGAAAAGATATTTCATGTTCGTGAATTAAAACAATTAATAAAATGTACAAACTATCTAGTGTAATCTACAGATTCAATGTAATCACTATAAAAATTCCAATGGCATTTTTCACAGAAATAGAAAAAGAATTCTAAAATTGCATGGAACCACAAAAGACCCTAAATTGTCAAAGCAAGCTTGAGAAGGAACAAGCAAGCTAGAAGCATTACTCTTTCTCATTTCAAACTATATTTCAAAGCTACAATAATTAAAGTGAGGTATTTTCATAAAAACAGATATATAGATCAATGGAATAGAATAGAGAGCCTAGAAATAAATCCATGCATATATGGTCAATTAATTTTTGACAAAGTATCCAGGAATATACAGTGGTGAAAGGGTAGTATTTTCAATAAACAGTGCTGGGAAAACTGGTCAGCCGCATGCAGAACAATGAAACCGGACCACTATCTTACACTATACACAAAAATTAATTCAAAATGGATTAAAGACTTAAATGGATTAAAAATGGGTTAAAGCGAAAATAAACAAGTGGGACTACATCAAACAAAAAAGCCTCTGTCTAGCAAAAGAAGCCATTAAGAAAGTGAAAAGGCAACCTACAGAATAGGAGAAAGTATTTGCTAACTACCTATTCAATAAGGGGTTAATATCTATAATATACAAAGATCTCCTTTAACTCAATAGCAAAAACTGAGATAACTCAATTGAAAAATGAGGAAAGAAACTGAATCACCATTTTTCCAAAGAAAATATACAAATGGCCAACAAACACATGAAAAGATGATCAATATCACTAATTAATTATCAGAGAAATGCAAATCAAATCTTAATGAGCTATCAACCCCTGTTAGCATGGCAATTATCAAAGAGATGAGATAACACATGTTGGCAAAAATATGGAGAAAAGGAAACCCTTGGGCACTGTTGGTGGAAATATAAATTGGCATAGCCCCTATGAAAAACACTAAAAAGTTTCCTTGAAAAATAATAATAGAACTACCATATGATCCAGCAATCCCCCTTTTTTTTTTTTAACTTTTTTAATGGTTTTTATTTATTTGGAGAGACAGAGGCAGTGCGAGCAGGAGAGGGTCAGAGAGAGAGGGAGACACAGAATCTGAAGCAGGCTCCAGGCTCTGAGCTAGCAGTCAGCACAGAGCCTGATGCAGGGCTCGAACCCACGAACCGTGAGATCGTGACCTTAGCCGGAGGCTCAACAGGACTGAGCCACCCAGGTGCCCCTCCCACTTCTGATATATGAAGGAAATATACCATTATCTCTAGAGATCTTTACTCTCGTGTTAGTTGCAAGGTTATTCACAATAACAAAATGTGGAAACAACCTAATTGCGGTCATTAGATGAATGGATAAAGTAAATGTGATATATAAAAATATGTATTGAATAGATAATATTTATAATATTAATATACACGTGTAATTATATCAGAAAGAGAATATCATATAGAGAAGAGTATTATATATATAACATAACATGAAAAAGAAGGAAGTCCTTTCATGTCTGACAACACGGATGGACCTGGAGGGTGTTACACTAAGCAAAGTAAGTCAGACAGAGAGACGAACACTGTATGATATCATTTATATGTGGAACAGAAAGAACAAAAAGAAAAAAGAAAGAAGGAAGGGAAGGGAGGAAGGAAAGAAGGAAAAAAGAAAGAGAAAGAAAAGCTTAACTCATAGAAACAGAGAAAAAATAGTTGTCAGGGGCCAGAGTCGGGGAAGTAGAGAGAGGTTGGTAGAAGTGTACAAACTTTCAGTTAAAAAGATGAATAAGGTCTGAGAATGTAATATACAACATGGTGACTACATGTTGAAATTTGCAAAGACAGGAGAATATTTATGTTCTCACAAAAAGAAAGTGAAAAGGTTAAATATGTGAGATGGTAGATGTGTGAATTTACCCAATGAAGAGAATCTTTTCACAATGTGTATGTAGATCAAAGCATCATGTTGTACACTTTAAATATCTTCTGGTTAGTGAAGCTGAAGGCAAAAAGGGAAAAAAAGTTGTATCAGCATATCTCAATCTTCTTTTCATTATCACCCCCTAAGGAAACATCTTGGGTATTTCTTTTTCTAATTACCCTTACCCCTGTGACATGAAATACCACAGGTGTTCTTTACATTTGTTTATGTTCCATAGGTCTTAAGAGGGCCATAAACCATTGTAATATCTAAAAAAAATACCAAGAACCCGTTTTTGCGAGTAAGGCATATTGTCCCCTTGTGAAGCTCTGCTTTCAGTGTCATCATAATGAGTGGAATTAGTAAACAGAGCCCTCAATTATAGTCAGTTGCCAACTATGGAGGATGAGAATACCAACTCTACTTATACTATCACTCTTATTTTAGCAAAAGTATTCAATTTCCTTGAATGTCAATTTTCTCATGTATAAAACAAGGTAAGATAAAAAATCAAACAAAGAAACAAGATGAATATCTTATTTGCCTAACAACACAGGGTTGTTGTGAGAGTAAATCTTCCTGAGATAAGTTTATTTGTTAAGATAGGACTCACCGCAAGATTGCCTATCAGCACTTTCTTCACAAAATCAGTCTTGACAACATTCACATAGGAAGCACCTCAAGTGTTTACACAGTCGTAAGGGGAATGTCACAGTACCCTCTGCATTTCAGGGATGATAAGGGCTTTTAGTGGAATTTGTGGTGATGCAAAGAGGTACTCATGCCTATTGGAGGAAAAAGTCAAAGGGAAATCTTGGAAAATTTTCCCTTCAGAAGCTTTGAAAACAATATCAAATATTACTTGATTTCACTGAATTATTTGCAGTTGAGGACTGGATTGCAAATCATTCCTTCTAATATCTAATTCCTTGCTTTTCTATAATGAATATAATTATATTTAGGCAACTTATGATTTAGATGTAAACTTTTATTTCTAACCATAGTTTATTAACTATTTCATCTATACTCATAAGTTGAGTTGGTCTAAAATAAGTTAAGTTGATCGTATAAAGTGCATTTGACTTTTAATTCTCTACAGCTTCTGAAATCTACAGTTTGTTGAAAAATAACAACATGTGTAACATTTATTGAGCACATAGTATATGCCAGGCCCTGTACTAGGTGTGTTACAGTCACGGTTTTTGATCCCTATAGCCATATGAAGAGTTAACAACACACACTGTATGATTATCTATAGTTATCTACTGTAGTGAAAGTCCTTTTACTTACTCTCAGTTCTGGGTGTCACCTAGGCTGTTCTGATGATGTTGCTTAGGGTCACTCATGTGGAGGAAGTTTGTGAGCTGGTTCACTAGTAGCTCCTTGGTCTAGAGAGGATCCTCTAGGATGCTCTGTCTTGGCTCCAGGTCGTCTCTCTTTCTCCAACAGGTCAGTCTGGGCTGTAGTGTCCCAAGAAGGCAAGAATGGAGGCTGTATGGCTTCCTAAGACCAGACTCAGAGTTCACTCAATGTCACTTGCATTGCATTATACTGGTCATAGAGAAGTCACAGGCCTAGCCCAGATTCAGGGATTGTGGAAGTAGATTCCACCTTTTGATGAGAGCGGCTTTAAGAATTTGCGGCCATTTTTAATCTACCACACATACTCTTACATATGAGCTACTTGTTATTTGTTTGGAGAAATATCCCAGTAAACTCTTATTTATTTATTAATTTTTTACTTTCACCATCTTCAACATAGTATGACAAAGAGGTAGGGTAAAGAAATAAAAACTTGCAACAATTTCATGCATGCAGTGACCCAAACTGAAGAATAAAATTCTTACTCCTGAAATCTAAATGAGCTCTAAATTTTAGAGATAAGTTAAACAGATATAGTTGAGGTATAGACACTTGCCCCAAATGTTGCTTGTCTAATGGATTATCCTATTGGGAGTAGTGAATGAGGCTGGATCCAGAGCAGCATGGAGGTTTAGGCAATGCTTGGTGCTCTGGAGCCTTGCTTTCCCCTGATTGGATACAGAAGTGCTGATGCATAGGGGCACATGTACCCCAATGTTCATAGTAGCAATGTCAACAATAGCCAAATCATGGAAAGAGCCTAAATGTCCATCACCTGATGAGTGGATCAAGAAGATGAGGTATATATACACAATGGAGTACTACATGGCAATGAGAAAGAATTAAATATGGCCATTTGTAGGAACGTGGATGGACCTCGAGGGTGTCATGCTAAGCAAAATAAGTCAGGCAGATAAGGACAGATACCATATGTTTGCACTCATAGGTCTAACAGGAGAACAGGAAAAACCTAATGGAGGACCAGGGGCAGAGGAAGAGGGAAAGAGAGTTGGGGAGAGAGAGGGACGCAACACTTGAGAGAGTATTAAATACTGAAAATGAACTGAGGGTTGAAGGGGAAGGGGGAGGGGGGAAAAGAAGTAGTGGTGATGGAGGAGGGCACTTGTGGGGAAGAGCGCTGGGTGTGGTATGGAAACCAATTTGACAATAAACTATTAAAAAAAGATTTTTATAGATGACATGAATGAAGTTATAGAAAGAAGGCTCTCACATTTACTAAGAACACAAATCTGGAAGGTGTGACAGATACTTCTAGTTATCCCTGAGTACCTGTTCTCAGCCTCTTACTTAATAATATGATTGTTTTTTTCATCCTGCAGCTGCTGCCCAGAATAGAGAGAGCATTTTTCAGCCTCTCTTGTAGGTAGTTGTGGCCATGTGGCTATGTTCTAACTAATGAATGAAAGGTACTAGAGGAAAATTCTGCTCCCTATAAAAAATAATTTCTCAGGGCACCTGGGTGGCTCAGTTGGTTAAGCTCATGGCTCTTAATTTAGGCTCAAGTTATGATCTCATAGTCATGGGCTCTGTGCTGAGCATGGAGCCTGCTTAGGATTCTCTCTCCCTCTCCCTCTGCTCCTTCCCCACTCACATGCATGCACACTCTCTCTCACTCTCTCTCTCTCTCAAAATAAAAAAAAAAGTAAGCATTAAAAAAAAATCATTTCCCAAGGGTCTATGTGGAATGTGTTATGTGGACTGGCACTTTGGTGTGGTCATCTTAAATAGATCAGAGACAAACTTTTTGGCTCTCTTCTACTTCCTATTAGCAGCTGAATCTCTAGACTTCATCTTGTACTATGAAATGAAGGAGGTGTTTAGGACAATAAGACCAAGTTTAAGGGCCACTGTCCCTCATGATCAGAGAGCCACCATTCCAGTGCTGAAGTGTTTACCTATGGTCTTTGTTCACATAAGATAGGGATGCATTTCTATGTTGTTTAAA
Organism: Suricata suricatta; assembly: GCF_006229205.1. Classification (NCBI taxonomy): domain Eukaryota; kingdom Metazoa; phylum Chordata; class Mammalia; order Carnivora; family Herpestidae; genus Suricata; species Suricata suricatta. The sequence continues at coordinate 28,158,873 of NC_043714.1, forward strand.
TAACGGTATCTTAGTATCACATTGTTCATAGCCAAATCTAATCCTGATTAATCCAGAGAGCTTGCTTATATGCTGAACAATGAAATCAATATTAAAAAGCTCTTGGCAGACTGAAATGATAGTCAAAACTGTTGTGAATTAAACATGAAATAAAATGTAAATGCCAAGACTCAAAAAAATATTTCCAAATATAAAATTGAGACAAACTGGCTAAAGAGTAGTTCACATACAAAAGTCATGAGTGTGTATTGGGGAGGGAAGCTGGCAGATGGAAGGTTGATGTAGGTGAACAGCGTAATGAAGCTGTTTAAAGCTAATGCTATGGTTAGGCTAAGTTAAATTGTATAGACCAAGAGAGATCAATATTTGCTTTTAAGCTTATTTATTTATTTTGAGAGAGAGAGGAGAGAGAGAGAATGCATATTGGGGGGGCAGAAAGAGAGAGAGCATGTGGAAGGGACAGAGAGAGGAGGAGAGAGAGAATCCCAAGCAGGCTCCACACTGTCAGCACAGAGCCTGACACGGGGCTCAAACTCATGAACCATGAGATCATGACCTGAGCCAAAATCAAGAGTTGGATGCTCAACTGACAGAGCCACCCAGCCGCCCCAATACTTTCAATGTCTGTGTTGGCATAGTACTTCTGGAATATTGTGCTCCCTTCTGAGCCATATATTCACAGTGATAAACTAGAGAGGGTCAAAAGGGCAAATAGGATATCATAGGTTCTGACAGCTCTATTGCAGTCAATGAAAGGGACTGTGAAGTATTAGCCTGGAGAAGGGAACATGGAGAGAAGTGTAGAGAAATGTATCTTCAAATATTCAAAGGGCTGACACATAGAAGACAGAGTATGATTGTTTGGTTTTTCCCGAGGGTCATTCTTATGATCAGTGAATGAAAAGTTCTTGGAGCAAAATTCTGTCCTATAGAAGAAATAATTTCTCAATAACTAGGCTGTCTTGAATGAGAATGCATTCTTTGTGCAGTGGTAAGTGATCATTCTAGAATCATGAGTGCTAACCTTTATCTCGTGAATCCTATGGGGCAAGCATTTTATTGTTTTTTTTTAAAGTTATTTATTTTGAGACAAAGTGCGCTGGAGAGGCAGAAAGAGAAAGAGAGAGAGAATCTCAAGTAGGCTCTGCACCATCACCACAGAGCCCAATGCAGGGCTCAAACACACGGACTCTGAGAACATGACCTGAGCTTCAATCCAGAGTCAGACGTTTAACCAACTGAGCCACCCAGTCACCCCTGATGCAAGCGCTTTGTATGTGTTAACTCATTTAGTCCTCACAGACCTGTGAGGCAGATTCTATTTTTACCTCTGTTTGAAAACTTTGGAAGTCGATGGAGGCTTAGAAAAGTCACATAACCTACCCGACATCATCTGGCTGGTGAAAGACAGAGCCAGGCTTTGATGATGACTTGCCTCCCACTCACAGAACTGGGGAGGTGTGGGCTGGGAGAAGGGGAGCGCCAGCTGGTGGGACCAGAGAATTCCAGAGTGAAGCCACATTTGGAAGAGTCTCCATTTCTTTATGTTGAAAGCACTTTCTTAATTTAAATTGTAGTGATGAGACTCAGTGGGTATAGTGGGAGAAAACCCCACTGGCTTTGTCCCGCACCCTGTAGGTGAAAACGGGGAATCATGAAACAAGTAGGAGAATAGATCAAAACATACAAACATAAATCTTGACTCTTCTACTTTCTAGTTGTGTAGTTTGGGACAAGCCATGTAATCTTGTTTGAACGGTAGTGTCTTCATGAGTAAACTGCAAATAATTACACACGACTTGTGGGGTTGTGATAGCTAAAAATCATTAGCTTGGGGTCTATTGCAGGGCAGGTGCTCAAAACTGGTCATTAATTTTCACTGGCACCTGGCATGTACTGATGTTAGTGTTAGTTGCAGCTTGTGGTTAGAAAAATTCAGATACTAGAATTCCTCCAGGACTTAAAGGAGAAATTTAAGCTCAGTTAGACTACATAATTTTTATAACACCTGAATCACTACTTGTCTCCCAATTTATTCTTTGGGATAAAACTACATTTCCCAGGCTCACCTAAAATTTGGGTTCTGTTTGTGATTTAGGTTTTATCCATCAGATGTACTCATGCAAGACTTGAATCTGTGAAAACAATAAGTGGGAGCAGACACACAAAGGCAATAACATGTAGGTGTTGGGGAAACAGAAAAACAAAATCTCCTGACAACTCAGAAAACCTCTCCATAGAGGTCTAAAAAAAAGCAGTCTTATTATTAAGTAAGCATATAGAGTGTGATGTGAATTACAGTCTGCTAAGAGACTGCAAAGACAGAAAGCCATCTTACCCTTTTACATAGCCAAGCAGACACAACCCAGTAACCCGTCCTTAAGTAAGGCCTGGGTAGCGCCGTTCAGCACACACAGCTGATCCTACATTCATATGGGAATTGGGGCAGGCAGCCACCTGTGTTTGCCTATTGCTTTTTTTCCAAAGGGAAACTCATCTCTCATATTGTTATGATAGGAGCTAAGTTTGCACCTTGGAGCCAGGTGCCAGCTGAAGTTAGGCTCCTCCCCTTGCACAGAAAACAACATAGGAACACTCTCTTCCCTGACGATTATATTTCAAAGAATCAGTTTCCAAGTCCTTGAGGAAATATTCCTGGATTATAAAATTGGCTGGAGGCATATTTCATTTTTAGGAAGAGTTATAGACATTTTAAAGAAGCAGAGAAGTTACAAGTTTTCTAAAGCAAATGCTCTAAGAAAAGGGAGAGGGAGAAGTGCTTCACGTCTTTCAATAAGAAGAATTAAACTTGTTTTTCCTTATTTTTAATTTGCATTTGCCCTTATGCAATTTTTCACGCATGCAGGTCTGAAAGCCAGCAGTTCAGGTGGTGGCTTCCCCTTCCTCTGATCCCAGGCAACAGCTGTAGCAGTACACCTCCCCTGTAACATGACACTCCCTATAACACGCAGTTGAGACTGCACCCTCCTGTCTTGCTCACTTTCTAATCGTGACCGCAGTCCTCGGGTGGGCTACTCTGCAATGTTCATCTGCAGCGTCTCAGAGCGTGTTCCTCCCTTTCCAGTGAATTCGTATGCACCTAACTCAATATAGTAAGTCCCTTCCTTCTTAAGAGGGTAGTGTCTGTTTTCTACAACTGAACTCCATCTCCCAGAAAATCTAATAAAAATGACCACCTAGTAAGCCACAAATCTGCTTTAGGCAAAGTCTCTTTGACAGTATTGGTATAAACAGAAGAGGTCTAGAATTTGATACTTCAGATGATTTTGCTAGCGAAATAAATATTCCAATAGGCATAGGTGATTACCTATTAACTTTCAGTTGTTTTATGGATAATATTAAATAGACTTGGGTGTATTGTTAGTTTGGGAAACTTAGAATGCACATTTCTTTGGCAGAGATTTCTCTTTTCTTTCCTTTTTCATCTTCAAATACTAAAAGAAATGCAGTTTTTGAGTAAGGCTATCCAAAACATAATGAAATTAAAAAATAGAAGGGATGTGCTAATCTGGAATTTTCCTGTTCCCAAGTCTCAAGGAACAATCCTTTTCATGTATTAGTATTTAATTTTTCCCGCCCTTATAGACATGTCAATCCCTTATCAAGAGGTAAAGGCTAAGTGTCTTCCCCTTGAATCTGTGCTGGCCCTGTCACTTGGATTAACCAACAGAGTATGACAGAAATGACTGCAGAGTTTGATCTAGTCTTTAAGGAGCCTGACAAATCCTGCTTTTTTCTTCTCGGAAGCCAGACATTGTCGAAGAAGTCAGACAATTTTGCTGGAGAGAGGCCACTTGGAAAGAGCCCCGGGAATGTGAGACTGAGGGCTGTGAGATAGACAAGCCATTGCAACCACCCTCTGAGGGGCCAGACATCTCTAGGAGTTCACACATGCTGGCCCTTCCCTGGAAAGGCCTCCCCTCTCTCTTGTCCTACCCAACCCCCTGTTCATCCTTCAAGATTTAGCTCCAGTATCACTAATGTTAGATCTCTCAGAGAAGCCTGGAAATGTGATGACTATTGTCCAATTCTTCTAGCCTCAGGGTAGAGTGGGAGAGATAAAGGAGGCTTCACATGGATTTTGAAATCATTTTCTACATATTCATTATTTAGGGAATAATTGCTAATTTCTAGTACTATTAGTATGAAATGCTAATACAATTATATACTGGTGACTATATAGAGATAAGTGGTATATATATAATTCAATGAATAGTATATATGAAATTTGTATGATGAATATTTGAAATATGATGTGGTAATAAAATTAAATAGGCTATGTATAAATAATGGCTTTATAATGGTTGTTATTACATATGGTACTCTACCTCTTAATAGTTATGGTTATTTACTAAATAATAGTAGTTATTAAGGGATGGATAAAGGGCCAAATATTGTAAGGCAATATATAATACTTGGATAGTTATTCTTACCTTGTAATTGTATAAAATATTTATTTCCTAGGGCTCAAAGCCAAAACCCCACAGATAATCTGCTTCAACTCTTTTTTTAAATTATTTTTTTAATGTTTATTTCAGAGAGAGAGAGAGCATGAACGGGAAAGGGTCAGAGAGAGAGAGACCGGGAGACACAGAATCAGAAGTAAGTTCCAGGCTCTGAGTTGTCATCACAGAGCCCGATGCAGGGCTTGAAGTTGTGAACTGTGAGATCATGACCTGAGCCAAAATTGGATGTCCAACAGACTGAGCCTCCCACATGTCCCTTCAACTCTTAACTATCATGCTTTCTTAGTGCAGAATTTCAGCCTCCATTGACTAACCCCTCTAGCTGTGCTGACATTCCTGTGCACTGGCTTAAAACAGTTTCTATTTAGTGCCCAGGACTTTTGAAAAAATCATACTCATAGTCAAGAAAGGAGCAAGAATATGTTAATCCAAAGTAGCTCGCTCTACCATGGTATGCCATAGTAAAGACCTAAAGCTCTCACAAAGCTCTCCCTGTTGGCTTTGGCCATAGACCTCCTGCACCTGCAAATACAACACAGGGAGATTAGCATGCATTAGAAACTACAGAAAGAAAATACAGAAAGAAAGCTACAAGAAAAACAAGAATATTGTCTCACGAAAACATATTGGACCATCACATGGCATCTCAGTGCGTAGTCTTCTAAGCTGTGAACAGATACCATGTCCTGAAATGATCATGTAATTAAAGAAATAATGACACGCCAGTGCAGTATGTTCCCGTTTCTGATTCCTCCCATCTGTGTCTAGCTACGTGTTGGTGCTGTCCTCACCATGTGCATCTGCCAATCAGCACACTCAGTGGCCACAAAGATATAGGCGAGCTAATGATGCCAATAACCAAGTCCCCTACTAGCATCTCCCAGAGAAGTGTTCTCTCTCTCTCTAAAATCCTCTTACTTACTAGAATAAGAGACAGTAATGTTAATATGAAGTTTTGACTTCCACTACCTTCCAAGAGTTTTTCACCCCAAGTCAACAGAGAGAGAACCCAGTACATTTAAGTCCAAATGTAAGTTTTTTCCCAGCATCTACTATAAATGGAGGTTTTTGAGTTTTAAGGCACAGAAATTCAAACTAGAGAAGATAACTTACGAAAGTCGGTGAAAAAAATTTAGGGCACCAGAAAAAAATTTTTAAAGAAATATTACACACCACGGCCAATTAGGAATTATTCCTGAAGTATAAGGATATTTCTACACATAAAAATTGATCAATATAATATGCCACATCAAAAAAGAATGAAGGAAAAAGGAATATATCATCCTCTCAATTGATGCAGAAAAAGCATTTGACAAAATTTGACGCCTCTTTCATGATAAAATCACTCGGCAGGAATAGAAGGAAGATATCCAACATAATAAAGCCCGTATATGAAAAATCCACGCAGACATCATACTCAGGATGGGAAGCCTTTCCGCTAAGACCCAGAAAAAGGCAAAGAAAGAGAACATCTGATTTATAATTTAATGCTTGGTTCAGTAAATATTAATAAAAACAATTGATATTATTAGTCTGTGTTAGTACAGAGATAAAGCACTGGCAAATCTTCAGCTTTTAACATATCAGCATCCCCAAATAGGCATAAACCCCCTTAGTGATAACCAAGTACAGGGCAAGGTAGGGGCCAATCCTGGTGCAGGCAATAAGTGAGTGTTTTGTCTGCAGAGAATTTAAAAATGATAATGAAATAATCTAAGTGGTCTGCTTTTGGAAATCGCCATGTACAGGAAATTTGAACAGACTTCATGATAAAATACCCCTCCCTGAAAAAAATATTTTTTGGTCTGGGTTCTAAACAGTTGTGATTATTGCAGAATTTAAATAATAAATGTAAGTTTCAAATCAGTTCATTTTTATTACATATCCCTTCATAAACACTGACTTCTGGGTGGGAGCTATTTGAAGAACTTCTCAGTCATATACTTAATTACCAACATATATATAGATTCAAGGAAATGTGTTCATTTTGAGGGCAAGGTTGTAATGTTTGGACTCATTTGGGGCAGTTTCTCGACGTATCCTTGAGTGTAAGTCATGAAAAATGATGTAATTTTTCTTTTTTGTGTCAAAAATAAGGAAATGCAAATTAAAACTATAAGGAGATAACATTAAAACCCACGAGAATATCTAGAATTTAAAATAACTGATAGGGGCACCTGGGTGGCTCAGTCGGTTAAGCTTCCAACTCTTGATTTTGGCTCAGGTCATGATCTCACGCTGTCTTCTTCCTGCATGTGCATTCTCATGCTCACTCGCTCGCTCGGTCTCTCTCTCTCTTTCTTTCTCTCTCTCAAAATAAATAAATAAATGTTAAAAATACAAAATATGGTTTGCCTCCCTCTCTCTCCATAACTATTTTTCCCCTTCCCCTCCCCTTGGGTCCTCTGTTAGGTTTCTCCTGTTCCACTTATGAGTGAAAACATATGGAATCTGTCTTTCTCTGTCTGACTTACTTCACTTAGCATAACACCTTTGAGTTCCATCCACTTTCCTACAAATGGCCATATTTCATTCTTTCTCATTGCCATGTAATACTCCATTGTATATATAAACCACATCATCTTGATCCAGTCATCAGGTGATGGACATTTAGGCTCTTTCCATGTTTCGGCTATTGTTGACAGTGCTGCTATGAACATTGGGGTACATGTGCCCCTATGCATCAGCACTCCTGTATCCCTTGGGTAAATTCCTAGCAGTGCTATTGCTGGGTCATAGGGGAGTTCTATTGTTAAGTTTTTGAGGAACCTCCACACTATTTCCCAGAGTGGCTGCACCAGTTTGCATTCCCACCAATAGACTTTAGAATACTGAGAACAAACTTAGGGTTGATGGGGGTGTGGGAGAGGGGAACATGGGTGATAGGTGTGGAGGAGGGCACTTGTTGGGATGAGCACTGGGTGTTATCTGGAAACCAACTTGACAATAAACTATATATAAAAAAAGAAAAAAACATAAAATAACTGATAATGTCAAGTGTTGACAAAGATGCAGAGCATTGCTGGAGATCCACATGTCTTTGGGAAAATTGTTTTTTATCTACAAAATTTGAACATATTCATACTCCATGACCCAGCAGTTACTCCCCCAAGCAAATATCCAACAGAAATGCACAAGTACACTGAAACATGGTAAAAAATGTTTGAAACAATATCATTTGTGACTGCCTTGTACTAGAAACATTTCAAACTTCTGTAAGGAGTTGAATGAACCAATCAATTGTGGTAGATTTATACAGTGGAATAACACACAGTAATGAAGCAAATGCTGCTATGCTCACCAACCCTAATGAATCTTAAAAAGGTAATGTTTATCCATAGAAGACTTAGACAAAATGATGCATAGTTTACAATTCCACATATAGAAAATGCAAAAACAGGAAAAGTTCTTCTGTGGCATTAAAACACAGGGCAATTCAGACAGTTAAAATATGGCCTGGAAGGAGCATGAAGGTTTTCTGGGTTTCTCAGAATGCTTATTTGTTGACCTAGCTGGTGTTTACACAGTGTGTTCCCTTTGTGATAATTCAATAACATGTACCTTTATGATTTGTGTACCTTTATGAATGTATAATTCAACAAAAATGTTTATCTAAAAAACATAGCCTGGGCACCTGGATGGCTCAGTTGGTTAAGTGTCAGACTCATGATTTCAGTTCAGGTCATGATCTCATTGTTGGTGAGATTGAGTCCCAGGTTGGGCTCTGTGCTGTGTGTGGATCCTGCTTGGAATTTGCTCTCTTCTACTCTCTCTGCTTCTCTCTCGAAATAAATAAACATTTTTTTAAAAGGGAGAAAGAAGAGAACACAGCCAACCATTAGGGTATAAACTAAATATCTCACAGGCATTGCATTTTTGTAATATGATTATATGATCTTATATGAGTGGGTTCATGGGTTTAGCTGTACACATACAGATAGAATTTTCCTTAAGAAAATCTGAAACAAAGAAATTCATATTTACAAGACAAATAAAGAGGAATGTTATTTAAGTAGTATTAACTAAATCTTTTAGGAAATAATTCTTTCTCTCATTGTGCATGAAAATGTAATGTGATTTTCAAATATTTTATTCCAGTATTCAGAATCTATTATGTATTTTTTTAATGAATTAAGTATTCCACCCTATACCTCACCTCTCTCTGTCTTTTTTACTGGCATATTTATGTTATGAGATGCTCTAATGGAGTATCATCGCCATCTTTAGTATCATCATCATTATCCTACTGCATTTTCATCATGCTTAAGGGTACCAAAGAGCTTTCTCTTATTGCACAAGCCTTAGAGGTTAGGAAGGCAAGTATCAGACTCACATTCTGCATCAGCAAACAGGCTCAGACTGGCTAAGATTTTTTTCATATCACACTGCTTATATGAGGTAAAACTGCACCCAAGTCTAGTAGTCTCTCTTCATTAGTTCTTGAGTCTGTCAAGTTTCTTTATTTCAAGCCACAGAGACCTACTCTGTCACCTTAAGTCAAAAAGAAAGAGGAAGAAAAGAAGGAAGGGAGGGAAGAAGGAAGGGAAGGAAAGAAAGAAAGAGAGAGAAAGAAAGAAGAAGAGAAAAGAAAGCCGGAATATATTGGAAGCATATCACAGGCTCAAGTATTAGTAAGAGGCTGAAGCACCTGTCTTGGAAAACTGGCAATTCTAGCCACCCCTGGAGGCTTGAGAACAGCAATCATCATGCAGAATGATCTGGTCTTTGGGTTGCTGCTGGGAAAACTCTGAAATCCAAAAAGATTCCTACTCAGGATTCCACATCCCAGGAACAAAGCTTGTTGGGTTGTTTGGGTTTTATGCCCACACCCTGACTATACGAAGGGACCAGGAAGGATTTGAATCTCTTTATTCCTGAAAGGAGGTACTCAGCCTTGGGGAATTTCCCAAAAGGGATATTATAGTTAAGGACTTCCCCTAATGGGATATCAGGGTCCTGATGATGATCAAGGTGAAAGGGAATCTGAGGGATGATGTAGGTAAGACACTAGGTTATAATTAACTTGACTCCACAGACATTTAAGGTTGCTTTGTAGACTGAACTGATTCTCAGTTTTAAATAGTGAAATTTCATGTCAATTATCTTAAAGATTTAACAGAGTGAAAAGCAAATAGAAATATAATAACAACATAAAAGCTAATGGATATCTAAGAGAATATAAAATAGCAGTCAATCACTCAGTGACTCCTGGATATTTACCCAAAGAATACAAAGACACTAATTCAAAAAGATCTATGTGTCCCTCTGTTTATTGAACCATTATTTACAATAGCCAAGATAGGGAGCCAACCCAAGTGTCCATCGATAGATGAGTGGATAAAGAAGATGGGATATATATATAACGGAATATTATTCAGCCATAGCGAAGAATGAGATCTTGCCATTTGTGACAACATGGATGGACCAAGAGTATTATGATAAGTTAAATAAGTTGGATAAAGACAAATACCGTATGATTTCCCTCATATGCAGTATCTAAAATAACCCCAAATAAATGAATGAGCAACCAAAAAGTAGAATCAGACCTATACATACAGAGATCTAGGTTGGCTTGGGGATGAGGAAAATGGATGCAGAGGGTTGAAAGGTACACACTTCTAGTTATGGTATGAGTAAGTCACAAGAATAAAAGGTACAGCACAGGGTATACAGTCAGTGATATGGTAATACCGTTACATGGTGATGGGGTAGCTACTCTTGTGGTGAGCACACCATAACTGCAGAGATGTTGAATCACTATGTGCTACACCTGAAACTAATGTAACATTGTGTGCCAACCATGCTAAAAAAAATTAAACAAACAAAACAAAACATAATGAAATAATGCAGTGGCCACAGAAGAGGTCAAGGCTGGTGCCTTGCAGCAGGTGCAATAGTTTAAGAAAACAGGTAGAATTTTAAAAGCATGTATTTGTTTGTTTGTATTTAGGGCTGGGAATATGTGAGTCTTTGATATAATTTTCAATATGATCAACACAGTTTTGAATATAATCATGGTTGAGATCATCGTGTTTGCTATTTAGCTGGAGCTGCCATGACAAAGAACTAAGTAGCTGAAACAGCAGAAACTTATTACCTCATAGTTCTGGAGACTAAAAATCCAAGACCAAGACGTCAGCAGTGTTGGTTCCTTGTTAGGACTTGGCTTCTCTCTCAGCTTCTCTGCCAGCTCTCCTGGCAGTGGTTGGCACTCCATGGCTTGTAGAGGCATCACCTGACTCTCCACCCGCATGTGCCTATGGTGCTCTCTACTCGCGTGTCTATGTCTGTGTCCAAATCTCCCCTTCGTGTAAGTACAGAAGTCATGTCCACCCTAATGACCTTCGCATTCTTAGTTACGGAGCATTAGGGTTTAAACCTATCAGTTAGGGAGACATAATTCAACCCACAGCAGGATGTTTGTTATCAATCAAAAGTAATACTTCATAATTTGTAATTTCTTTTTCTGGGGACCAGAAAGAATGTTCAACACTATTTCATTATTAGGAACAGTTTGGTTTGTGAGAAGGTCAATGATTTTATTAGACTCACATGACAATACCAAGGCAAATATTATGTCCTGAGTTCTGCCCTTTGTAAATTCCAAGTTCCTAGTTTCACGTTTATTGAAAAATATAAAGTCCTTTCATTGAAAAAATATTGGCTTTGCTATTTAACTTTTTTTTATTTAGAGAATTCGTTACTTCATTTTAGTCTCAGTTTTCCCAAACTTCTTGAGGATTTTGCTATTGTTAATTTTTGGTCCTTAAGTATGACATTGTTGGTAGGGAGGCTTCCTAAGTTTGGAATTTAACAATGATGACTAACATTTACTAAAGCATTATTATGTGTCAGGAGCAGAGTAAGCCCTTTATACAGATCGTCTCCTTTAATTCTTGAATAATTCTCACTTTACACAGGAGGAAGCTGAGACTGTGGAAGGTTCCATGAAAGTCAAGTTCTGTAGCTATTAATAGTGAGAGAGAATGTGGACTTAGGCTGATTCTAAAGTCCAGCGTCATCATTCTACAGGACTGCTAATTAAACAGTTTCAGTAAATTAAGATTACTCCCCAATTTGTCTTTCAGTTCCCTGCTCACAAAGGAGCAAGTTTTATTTATAACCAGAAATTATCTGAAATGCATGCTGGGTAGTAACAGCAATGTTACAATCAACTGTTCTGCATATCTTCTGGAAAAGAGAGAAAAGGCTGAGGGGGTGGGGGGTTGGCCAGAGGGAAGGAGGGATCTGCCGTCCCTGGGAAGTTTTTCAGCCTCCCCGGGACAGCATGGGAGCCTTCCTTTCCTCTTCTTCCCAGACACTCAGGAGGATGAAGGAATCTTCCTCCCAGAGAGGGATCAGAATGCCCAGGCCCAGTGCCTGAAGCCAGCTGACAGCTGGCTAGAGAAAGTCCAAGGAAATAAGACTCAGGATAGAGTGTAAATATTTTGTTGATGTAACAGTCTTTAGGTATAATCCTTTTATTGTAAAAAGAATTATTTTTTCTTTGAACCCAGATTAGCACTTCTCTGGGTTGTTTCATATAAGACATTCAGTGTGGAGAGGTGAATGGGTTTCTGCCCTCGGTCCGCACTAAATTAAATTTCTATTGATTTAAGTTGGGGGAAGATATGATTGCCTCAAATAAACTTTTATCTTCCATGGTTGGTAATGGAGGAGAAAAGAAAACCTGAATCCCTTTCTTTCCACAGTCTGGAGAGAGTGGGGAGAGGGAAGGCAAGATATACTGAAGTATCCTTGGGCAAGCTTCAGCTTTGGAGTATTGCCCTAGGTCTTACCCAGGAAATATGACACAACGAGAATGCACGGGCGTGCAAGAAGAAATTATTTGCAATGTCAGGCATTTTGCTTTTGGAAATTCTCTATTTTAAAAAGCATCAGTTTAAAAGAAGCATTCTTACTTTCTTAATTCTCTTTGCAACACCACACATACTTTTCCTCTTATGCTAAAGGAAGGATGATTTGCTCTTTACCCTCTTTCTCCCTGTGTGCAAATAAAGTTCTGTGGCCTTCAGCAGATGGGCTTGAGAGCTATACCAAACACACACACACACACACACACACACACACACACACACACACACACAACCTTATGGTCTTTTCAAACTTATTCTTTTTTTTTTTCTCATGGAATGTGCTGAGGTGTCCTCGGCTGCCTGCCGTGTCAGAGAGGAAAAGTGCCGTGATGATGACCGAGTTGGATAGTAAATGGAGGATTCTCGATAGCGGGTATTGGCCAGCCAACAGGACACAGGTTGGTCCCGTGGCAACAGCAAGTTGCTCCTCAGGCCAATAGCAGGGTTGTAAAATAGCCTGATCCGAACCGGATCCGGCAGGTCCTGACTGCACCCCAGGGCCGCCCAGCAGGGCGATGAGGCCAAAAGCCACCCTCCCCTCCGTGCTGACACTGCAGACAGGCTCTCACAAAGCTCTCCCTGTTGGCTTCGGCCATAGACCTCCCACACCTGCAAATACAACACAGGGAGGTTAGCATGCATTAGAAACTAAGCAAATAACTTAAGAGATAATTTTTTTTAATGCTTGTATATCTAGATCTGGCTCTACTTTTATTCAACTTCAAGTTCTGCAAATATGACACCTCGTGATCCTTTTAGTCCTGTGCAGTGTGTGCTAAAATGGCTGCTGGCCTCTGTTCGTTTCAGGGGCTAAGTCTTATTTAGGTGTCAGTCAACTAGCAAGAAGTATGCAAAATAACCTATATGTGGAGGGGAGACATGGCTATGCTGACTGGGGAGCATATTATGGGTGAGTGTTCATGAACTGAAACCTCGGTTTCCTTCTTAACTGCTGGCCCCGCCCCCTTGGCAAGCCTGAAGCAGGTAGTTTCCTGGTAACAACCACAAAGGAGATACAGTGTGGCCTTATTCTGTTTTTTCTGAATTGTCATTTTTACAATTAAATGAATTAAATTTGGAAATGCCTCTATCATCTATTAGGCTAACCAAGAAGTGTTACACGTTTGTATTATGATATTGAAAAGAAGGCACTTTGGGATAATTAGATACAAAGTGCTAAATTACTTACAGCATATCACCAATATTCAATAAGTGCTGTTGAATTCTCCAACAGATCCTTTTCTTTTCTTCACATAATGACTTTCCATTTATTCCAAAGATAAAGGAAAGAAAAAGACAAAAACAAATTGGTGGAGTTCCTATCATGCCCTGTTTCTGAACTTAAACTCTAGGAATGGTTGCCTCTGCTGTGAGTCTTACTAGGTCAGTAAAGTTAACTTCCATGTTCCTGAATTCTCCCTTTGCAAAATGGTATTTAGATCACCTTATGTTAATCAGCTAGTTCGGATCTATTTGGGAAGCCAGTTAAATAGAAGTAACTTCAAAAAGGTTAATATTCAGAAAATGAGGTTCCCTTCACCCCAGGAAACGAGAGTGCTTTGTGTGGCCAATGAGCCTGCTCCTGTCTCGCCATCTACGGGCAGCGCCAGGAAGCGCATTTCTCCGCAGAGGACAGTGCAGAAAACAGCGCGGGCAAGTGCTGGGCCAGGGAAACTGTTCATGACAGTGAAGTATGAGTGAGGGAGTGTCGGTCATGTGCTGCTGTTCCCAGTCCCAGCTCCTAACCCCCTGACCCCACGTGGGAAGGCAATCTCTCTAGCTCCACTTTTTTTTTTTTAAACTTCTGCCACAGAAAAGAATTTCTCCCTTAACAGTTAGTACATGGCAACTCAAAAACAACCATTTTTAGGGTCTCAGTGTTCTGAAAGAGTACCATTCTGATCCTTTCATTCTCTGCACAGATGCTCCCAATGATTTTACCAGTCTCTAGACTCACTTCATGGAGGTCCTCAGTACTGGGAAATCTCTTGTGTATTGCATGTAAAACCTTTGAGACAAATCTCATGCCTTTGGTACACATTACTCAGCACACTTTGCCAAAGGCAAAGGACTGGATGTTAATGTTACATTGGGAAATACTGCACCAACGCAATAAGGACCCGTGAGATTTCTGAAGGAGTTCATGTTTCTGGGTTAGAGATTATAACTAAGTAACTAAATAAAAGGCTGAAAAGACACAAGGGAAAGAAACTTTCAGGATATTCTCAGAGAATGATTCTTTTCAAACTCCTCTAGGGTTAGTTATTAGGTTCATAATGGTTTCATGAAAGCTCTGATCTCTGGCATCATATGTTTCAAAAATGCAACTGCCAGGGCATCTGGTGGCTCAGTTGGTTGAACATCCTTTTCAGCTCTGGTCATGATCTCATGTTTGTGGGTTGATGGGATCCAGCCCCACATTAGACTCTGCCCTGGGCATGGAGCCTGGTTGGGATTCTCGGTCTCCCTCTTTCTCTGCCTTTCCCCTGCTTGCACTCCTGATCTCTCACTCCCCTCTCTAAAAACAATAAAGGGAGGGAGGGGGGAAGGAAGAAGGGAAAGAAGGAGGGAAGGAAGGAAGGAAAGGAGGGAGGGAGGAAGGGAGAGAGGGAGGGAAGGAAGAGCCAAAGCACCTGCTTTAGCAGAAATCAGCTGTCTAGGCACGCAGCAGCTTTTTTTTTTATGTGCTTCCAACCATAAGAAATTGCCATGGTTAGTAATTATAAATTATAAGACATTAGTAAAATTGGAGCAATTATAAGAAATGACCCATAAGCTAGTTTTTATGTTGTCAAAATAAGTAAGGAAATTTTAAAGCTTAATATTATCTGTGTGTCAGTAAGAAAGTCAGCAGTAGGATATGTAAGTACAAATGACTCAGATAAAGCAGCAAGCCACAAGGGCTCAGTCATGTATAACATTTATAACTCAACCCCAGGGTTTCACTTCTAAGTCTGAGATCAGGTTTCTTGAAGGAAGTGTGGTCAGGTCAGATATATCAAGGGTAAGAAAGAAAGTCAACTTGGGAAGGGGGTGGTTTTTGTAGGCAAGAGGGTTGCTACCATTATTATTAAGCCTCTGCTCTTTATCATGCATTGTTCCTAGCACTTTGCATGTCTGATTCTACATACTCATCTCAGTAACTCTATGAAGTTGGTGCACTTATCTCTATATTTCAGATGCCTACCATTGGGGAAGTTAGGTAAATTTGGCAAAGTCTCACAGGCTGTAGATGCCTCCAGAGAGTCCCAGAGCATTCTGATTCCAGACCCCAGAGCACATGCTTCTGTTGCCCCTCCTCTAGGAGAACATCACAGCCACTCAGTAAAGGAGAAATGAGATCCTAATATGGCTGCCCAGCAGACGCATGAATGAACGGAGGGAAAAATCTCACTGCTGGGCTATATGAAACACACGAATTCTACTCACCTATCTTTAAACCAACCCAACCCCTGCAAGAAACCACTGTTAAACTCGGTATTAGCACTCAGTCCCTGGAACTCATTCAAACTCCAGTTTAATCCCGTTTCACTGACCTTGTTTAGCATCGCACCTCTGGCTCCCAGTCATTGCCTTTCACCTCCTTACATTCCTGGCTTCTGTCACACCTTTCCATGTCTCCTCCACTGACTCCCTTGTAAGGGATTCTGTGACTCTGATTTTTGTGTTTCAGCTTCTGCCTTTCACTCTTACATGGGGCAGACCTGCTTGCCACACAGATCTCTGTCATGGAAGGATATCGCACTATGTTCAGAAGAGTTTGTTTGACTGTTTTAATGTTAATTTACTTATTTTCAGAGAGAGACAAAGAGAGCATGTGCACATGAGCAAGGGAGGAGGCAGGGGGAGAGGGAGAAAAAGAATCTCAAGCAGGATTTGCGCTGTCAGCACAGAGCCTGACTCAGGGTTCAATCTTACAAACTGTGAGATCATGATCTGAGCCAAAATCAAGAGTTGGGCGCATAACTGCCTGAGCCACTCAGGCATTCCTAGAAAAGAATTTATTTTTAAATTTGTTTATTTTTTTGAGAGAGCACAAGCGGGGAGGGGCAGAGAGAGGGAGACACAGAATCCAAAGCAAGCTCCAGGCTCCCACCTGTCAGCACCGAGCCGTAAATGGGGCTTGAACCTATGAACCATGAGATTATGACCTGAGCTGAAGTTGGACGCTTAACCAATTGAGCCACCCAGGCGTCCTGAAAAGTATATTTAAATCATTCATAACTCTATTTGGATGTTTATCTAGAAGTTGTAAAGCCATTGCATTTAAACCTGGTAAAATCATTTTAATTGTATTAATTTTATTATTTTTTGGTGAATCAGTAAGTTTGTTTTTGTTGGCTTTGGTTTTGTTTTGTTTTGTTTTGTTTTGTTTTGTTTTGTTTTGTCAGTTTGATCTTTTGGCAACTTAATTCTTTCCTCCTTTCCCAACTAGGAGCTGGGGAGTGATGGCTGAGCAAGGCTCAGCCCAGCGGCTTCCTTCCTAATGTTACGTGTTACTTTTTGGAAGTAGATGGGGAATTCCTGAGAGTCAAACCTTGGGGACAATGTGGCACTGTGAGGGACACAGAGAGGCCAGGTGACTGTGAGGAGTTGGTCTAATTACCGACCGTCTATCAGGCTCTGAATAGTCTTGTTATTTTGGGAGGACTCTCACGATGCTTCCCAGGAACGGGGTTGCAGCACCTCCCTCTCCGAGGCATTCAGAAGAGGCAGCATTTGGAGGCATTTAAATCACTGATTTTCCTTGCCTTACAGGGAGTCTAGATGAACATGCTGAGAAGTAACAGTCTTCAAAGGAATAGTTTAACAACTTTTATTAAAAATGTCCAAATATAGTTATAATGATTACATATATTTTTCTGAACACAGTTAATATTTAACATTTCAAGGGTGCCTGGGTGGCTTAGTCAGTTAAGAGTCTGACTCTTGATTTTGGCACAGGTCATGATCTCATAGTTTGTGAGCTTGAGCCCTGCATCAGGCTCTGTGCTGACAGCACTGAGTTTGCTTGGGATTCTTTCTCTCTGCCTCTCCCTGCTCATATGCTCTCTCTCTCTCTCTCTCTCTCTCAAAATAAGTAAATAAACTTAAAAATATATATATATTTAGCATTTCAAGTGAAAAAAAATTTCAGTTTATTTTTGTTTCATAATTTTAAACATCTTGCTGAATCATTACATCATACACCTGAAACTAATGTAACTCTGTATGTTAACTACACTAGAATTAAAATTTAAAAAATTTAAAACATCATTTTCAGTCTGCTAACATTATAGCATCTAAACTGTAATATTTCTCAGATTTCTAAGTGGTTTTCTTATCTTTACATAAGTTTACATCATGATTAAATATCAAATTAATTTAAATAGATTAATCACAAATCATCCAATCCATTAAAGTGTTCCTTTCTAAGTATCTTTGCTCTCTTCCTGTTGATTTGAGAAGTTTTATATTTTTAAGCTGAAATTTTCTTCAAATTGCTACCCAATTTTCTGTTTCTGAAATTCTTGTCAGAAACCAAAATGTCAGCACTTTATCTCTGGTAGGAGTCTAGCCTATTTATTTCAGATGACCTTGACCTCTAAATTAAATTTAAAATTTTAATTTAATAGAAATTCAACTGAATGTTAGTTATAAACGAATCCAAAGTAAAGTGTGAATTTTCTGAGTTTTAAAACTTAAGTTAGTTAAATTAAAAATTGCTTGCTAAAAATCTAAGTTAAGATTGGTGTGCCATTTGAGGAATTGGTAAAATAATATGAAATGTGCTTACATTTTCAAAAAATAATCACATACTGAATGCCAAAATTGTTGATGGAAAAATGGTTCATATTAGTACCTTTCGTAAATTTGGGACTTGTCATCTGTTTAGCATTCAATTAGGATTATTTTATCGGGTAGCCCTGAAGTTTAGTTTGGCCAATATACAAAATAATATATTTGGTTATATGTAATTAAAATCAAATATTTGCATGAAAACTGATGAAAACTGCAGTTGTGTAAATTTTGGTCATTCTACAAATTGATTATCTCAAGAACTGATTTTTAGTGGATTTGCCTGCCTTTGTCTCTTAAGACACTGTAGTTAAAAATATAAACAAAAGCATCAATAATAATGGCAACATTTATTATAAATAAATATATATATATATATATATATATAAAATATATGACATAGTGAGTGAGCCAGCTCTGTGCCGCATGCTCTGCGGTGGTTGTCTACCTTTAACCCACACAACTTTTTGAATTAAGTATTTGTTTTTTACACAGAAGGGATCTGAGGTTTAAAAACGTTAGTAATGTGGGGCCTGGGTGGTTCAGTCAATTAAGCATCTGACTTCAGCTCAAGTCGTGATCTCACAACTTGTGAGTTCAAGCCCTGATTTGGGTTCTGTGCTAGCAGCTCCAAAGCCTGGAGCCTGTTTGGATTCTGTGTCTCCCTTTCTGTCTGCTCCTCCCCTGCTCATGCTCTGTCTCCCTCTCTCAAAAATAAATAAACATTAAAAAAAAAAAAGGTTAGTAGTGTAAATTGCCCAGAGGAGGCAGAATTAGGACTGCTTGTCTCAAGGGCCAGTTTGCCTAGTGTAGTTGCCAAGCTGTGAAATGCAAGATGGAAACTGACCACCTCTGCCCTAGATCTACAAAGCGGCGATGAGGAAAGAGGGTGCTCCCATTTCATTGCCTAAATGGAAAGAGCTGGGCATCTCCACAGATTGCAGCATTTGGGGCAAATAGCAAATGGTCTGGGAAGATTTCCAGCCAGTTGTTGAGGGAGTGGGAGCAGCAGTAGAGATGACACAGGTGATGGGTCTGGTCCAGGGACCCAGCTGGCAGCAGGGCTAGGCGTTGGCATCTACCGGGAGTGGTTGCAGCTCCACGTTCAGCACAGCCAGCCAAATGCCTTTCCTGGCTCCACAGCGCAGTGCTCCATTTCCTCTTGTCTCACTCTTCTGTCTCTCAGATACAAAGGAACGGGCCATTGCTCCTAGTGCACACTGGAACTGGGTGCTCTCTGGAATATGCCGATCGGCCCTATGTGGGCCGATACAAGAAGATTTCTTGGATTATAATCTCAAAGCATGAAACTGAAGGGCATATGCAAGTTTAGCTCAAGGGATCCAGCTATAGGGGTCATCAGAACAAGAGGGATGCACATGGAATGATTCCATCATTTAGCAAGCTTTTGTCTGCATAGATGGGAATGAAATGTGTGAGGACTAATGCTGCAGTCCAGCTCCAGCAGGTCCAGGGCTCCCTGAGGGATGGACGGTGTTGGCAAAAGGGACTGAGAAAGCCTCGAGTTTCTTTCTGCTCACCAGCCATGCCACCTCTGCACTGAATGGAGAGTCAGCTTTATTTATGGAAAAAATGTATGGAGCCAGCACAGGAGTGGCAGTTGCCTTAGACAGTGATTTCTGATGACAAATTCTTTGGTATGTAAAAATTTCCCAGAACATAGATTGGTAGAAGACTCATGCATAATCTTTATCAATAGTGATTGAAGTAGGTGAATAGATGCTTATCACATGGGGAAGGAAGGGATCTTTAGCATTCAAACAAAAGGCAATGTTTTTAGCATAGCACAAGCAAAAGTTAGTTCTTTGTGAGCAAGGGTCAATAGCCTGTTTTCTTGAGGGGAAGTAAAACAGGTTTCTCAGGAAATGTAATATTTGCTCCTATAAACACAAAAGAAAAAAATCCTATTATAAGTTCCTTCACAAGGTACAATTAGCATATTTTTAGGATGAGGGGGCAAGTCACTCCTGATAGCCGTCAACAAGGCGCCTTGGGGGTTGGTGCTCAAGCCAAAATAATGCAAACCCGCCTTACCTCACAAGGAGTTTTCTTGACTTAGTGAATTCAGAAAATTGCTTCCAACAGGCTAACCTATTGTATGAACTGCAGCTCATTATTCATTCCAGCTAGCAAATACTTCTCTTGCTCTTCCCTCTTCCGCAACTTCTATCACTTTCACTAACCAGCCCGGAGTGATTATCCTGAATTTTTCTACTCCAGTGACAGATCCCTGATTGCTACGTCCTCTGTCACACTTGCCACACATAAACTGCTCCCTCTTTTCCATTGCAGCTTCAGGACAAGCAGGGCTGGAGAAGGAAGAGAAGGGCAACTTGGAAGATTTCCTTTTCTTTCTGCTTGGGATGACATGATACCATATCAATCAGATTATTTGTCTTTTCTAATCCCTCATCTCATATCCTTCTCAGATTTAGTGTCTCTAGTTAGTGAGCCAGTATATATATACATAAGTCTATTTTTTAAAATTTACAATTCAGTAGTTTGTAATACATTTTCAGATTTGTACAACCATCACCACTATCTAATAAAAGAACATTATCAGAATCCTATAAAGAAACTCTGTTTCTGGGGCACCTAGGGGGCTTGGCTGGTTGAACATCTGACTTTTGGTTTGGGCTCAGGTCATGATCTCTTCATTTTGTGGGTTTGGCTCTGTCAGTGCAGAGCCTTGGGATTCTTTCTCTTCCTCTCTTTCTTTGCCTCTACCCTACTTGTGCTGTCTCTCTCTCTCAAAAATA
The DNA here is from genome assembly GCF_006229205.1 of Suricata suricatta. Lineage (NCBI taxonomy): Eukaryota > Metazoa > Chordata > Mammalia > Carnivora > Herpestidae > Suricata > Suricata suricatta. The sequence goes on from NC_043714.1 coordinate 28,179,795, forward strand.
AATAAACTTTAAAAAATAAAAAAAAATTTTCAAAGAAACTGTTTCTATAAGTTTACATTCACCTCTCTATCCAATCCCCTGGCAACTTCTAATCTACTTTCTGTCACTAATTGCCTCTTCTGGACATTTCATAAAAATAGAATCAAGATATATGACGTTTTGCATCTGGCTTCTTTTACTTGGCATGATGTTTTCTATGTTTATCTGCATGGATCCTGTATCAGTACTTCATTCCTTTGTATGGCTAAATAATACCCTGCTATATGGATACACCACAATTGTTTATCCATTTATCAGTTGATGGAAATTTCAGTTGTTTTCACTTTTTGGCTACTATGAACACTACTGCTGTAATCATGTACAGGATTGTGTGGACATGTTTTTACTTCTCTTGGGTAATACCTAGGAGTGGCATTGTAGGGTCATATGGTGCTCCATGTTTAAATTTCTGAGGAGCTACTAAATTGTTTCCCCAGTGGCTCCATCTAATTGCTAGTGCATTCCCACTAGCAATGGTACATAGTATGGCCACTTAATAAATTAATGCCAAATAAAGTCAAGTAAGCTATTGAAACTAGAAATGGAAAATGTCATTAGTGTGTTTTATAAAAATGAAAAACTATTACAAGTAGTGACTACCAGGCCAGGAATGAGATGGTGTTGCTTAAAAGAAGATATAAGAAAACATCTTAAGTAATTGAGCGTAAGTGCACAAAGTGTGATTTATACAGGCAACACTAAGCTAGGAAGCTGCCTTCCCCATGCAAGAACAAAATACTAGGAGAGCAAAGGATATCCTGAAAGACTCAAAGTTTCCTTTTACTATTGACCTGAGAAATGACAATAGAGGTTGCAAGGAAGAGAGACTTTAAATGTTTGTGTACTATTTTTGTGTTGTCAAAATTCCTTGGACGAACAAAAGAAATCTATATAAATGATGGGTACTCTGATCCATTTAGGAAATGAAAAACAATGTCCAATGGTAAGAATTATACAGATCCAAACTGATACAGAAGTGTTGGAAAATTCCACCACCTTCTGAATATTTACCCTCTCTAGGACTTCAGCAAAATATCTACTGGTAACAGTAAGTCAGTGTAACACTGAGCTGGAATGATTTAATCAAAACATTAGTCAAATTTTTACCCCATACCCAGGGGGAACAGTCTTCACAGGTGTTTTATTCATTCATTGACAGAATCACCTAGAAAGGAAATAGTTTCTTAGGTAAATATGAAGAACTTTAATTTGCTTCTATATTTTGTAAGTCTGGGGCATTAGTCTTAGCTATCAGGATGTTCTGTGTAAAGTTCTCAAAAATTAATAGGAATTAATACATTAAGTCAGATCTATGATCATCCAGAACAGGCTTATACTCCCTATTAGGACCATAAGGATGGTTTGTGGGATGACAATAGAGCTTCTGGCTCTCAGCTAGGAAGATTAGGAACAACTTAGAACTCATTCTAGTTACTTTCAGAGACCAGTTTTGTTATCTGTCACACCAGCTTTCTATAAGCCTTTTACAACATTCCATTGTATTTTGACTTGCCACCCGTATTTGTTGAGACTGGATTTCACTACATGTTAGGGTCCTGAAAAACCGATGGCTGAAACAAGATAGAACTTCATTTCTTTCAAGTAAAGTTCAGAGGTCTGCAATGTAGGGTTGAGGGTAGCACTAACCCATGGTTCTCAGGGACTCAGCCTTATTCCAGGTTCCGTTCACTTGTGTGTGCCCTGATCTCCAGGCACAGACATCACTTTTGTGGTCCAAGAAGCAGAAAGGAGGGAGGGATGAAACAGCAACAGGCGTGCCCAAGCTCATTCATAAGGAATGAGAAACTGTCAGAGAAAACTTCTATTTACATATCACTGGCCAAAACATGATCATAGTCATATGACCACACCAAACAACAAGGGAGACTGAGAAATGCATTTGCCTAGAAAAAAAATGGAGGTTTCCATTTTGGCGATTTATCTCAATTATGCTAAATAAAGAGAACAAATACTGGGGGACAGACTACGTTATTTGCCATGTCACATTTTGAAGTAAAGTATTAGTCTGGGTTGTGTAATGTAATTCTTCCTTCTAATTTTCCTACGATTGAGCTTCGGTGTTGCCCCCTGCTTCTAATGTAATTGGTTTCATACTGGATAACAATTAACTTAAAGGTCCCCGAGGGTTCTGGTTGTGGAATTAACTCTGTGTAATGAGATTCCCTTTAAATATCATGCTTTTTTTTTTTTTTTTTTAATTTTAGAGAGTGAGCAGGAGAGAAGGCCAGAGGGAAAGAGAGAGAATCTTAAGCAGTCTCATTCTGTCAGTGCATAGCCTGACACGGGGCTCTCCCAAGACCTAAGCCAAAATCAAGAGTCAGTCGCTTAATCGACTGAGCCACTCAGGCACCCCTATATCATGCTATTGTTATTGAATTGTTGTACTCACTGCTTGTGTAGTCTTCCTGTAGTTATCAACTTTAGTTATTTAACTTTAAGCAAATTACCGAATCTACTCACAAATCATCTTTCTGCATTGATTCCTAAACTTTGTTTTCTATGGTTACATGATAGTCATTTCTACATCACTATTAACATTTTGGTTGCTGTCCTTTATACCTTCTGAAGCATAGATGTTTCTTTTTTGGTAAATGTTAGAACTGAGTGAATAAGCTTTGTCTCAATGTAGACAGAGAAACACTTTGGATAATTAAAATTTGCCAATTCGACCAACTTATGGATCATCAAAGGAGATATCTTCTCTGTTCCAGTAGATGGAAACAGAAAATGTCATTTAAAATGTGGGACTATAGCTAATAATATTCTATGTATATTTTAAAGTTGCTAAGAGAGAAAGGTAAGAAAAAAGTTAAGGAAGTTAAGAAAAAAAAGTATGTGTGGGGTTGATGGGAGTGAGTGGTTGGCGGGGGTCGGGGGTGGCAGGGAAAATGGGTGATGGGCATTGAGGAGGGCACTTGTTGGGATGAGCACTGGGTGTTGTATGTAAGCGATGAATCACAGAAATGGATTTCCTAAGCCAAGGCAACACTGTATGTTAGCTAACTTGACAACAAATACATTAATTAATTTTAAAAAGTATGTGATGGATGTTAATGACATATTATTATAATCATTTTGCGGTATACACACATACCAAATTATTATGTTATATATCTGAAACTAATACAATGTTATATGTCAATTATATCTCAATCAAAAATAAATAAAATGAATAATTACAGGAAATTTGATAGTGCAACATCATAAATGTTGAAATCTTGCTTTAAGTGCTGATTAAATTAGGTCACCAAGTTAAAGAGAAAAAAATAGTCCATTAAAACGATATAAATATAAGAATGATAGTTTAGGAAGGGAATTCTACTTAAAAATTATCCATTCAAATCTTTTTATTTTATGGATGAGGCAACTGAGATACAAGACAGTGAGCTGGAAAAACTCATGAAATTAATTACAAACATCTTGAGGGGAAATTTTTAATTTTTGCCATTACTGAATAAGAGTCACCTGTAAACAAAAGTTTTGGTCAGAGTCTCAGAAATAATTTAAACTAATGTAAGTTATGGATAAATGGGAAAATTTAGGAATGTGAATCTTGGAGCAAATCCCTAAACTCCTAAAAATGAAAGAAATAATTATTCATAAAAATGACAGAGTTCAGAGGGTGATATTGACATTTAAATATAATTGTGTCTTACTTGTGCTTTCAAAAGAACAGTCAGTATTTAATTATGGCTATCTAACTACTTAAATTTAAATGCAAAACAAAACAAAAACAAACCTTTCCCCAATCATTTACTTCTTGCACTTTCAGTTTTTCATAGTTTAATGGGTAAGATATCAATTTTGGGGGTGAAATGAGGAAACTCACCAACTTGGCCATCAGGACATCTATAGCTAACAGTTATAGATTATATTTAGTACTATTTATTTCTCCATTAGCTTCTTGGTTTCAATATATTCTTCCAAAGGAGCATTTTACAAATATTTTATCTTCTTCTGTTGATTAGGGAGCATGTCCCTTCTTGCTTCAATTGGGTGATGAAGAAAATAATCACTGTGATGTACTTAAACAGACCACAGAAAACCTAACCCATGAAGCTAAAATAATGGCTGACTTTTTAAAGTAATTTTTTAAGAGAGAGAGATTGTGAGCAGAGGGACAGAAGGGGAGAGAGAGAGAGAGAGAGAGAGAGCGAGCGAGCGCGAAATGGAGAGAGGGAGAATCTTAAAGCAGGCTCCGTGCTCAGCATAGTGTCCAATTCAGGGCTTGGTCTCACTACTGTGAGACTGTGACCAAAGCCAAGATCAAGATTCTGATGCTCAACCAACTAAGCCATCCAAGCGCCACCAAAATTGCTGATTTTTTAAATCATTTTTGTATCTTCCATGAAACGTGGGAAAAGGCAATACTAATTCTTGTCCTTGCTTTGTGTCCCTATCAATATGTTCAGGAAACTCAAGCCAGCGCACTAAAGATGTAGTTCCTGGTTCTCTTGAAAGGCACCTCTGTCAATTTTGCTGCTGTGGCTATCCATCTGACCTTAAAGTTCCTAAATTGAAATGGAAGCCTTTATGAAGAGTTACTATTATACATTGATATTAAGATATAATAGCTTTTAAAATAAATTATCACCTTCTTAACAAATGTTACCAGGATTGGAAAATAAAAGAAGACACAAACAAAAAAAATAAGAACAGAAGACATTCTATAGGATCTGTGGTTGGTTTGTTTATTCCTTCTCTCTCTCTCCTCTGTTTTTCCCTCCCTCCCTTCCTTCCTTCCTTCCTTCTTTCCTTCCTTTGTTTTTTTCTTCCTTCCTTTTTTCCTTCCTTCCTTTCCTCTTAGGAATTAAGTACTAAAAATCTGTTACTTAATGATTTTATAATATCCACCTATGCTCTGGCAACATCTCAAATGCTTGAAAGGACTCACATGAGGAACAGGCTGGGGCTTGGTGGACTAGTTTAAAAGGCAGCAAATGCTATGGGGGAAAAAAAACAGAAAAATGAGTGCTAGCTGGTTTTTAAAGTACAATTTCTTACCTAATTGAAGACTGGTTTCAGTTGAACTAATTCTAAAGTACAGAAGGGCCATCTTCATGCTGTTGAATCCAGGGGGAAAAAAGCTGAGTTATACTGTTTTTTGTAACAGTTATATGTGAAATAACATGGCTATTTCACTTTATCTTGATATCCTTTCCCACAGAATCCCCATGAGAACACAGACATTATTAAAATCCAGTCTGTCCATTACACATAGATGAAAAATCACAAAATCTCTATTATCAACTAGATTTGGGCTATATGTGTTTCATTATAAGCATCCTGGACTCAGAACCTTTCCAGCCACTTTGGGTAAAGCCCTCTTAGCTGGTTTACTTACTGATTTTATAGACAAAAATGCAAGAAACCTGACATTCTTGGCAGATGGGCTCAATTAATTATCTCCTCTAAACTTGTCCTCCCCCCATGGGATCTGTTTTAATAGGCGTTTTTGTCTTTATTATTTATGAATAGGATTATATGGCATCATAGATATTGAGTCTGTCTCTCTCTCTCTCTCTCTCTTTCTCTCTCTCTTTCTCTTTCCCTCTCTCTCTCTCCCCTTCCTCCCTCTCTAGAGCATGAATTATTGCCTAATAAGGAGTTATCAAATCATATTGATTATTTCAGGTCTTGGTGATGTTTCACCCAGAGCTGACCTGCTTCTTCCTCTGTCTGTGCCTTCCACAAAAGAGGAAATAACCCAGAGGGTCTCAGACTTAAATCGCTTCTTTGAACCACATCTAGAGCAGCCTCTTTAAGTTGAAAAAAAATATGAACCTTTTAACTGAAGTTTGCCCTCACTGATAAACACATGATTCTTCCTTTTTCCTTTGTGGGGGTTGCCTGCTTAGATAAATCTTTCTTTGTTGTATTGGTTTTAATTTTTGCTTGAATTTTTTCTCTCTTAAAAATATTTAATGCACATGGTAAAAACATCAAGCATTATAAAGTATATACAGTTAGTTTCTCTCTATCCCCAGTCCTCTAGCTCTAACACTTCCTATCACATGGAGAAATTTTTCCATTTCTTCACTGTGTGATTGGAAACTCTCATGATCTCTCCCCCTTCTCTTTTCTTCATTTTTTCTTCCTCCTCCAGGCCTATACCCTCTGCTCAAGCCATACCCGGTATCTCTTTCTTTCTTTTTAAACCTTTATTAAGCTTTCGTTGACATATAAAAATTTAAAATATTTAAGGTGTACAACTTGAGTTTTTCTTAAGTAAGCTCTACCCTCAACCTGGGACTTGAACACACAACTCTGAGATCAAGAGTTGTACGCTCTACAGGCTGAGCCAGCCAGGCCCCCCTTGATGTTTTGATGTATGTATACAGTGTGAAAAGATCACCACAGTCAAGCTAAATAACTTATCACCTCTACATAGTAAGCATTCTGTGTGCGTGTGGGGGGAGGAGTGATTTAATTCAGGATCTACCATGTTAGCAAATTTCAAGTATATAATCCAGTATTGTTAACTGTGGTCACTACGCTGTACATTTTATCTCAAGTACTCTTTCATCTTGCATAACTGAAGCTTTGCACCCTTTGAAACTTTGTAGTCCTCATTTCTTTCACCCCTGGCAACAGCCATTCTACTGTCTGCTTCCATGAATTTGACTATTTTAGAGTCCACATGTAAGTCAGATTATACAGTGCTTATCTGGCTTACTTTACTTAGCATAATGCTATCCAGCTTCCCGATGAGCCCTGGGTGTTTGCTCCTGGGTACCCTGCCCCTTGGGTCTTTGCTCTGGAGGTCCCTCTGATGGGGAGCCCTCCATTCTCCTGTAAACCTTGCTCAGCCTTCCGTGCCCTGTTCAGCTTTTCATTATCACTTCCTTGTATTCATCTCACATACTTGCCGCTGTCACTAAACTGTAAAATCTAAGAGAGAAGTTGAGAAACCTGGACTCTGGCTCTAAACTCAGCTCAGTCATTAACTGTGTGTCCCAGAGAAAGGCAGTAAATCTCTCAGTGCCCTGGTTTTCTCAACTGCTACATTTTTTTTTTTTTTTTGCATGTCCTTACACAAAGGCCATGCTAATCTTTCTGTATCATTCCAATTTTAGTTTATGTGCTGGGAATGGAGCACTCAGTCGCTACATTTTTTTTGTTTTTAAACCAGTAGACAAGTGTTACAGGACCGGAGAAAAAAGCAGTAACTCATGCTGCCTCTGTGTTGTGAAAGTAGGAAGACATATTTTCTCTTCTTTATATAAATGAAAATAAATACTTCAAGTAAATATTAGTATTGTCCCCTAAGAAATATAAGCTTAGGGGTACCCAGGGGGTTTTGTTCAGTTAAGTGTCCAACTCTTGATTTCAGCTAAGGTCATGATCTCCCAGTTCCTGAGTTTGAGTCCCATGTCGGGTTTCATACTGCCAGTACAGAGCCTGCTTGAAATTCATTCCCTCTCTCTCTCTCTCTCTCTCTCTCTCTCTCTCTCTCTCTCTCTCCCTCTCCTGTCTCTCTCTCCTGTCTCTCTCTCAGAATAAATAAATAAACTAAAAAAATATAGAAGAATAGTGGGGGGAAAATGTTTATTGAAGTATATGAGCTAAGCACTGGGAATTATAAATCCAAGTTATTAATATGAAATCCCAAGTTTCATGAAATGTTTAATTAATGGACTCTATTGGTATTCTTCAACTTAAGTAAAATCCTTTAAAATTTCTTAAAGTACTGTTTATAGCATGGGTTATGTCTTATGCACTCTCAAGAAGGATTATGAAGAACTTGTGGCTTTATTTGAACAGTTAAAATATTCAGTACATAATCACCAAGATTCCCTTCTAGGAAAGAGTTTCATTTAAAGCCAGTTAAAGTAGACCTTAATATTCATAAGAGGATAGAATTATCATCTGGATAAATCTTTCATGCAGAATGTTATGGTAAGAATTAAACAAAGCCCAGGAGAATACTATTTTAATGGAAAATTTTCTTTCAAAAACCAGAAATAGAAATAATTTAACCTTTCGGGTCATGGAAATGAGTTGATAAAATTCTCAGACCACAAATATTAAGGTACAGTCACAGAATAAGAGGAAATATAAAGAATCATTAAAGTTTTTATACAAATAACTTTGAAAACCTGGATAAGATATATTTTGAAAAATGTAATTTACTAAAAGTCATCCAAAAGATAAAAAAAAATACATATCTAAGCAGATAGCTTTCCAAAGAAGAAATGGAAAACATATCAAAATTGCTTTTGTTTTTACAAATGTTTTCCTAGGGGAATTCTATAAAACATGTACTTCCATTGTTATTTAAATTTTTTTAGATCATAGAAAAAAAGGGGGGTCCCTAAGTGCATTTTATGAAGCAAGTATAACATTCAATGTTATAAACCATTAAGTCATCATTTGATAGCTCCATGGAGAAATAGCATATGATCACCATGAACAATCCTGAAAAAGAGCACTAAGCTAGTGTCATGTTTTGTGGGAAAACTCCAGAAGCTTTCCATTGGCACCAGGAAAAATTAAATAATGTCCATTGTCACATTAAAGTGTAACGTTGGGCTAAAATATGAACCATTATGCTTTTAAGAAAATAAAAAGAAATTAGAGGTTCAATATTAAAAGGAGTAGAGACAATCATAACTGAAATATTATTGTATGCTTAAACACTGCAAGATAATTAAACTGTAAAATTACTTGAAACAAAAATTTAGTGACATAGTGAGGCACAAAATAAATAATAATAAATCAATGAGTACATACACTACCAGAGGAGATGAAAAAACAGATCCACTGCAATGCAATAAAAATAACAAATAAGAAAAATTAGGGGCACTTGGGGGTCTCAGTAGGTTGAGCGTCCAACTCTTGATTTCAGCTCAGGTCATGATCCCAGGGTTGTGGGATGCAGCCTCGTGTAGGGCTTCACACTGAGCGTGAAGCCTGCTTAAGACTCTTTCTCTCTCTCTCTCCCTCTGTTCCTCCCTCCTACTTGTGTGCTTTCTCCCTCCCTCCCTCCCTTTCTCTCTCTCTTTCTCTCAAATTAATTAATTAAATTAAAAAATAAATAATGAAAATGAAAAAGCAATATGAAAAAGCCATATGATAAAACATTTTGAATTATGAAAGCACAAAATAATACATGAATAACTGAGAAAACATACCATGTTCTTTGATAGGAACATTCATCATATTAGCCTCAGTTCTTTACCTTGATCCAAATAAAAATGCAAACTGCTTTCTTTCTTGTCTAGTTTGTTAGATATTTTTTAATGAATGGGTAAGACATGGGGTAATTCTCTAGTTCATTTTGAAAAATAAACATACCTCATGCATATATCAAGATAAATTACTCCAAATGAATCAGTGTTTAAATGTAAAAAATAAAACACTTAAATATAAAACCTTGAGTAAATTCCTACAAAGAAGCAGGCCTTTCTAATTATAGACACAAATCCTTAAGCCATAAAACAAAAGGGTGTAAAATTAAACCACATTAAAAGAATAACTTCTGCATGGGGTAAAATATTATAAACAAATATAAATTAGGGAAATTGCTTATAATTCATATTACAAAATATATAAGAAAATGCTAAACAATATGAAGACAATAGGCAAAGGGTATGAACAGACAGTTCAGCATAGGGAATATAAATAACCTTTAGATTTATAAAAAGGTATTTATCTGCACTCATAATAAGAAAAATACTAATTCAGACTGGGTGGCTCAGTCTGTTAAGCGTCTGGCTTCAGCTCAGGTCATGATCTCACGGTTCATGAGTTCAGGCCCCACGTCGGGCTCTGTGCTGATAGCTAGCTCAGAGCCTGGAGCCTGCTTCAGATTCTGTGTCTCCCTCTGTCTCTGACCCTCCGCTGCTGGTGCTCTCTCCCCCAGTCTCTCAAAAATAAATAAAAAATATAAAATAAAAAAGAAAAATACTAATTCAAACATCATCACTCTTGTGGTTCCAAACATGGCCCTAGAATTATCTAGCACTCCTCCCATGCCCAAAGGGGCACTTTCCCTTGAGTCCAATGTCTGTAACTTTCTGACCAAGAGACTCCAGCCTGTATGAGGAATACAGCAGGCTGTATAGCAGAGGTGCTGCTGTGGTGGTTTGGTAGCTTGTACCACCTGTCTCTTTCTCTGAGAACCCAACCACCATGCTATGAGGAAGCACAAGTCCCCAGTGGAAAGGACTCAACAGCTAGTACCAACTTACCAGTCATGTGAGTATGCCAACCTGGAACAAGACTCTTCAGCTTTAGTTGAGCTGTTCCAGCTAACACTGCATGGAGAAGGGAGGAGTTGTCTTTGCTAAGTTCTGCTGAAATGGAAGGTTTATGAGCAAATTAAATGATTATTTCATTTTAAGCTAATTCAGGATGATCTTTTGAAATTGGTAAGGAAGAAGTAAAACTTAATATTATCTGAAGATGACATGATACTGCATACAGAAAGCCCTAAAAGCTCCACCAAAGAAACCACTAGAACCAATAGATGAATTCAGCAAGATCACAGGATACAAAAATCAACATACAGAAATTCATTGCATTTTTATATGCCAATAATGAAGTAGCAGAAAGATAAATTAAGAAAATAGCCCTATTTGCAATTTTACCAAAAATAACAAAATACCTAGGAGCAAATTTAACTAGGGAGGTGAAAAACTTGTGCTCTTAAACTATAAATATTGATGAAAGAAACTGAAGATGACACAAACAAATGGAAGATATTCCATGCTCATGGATTGGAAGAACAAATACTGTTAAAATGTCCATACTGCCAGAAGCCATCTGCAGATTCAGTGCAATCCCTATCAAAATATCAACAGCTTTTTTTGTGTGTACAGAACTAGGACAAATAATCCTAAAATTTGTGTGGAAATACAAAAGACCCCAATAGCTACAGCAATCTTGAAAAAGAAGAATAAAACTGAAAGTATCACAATCCCAGATTTCAAAATATACTACAAAGCTGTAGTAATCAAAACAGTATGGTACTGGCACAAAAATAGACACATAGATAAATGTAACAGAACAGAGAGCCCAGAAATAAACCCACTCTTATGTAGTCAATTAATTTTTTTACAAAAGAGACAAGAATATGCAATGGGAAAAAGGTGGTCTCTTTTACAAATGGTGTTGTGAAAACTGGATAGTTACATGAAAAAGAATGACACGGGACCACTTTCTTAAACCATACACAAAAATAAGCCAAAATGGATTAAGGTTCTAAATATTAGACCTGAAACCATAAAAAATCCTAGAAGAGAGCTTAGGGAGTAATGTTTCTCACATCAGCTAAATGACATTTTTCTAGATATGTCCCCTGACTCAAGGGAAACAAAACCAAAAATAAACTATTGGGACTACATCAAAATCAAAAACTTCTGCATGGCAAAGGAAACAACAAAACAAAAAAGTCAACCTACTGAATGGGAAAATGTATTTGCAAATGAATATCTGATAAAGAGTTAGTACCTGAAATATTTAAAGGACTTATACAACTCCATACCCCCAAAACAAATAATCCAATTTAAAAATGGGCAGAAGACATTAACAGACATTTCTCTAAAGCAGACATCCAGATGGCCAATGGACACAGGAAGAGATGCTTAAGATCACTCATCATCAGGAAAATGCAAATCAACACTACAATAAGACATCACCTCACACCTGTGAATATGGCTAAAATCAAAAACACAAGAAACAGTAAGTGTTGGTGATCATGTAGAGAAAAGGGAACTCTAAGGCACTGTTGAAGGGAATGCAATTGGTGCAGCCACTGTGGAAAATAGCATGGAGTTTGCTCGAAAAATTAAAAATAGAATTACCCTATGATCCAGTAAATCACACTGCTAGGTATTTACTCAAAGAATACAAAAACATTAATTTCAAAGGATATATGCACCTCTATGTTTATTGCAGCATTATTGTTAATAACCGATTTATAGAAGCAGTCCAGGTATCCATTGATAGATGAATAAATAAAGAAGATGTGGTATGTACACACACACACACACACACACACACACACATATACACACAAATATTACTCAGCCATAAAAAAGAATGAAATCTTGCCACTTCCAACATCTGACATGATGGATCTAGAGGGCATACTTTGAAGTGAAATGAGTCAGAGAAATACAACTACTATATGATTTCACTCATGTGGAATTTAAAAAACAAAACAAAGAAAGAAAGAAAAAACAAAGACAAGCCCAAAACAGACCCTTAAATATAGAGAACAAACTGGTGGTTACCAAATGGAGGTGGTTGGGGGATGGGTAGAGCAGGTGGTGGGGAATAAGAGTGCAGTTGTAGAGATGAGCACTGAGAAATGTATAGGATTATTGAATCACTATATTGTACACCTTAAATATAATATAAACTAGTATGTTAATTATACTGGAATTAAAATAAAAAGATGTTTAAAAAGAATTTGATAAAATCATGTCTCACATTGAAAAAAGATAATTTTCTTTCATTTTATCATCCAGAGATTACACATGAAAATAACTATTGTTTGCACTTTCTTCTGGAGAGCGTTATAGGGATAAATAAAATAACAAATGTGAAGGGGCTTTGAAAACAAGTAAACACAAAGTATTGTCATTGCTATTGTAAATAAAAGCATTGCTCTGCTTCTAGATATCAGTCTGAGAAAATGCATTCACAGTAACAATGATGGAGTAAGAATATCTGCCAAAAGGGGATGTAGAAAGAGGAGACAGCGCTGGGTAGCATAGAATCAAAATAGAGCCAGAAAGGTTGCTGATCATCCCCACAGATCTCTGGACTGCCTCAGGGTTTGGACTTCCCACATACATTTCTTCCACTCCCGGCCAGGAGTGAAGCACTCTTCTATAAAGATAACAGTGCCCTCCAAATAAAGTCCCCACCGTTCAGGCATTTAAGTATCTGCGGAGAGATGACTGGACAAATGTCTGACAACTGACAAGTCCCACCCACGTATCCGGGGCTCTCAGTCAGCTTTCTGTTGCCTCATTCTAAAAAAGATGACTGTTGAATGCCACCAATGTGACAAGCACTCAGTAAATATTCCCTAACATTTATTGCATTTGATAAATATTTTAACAATAAAAACCCGTAATAATGTTACAATTTCAACTGGAAAGATGCTTTATTGTGCATCAAAGTAAATAGAGTTGTGTAAATACAAATCCACAAATAGAAAATCATAGAGATAATACAAGGACTAGAAGAGAATTTTTAAAAAATTCTCACTAGTATCCTTAGAATGTTTCACCAGAAATTTTCATCCATTACAAAGAAAGGAAGAAAGAAAAAAGAAAAGAGAGTAAATAGTATGCTAATAATTATTTGCAAACAAGAAAGACCTTTTTAAAATTTTCCCACATGCACAAAATTCAACAGATCAGTTGAAATTCAAATTGAAAAAAATGTTCTAGAAAATATTATAAAAAGATTAAGAATTATAAAATAGAGGGGGAAATTTAGTTATGGAATATCAATATATGAGATCCAACAAATAACTAATGAAGTTCCTTAAGGAGAGAATAGTAAAACTGAAAAGGAGAAATTATCAAAGATCAACAGCTGTTGTTCTCAAGATATTATCCAGGGAGCTCTGACATCTACATATTCTTCATCCTAACCAACCAGCTAACCTAACAAACAAACACGTCTCAACAGAGGAGGATGTCAACAGATATGATCAAAAGTTGGAAAATCTAGAATTGGCTGCATAAGGTTATTATTTAGAGTTAATATCCTTTAGAGAACTAACTACTACAGGAACAGGAAAATAGTTAAAGGGATTGTCTGTGTTGATGAGAGAGGGGACAGAAAAGATTAGTCAAGGAGTCTCTATTTTAAATCTCAGTATTTAACAGGTTCGAAGGGGACATGCACCCTAATGTTTATAGCAGAATTATCAACAATAGCCAAGCTATGGAGAGAGCCAAATGTCCACCAACTGATGAATGGATAAGGAAGGTGTGGTATATGTATACAATGGAATATTAGCCATCAAGAAGAATGACATCTTGCCATTTGCAACAATGTGGATGGAGCTAGAGTGTATTATGCTAGGTGAAATAAGTCAATCAGAGAAAGACAAATACCATATGATTTTGCTCACATGTGGAATTTAAGGAACAAAACAGATGAACACATGGGAGGGGAAAAAGAGGGAAACAAACCATGAAAGACTCTTAAATATAGAGACAAACTGAGGGTTGATGGAGGGAGGTGAGTATTAGGAGGGCACCTGTCGTGATGAGTGCTGGGTGTTGTACGTAAGCGATGAATCACTGAATCATGCTCCTGACACCAATATTGCACTGTATGTTCACTAACTAGAATTTAAATAAATTTCGGGGGGTGGGGGAATAAAAAGCAAGAACTAAAAACCCCAAATATTTGTGAAACACAGGTTATGTTTTACACTTGGGGCAGCTCAAAGATTTTTATAGAAAAATAAATATTGTTTCTTTTTTAAAACAAAAAATAAATAAATTTCAGTATTTAGGTAGCTCAGATAATAAGAGTCGCAATCCAGAAGAAACTTCTCTCACAGTTTCACGTTAAGAGGCCGAAAGTACGTCCTTCCTAAGGCTGGGAGGTGAGAATTACTGACGCCACCTTGGTCATGGGTCCTTCCAATCGCCTGGCACGCTCCCCTCTGTGCAGCCGTAAAATGCAGCCTGTGTCTGAGGAACACTGTGGGTGTTATCTTCCTCAGTACCAAACTGCTGAGTAACTTAACTCACCACTAAATTTTTTTGTTCTTTCTTTCCTTACTGTCCTTCTCTCCAGTTCCTTGTTCTGTACCCCATTATAACTCCCAACTTGAAACTCACCAGTGTGTTTTTGTTAAGGAGTTTTATGTACTTCTGAAGAAAAACACTGGAGCAATTCGTACTGAATCAAATTCTTGGAATCTCTTACCCTAGTTTGTACTGGAATACTTGGGGCAAGTTCAGGGGTATCTCCAGAAAAGCAAAGCTCTTCAGAGTGGGCTTTGTCTCCTGAAAGGAGATGTTAAGTGGAGACCTTACATGATGGATACTCCGGAATGATGAAAGTGGAATAGAGACACCGGGAGACCCTCCTGCCCCTGTCCAGCCACATTGGTCCACTGTTTGGACCTATGGGTGCCAGCCATCAGCTTGATATATTATAATGCCATTGAAGGGGAAGGAGGTCTTAAATTTACTTTGCAGAACAGTATGGTAATTGCAGTGTGACCAATCATCTTGGTGTGTCCAGGACTATCCCAGTTCTAACACTGAAAGCCTGCATCCTGGGAAGCCTCTCAGCCCCAGAAGCACTGGGATAGTTGGTTACATTACAGTTAGGATGTCTGGTGCAAAGCCAACTGCCTAGAATAAAATCCAAGCTGCACCACTTACTCGCTGAGTGGCTTTCTCAAAATTGCTTCATCCTCCTTTTTCTTTTCTGTCAAGTTATAAAAATGCTACGTTTCTGTTACAAACACACATACAAATTACAATTATTTGCACACAACATCATAGAAAAGGAACTTAAGAGATATATGCCTTGCTTCTAAGAGTCAGCATGTGCAAAATGTAGATTATTCTAAGTTTTGCTTGATTTGTTTTTCTTCTTTTTGTTTATCTGTTTTTGTTTTTTAAACATTTTTTACTATAGTTTATTGTCAAGTTGGTTTCCATATAACACCCAGTGCTCATCCCCAAAAATGCCCTCCTCCAAGCCCATCACCCCTTTTCCCCTTTCCTCCACCCCCATCAACCCTCAGTTTCTCGGTATTTAAGAGTCTTTTATGGTTTGCCTCCTTTCCTCTTTAACTATTTTCCCCCTTCCTCTTCCCATGGTCCTCTGTTTCCCCTGTTCCACCTACGAGTGAAGACATATGGTGTCTTCCTTTCTCTGCCTGACTTATTTCACTTAGCATAACACCCTCGAGTTCCAACCACATTGCTACACATGGCCAGATTTCATTCTTTCTCATTGCCAAGTAGTATTCTATTGTATATATAAACCACATCTTCTTGATCTATTCATCAGGTGATGGACATTTAGGCTCTTTCCATGATTTGGCTATTGTTGACATTGCCACTATGAACATTGGGGTACATGTGCTTCTATGCATCAGCACTTCTGTAACCCTTGGGTAAATCCCTAGCAGGGCTATTGCTGGGTCATAGGGGAGTTCTATTGATAGTCTCTTGAGGAACCTCCACCCTGTTTTCCAGAGTGGCTGCACCAGTTTACATTCCCACCAACAGTGTAAGAGGGTGCCCGTTTCTCCACACCCTCGCCAGCATCTATAATCCTACTTTCTTCTTAATTGTCTTATATGAAAATAGGGACAACATTAGTACATAACTGCTGGGGTTGTAGTAATAAACCACTTGGTACATACAGAGAACTCAAAATGGTGCCTAGCATGTGACAATGTGGCAAGCACTCAATAAATATTCCCTAATATTTATTGCATTTGATGAATATTTTAATACCAAAACCAGTAATAATAATACTATTTTCGACTGGAAAGATACTTTATTATGCACCAAAGTACACAAAATTGTGTAAATAGTATTTCTTTTGGAGGTTGATAAGGTCAAATAGGTACAATGGGTGTTTTTGAGACGTCAGCTAAATCAAAATCAAATATTCTCATGCTTAATACTGTAAACTCTGTAGGAACAGCTGTCAGGAGAAGCAGCGCCCTTTATTCATCTGAGTTGTAGACAAAGCTTTAGTCAATAGGTGATATTAAAACCCAATAATGAAAATTAATTTCATATCTAATTTTAAGATGTGAGAGTGTGTTCACATTATTGAAACTGAAATGGATATCAGGTGGTTACTCTTGACAGAAGAGGTAATAAAATATGGAATGCAGTGACACAGGACCTGGTATCATTGAGTTTGAATTGCTCTAGTATTTGTCTTTTTGATATTAGAAAAATTCATGCTCTTTCTGAAATTAAGGGCTGTAAAAAATAAACTGTAGGCATATACTTCTTTCTGTTGGTTTTGTTTCTTCTCTGTTCAACACCTGAACATCCTTCCTCTCTTTCGGTAAGCCCCAGCATGTGGGCATTGATCCCTTTTTGGACGTGAATAGGTCAAATACTGTTTCCTCCTGCCCTATTGTGGTGATGACAGTAGTTATCAAACCTTAGCATATATGCAACGAGCTCACCATAGAAGGTGTTTTGAAACAGGTCGCTGGACTCTGGCGGTTCAAGAATTTACATTTCTAACAAGTTTCCAGGTGATATTGGTGCTGCTGATTAGGAATCACACTCTAAGAACAAATGAGTTAGAATGTGAACACATGCTCTGGAGTCTGGGTCGCTCAGTCGGTTAAGTGTCCAAAGTCAGCTCAGGTCATGATCTCACAGTTTGTGAGTTTGAGCCCTGTGTCAAGCTCTGTGCTGACAGCTTGGAGCCTGGATCCTGCTTCAGATTCTGTGTCTCCCTCTCTCTCTGCCACTCCCCCACTCACTCTGTCTCTCAAAAATAAAGAAATGTTAAAAAAAAAGTAACAAAAGAATGTGAATATATGACTTAGGTAAAAGAGATGCATCTGACTGGGACTTGAGACACAGGTCAGCTGTGAAATTTTCTGTGAATAGGGCAGGCATATCAGGAATCCAGCTTTGGCAGCTGTCATCATCAAGACAGTATGGTATTGGCACAAAAACAGACACATAGACCAATGGAATAGAATAGAGAGCCCAGAGCTGGGCCCACAAATGTACAGTCAATTAATTTATGACAAAGCAGGAAAGAGTATCCGATGGAAAAAAGACTGCCTCTTTAGCAGGCGGTGCTGGGAGAACTGGACAGCAACATGCAGAAGAATGAAACTAGACCACTTT
>NC_043714.1:28197791-28216422 GCF_006229205.1 Suricata suricatta
AAGGACAGATACCATATGTTTGCACTCATAGGTCTGGCAGGAAAACAGGAGAGACCTAATGGAGAACACGGAGGAGTGGAGGAGGGAGAGAGTTGGGGAGAGAGAGGGATGTAAAACTTGAGAGACTATTGAATGCTGAAAATGAACTGAGAGTTGAAGTGGAAGGGGGAGGGGGGGAAAGAGATGGTGGTGATGGTGGAGGGCACTTGTGGGGAAGAGCACTGGGTGTTGTATGGAAAACAATTTGACAATAAAATATTATGGAAAAAAAAAGGAATCCAGCTTTGGCAGTACCAAGTGGTCAACAGCAGATATCAGAGTTGGTAAAAAGATAATTCCTAAGAGTGACTTTTCTTGGCTGTCAAGCCTTTTTTAATTCTTGCCCATGTCCTGCAACCTAATTCTCTCACTTTTCTATCACTTCTGTGAGTTACTCTGCCTTTCAGTGAATTATCCTTCTGGGTAAGCTCACCAGGGTCAGCTTCTGTTGGATACATCTAGAAACACTGAGTAAAAAATGCAAGGTTCAGTGAGTAACCGGGATTTTAACTGCTGTCCATCATTGCAAGTGATAAGTGACCATGACTGACTAAGCACAGTGACAGAAGAATGCTCTGAGCACTACATGAGCACAGAGGGGAGACGCTGACCCAACTAAGTAAGTGGTGGGCAGTGGTGGGATGGAAGTATATTTGGAGAGGATGTTCAAGAGAGGAAATGGAGTGAAACTGGAGATAAGTACAAATGAAGTATTGGAGAACCTATGTACCTTACAAGGTGAATTTAGACATTGTTTGGCAATATTTAATGTCAACATTTCCCAAACTTCTCTGATCGTATGAATCCCTCTGAAGATACTAGGGTTGGGACACATAATCTAAAGGTTTTATGGTTTTTATGGTCAAGCATGCTCAAGAAATATTGCCACAGATACTGAGAATCATTCAACAATGTTTCATATGGAAGCAACATGGCTTTCTAGAATATTCTCTAAGAGCATGAGGAGATAGTTTTGAGGAGTAGAAGATGGGAAACAGGCAGACCAATTAGGATGTTGCCCCAGTTATTGGGACATGAAATTATATGGGCCTAAACAAATGCAGTCCCCAAGAGGAAAGGATTCAATACATATTAGAAAACACAGTCCTTGTGATGGAATAACATTCAGTAGGTGATGGGATTCAGGGTGAGAGTGGAGAAGTCTATCAGGACCACCAAGACTTAGATTTAGGCCATGGATTGATATGTAAATGTTGTTTTTTAAAATGTTGGAGGTAAAGCTAAGGTGCAAGATTGAGCAGCAGAGAAAGACAGGGTTCAGGAAAAGCATTGGGTTCTTTACTGGTAATAGTGATAGTTTTAGAAGGGGAGAGTGCTGGGATCCTTTACGTATCTGAATATTGTTTCATGTTACATAAACCAGTGCCAGTGTGTGTGTGTGTGTGTGTGTGTGTGTGTGTGTGTGTGTTGTGGAGGGAAGGTTGCAGACATTTTCTAAGGCGAGTTTACAACACAATCCAAAGTTTCTATATGTGTCTTTAAAAAATTTTTTTTAAATGTTCGTTTAGTTTTGAGAGAGAAGCGGGGGAGGGGCAGAGAGAAAGGGAGACACAGAATCCAAAGCAGGCTCCAGGCTCTGAGCCTTCAGCACAGAGTCTGATGCGGGGCTGGAACTCACAAACAGCAAGATCATGCATGACCTGAGCTGAAGTCGGACGCTTATCTGACTGCTTCACAGGCGCCCCTCTATATGTGTCTTTTAACACAGTCTCATACTAGGGCAGAAAGGTGCTCAGGGTCTGTCTTCCGTAGTAACAGTGCAGTCAGGAAGGAGTGAGGAGTGTGGTAGCAGTGAAAAGTTCAGACGAGAGAAGACACTGATGTGTGCGATGGCACAGAACGGGGGTTATGATGATGGTGAAGACTAGCCTGAGCACTAGACCCCACCATAAGCTTTGTGGGTGCTTTGTAATCACTACGTGGCACAGTAGGAATCCTGACTTACAGTTCCTTAATTTATTAAGAGGAGAAATAAAGGAGACAGTCATTATATTGTAATGAATAGCAAATTAGAATAAAATCATTTGCATGCCCAATAAAATAGCATTCTTATTGAAGGGGCCACAGGGTTGACCTATATAACATAAAAAATAGTACTCTCGTTGGCATCGGTATTTCTACAGGAACTTAAGACCTTCTTTCTTAACAGTTCTCTTCATTTCAAGTTTTAGTCACAGCTCTGATTTGGTACTGATGCATGTTAATTGTTTTCCTTGAAAAGTTCTTCTAGGGGCACTTGGGTGGCTCAGTTGGTTGAGTGTCCGGCTTTGGCTCAGGTCATCATCTTGCAGTTTGTGGGTTTGAGCCCTGCATCCGGCTCTGTGCTGACAGCTAGCTCAGAGCTGGAACCTGCCTCAGATTCTGTATCTCTCTCTCTCTGACCCTCCCCTACTCACGTTATCTCTCTCAAAAATAAATAAAACATTAGAAAAAAATATAAAAAAATAACTCTGAGTGCTTGGGTGACCCAGCCAGTTAAGCAACTCTTAGTTTCTGCTCAGGTCATGATCTCACAACTCATGGATTCAAGCCCCACATTGGGCTCTTTGCTGACAGTGTGGAACCTACTTGGGATTCCCTTTCTCCCTCCCTCTCTGCCACTTCCCTGCTCTCTGTCTCTCTCAAAAGTAGATAAATAGACTAAAAATCAGAAACAAAAAATTTCTTTTAACTCAAGAGATTCAAACTTCTTTCTAAAATCCAAACCAGAAAAGTGAATAATTAGGTGCTCGTTGCCAGAATCCAGCTCCAGCAGGTCCAGGGGTCCCTGAAAGGATGGATGGTGTCTGCACAAGACAGTAATGAGAGAGCCACAAGTTTCTTTCTTGATCACCAGGCAGGCATCTCTGCTTTGTTTGCTTTGGTGTCTTTTTTTTTTTTTTTATTGATCAAGCAATAACATGACATCAGAAATAGGAATTGTTTGCAGTGACTAATTCTTAGTGATAATGTGCTTTAATCATCAAAAGTTGTACAGAAACAAGTTTTACAGAAGTGTTTTTTGGAACCATACCATTTGTTCTTGGTGCCAGTCTCCCAGATTAAAAAAGTAACAAACCTATCTTGTTTCATATGGGTTGGTTATTGGCCATTATTTATGACTTTGTTTCTTAATTAACAAGTTACAACCAAATCATGTAATGTTCTTACAATGAAGTTGAGTAAATGTCATAACCAAGAATATAACAGGATGTTTTTAGTAGAAAACAGGATTAACATACATATTATTAAAGTTAGTAGAGCTAAGATTAAAATATAGGTTAAGTTGTATATAGATAGGCAAAGAGCTATTGTAATTGGCTTATACACTACAAGAGAAAAAAGAGAAAAAATGTTTATTAACAAGTTGCTTGAGAAAGCCTTTTTTTTTTTTTTTCATGTAAGCACAATGGGGGCCCTGTGTGTGTTGGCCTTGGACCTGGGTTTCCCACATTCTTATCCATCCTAATAACTGAAGTCAGTATAAGGGAGGATATTTGTCTAATGTAGACCTTGGGAGGGAATCATGTTCTGACCTTGTCTTCTACTTCTAATCTCCAATTTAGGCTCCAATTTCCTTCAGACCAGACTCAAACGAACTGTTTTTGACCTTGTTTTTAATTCTTATCTCCTAATTAGGCTCCTTTTCTCTGGGCCAGACTCAAATGCAATTTTTGTGTTTTTAACCCCTTCAAGTCTATGTTTTGGGTCTGCAAAGCTCATTAGAAGAGCCTTTTGTCAGAGATTTATAGTGTTTTGATCCAAAATCTCTTATGCAGGGGCAGGAAAATGTTTTTTCTTATGGGGTAACTGTGTGGGGAATATTGGTCTGATTTGGAATGTTGTAAGGCCTAATTAATGGCAACAGGCTTAATTTCACAAGAGCAGTAGTAACAGAAGGGGATACCAGTTTCACCTCTCATGGCAGGAGCTGTGTGAACATCTGCCATTTCCTCACTGTGACTGTGTCATCCAGCAAGGCCGAGGCGGCTCCCAGCAGTTAGGTAACTTAGTGTTCTTTATCTTTTGACATAGGACTAGCAAAAGCAGTCCAACCATACCTTTATGGAGCTATGTCTCCCTTGACCTTCATAATCATTCACAGCAGATTTTATTCTTCAACACACAATAACTGATACTCATATAGCTAAAATGTATGAAACAGTAAAATAGGAACTGATTATCCATGGATTGTACTTATTTAAACCTCATAATATCCCTTTAAGGTTATTAGTATAATTATTCCAAATTTACAAATGAAGAAACCATGACTCAGTGAATTTAAGAAACATGACCAAGGCTACACAGTAACTACATTTTATAACCAGCTTTCAAATCCTCCTCTGATTTCTACCAAGAGGAAGGGAATCAATAATAATCTGAGAAGATTTGCATGTATATCTTCTTGGTAGCCAGCTCACTGCATAATTTAGTACGTGGAGGGACCCTAAGAAATACTCCTCATTCCAGATACTAAGTAAAATGTTACAAAGAATTTTTTTCTTAGAGTTAGAAAGGACTTGGAAAAAAAAATTTCTAAATCAGCAGTTATATGTTTGCTACAAAGAGGATTATTGATACACACCCATTTCATACTGCCATCAAATCTTAAGTCCCTGATTGAAATTTCAAGTAATTGCTTCGTTTTGACATTTCTGACTGGCAAAGCAGTGAAGTGATGTGCCATCCCCCACCTCGCTCCCAGGTCCAGACCTTCTTTTCTCCCTGTGCCCTGCCGCCATCTTTGCCGCTCAACCCACACCCAGCCTCCTGTGCTTCTGACTCACTTGCTGTCACCTCCACATACTTAATGAAATTTTACTCCTTTCAACCCATTCTACCTATTTCTGCTAATGCCTTCCTCCTCCCCCACTCCCCAACATTA
The DNA here is from genome assembly GCF_006229205.1 of Suricata suricatta. Taxonomy (NCBI): domain Eukaryota; kingdom Metazoa; phylum Chordata; class Mammalia; order Carnivora; family Herpestidae; genus Suricata; species Suricata suricatta. Next base: position 28,202,716 of record NC_043714.1, read on the forward strand.
ATTTGGTCATGTTATGCTTCTCCCTGGAAATCTTCAGCAGCAATTTATTGCTTAAAGTATAAACTCTTTTTTTTTTTTTTTGCGATGAAGTGTGTTTTAATGTGTTTTTTTTTTGGAATTTTATTTTTTTATTTTTTATTTTTTTTATACAATTTATTTTTTAACATATGCAATTATTTTCCGTCATTTACAATACAGTAGTTTCAATGATACTCCAAACAGAAAAGCAAAGTAAAATATCAAAACCCCCACTTCTATTTCATGTAATTACACTTATACAGAAATTAGGTCAGGTACCAACTGGTTAATCACCTAATTTCACAGCTATCTGAAGTGGCAATTGTAATATAGCAGCTTAAAGTATAAACTCTTTAACCCGACTTGATAGTGACAGATTAACCTATCAGCTGAGAAATATTTATGGTTGTTTCATCTTAGTTTTTTCTTAAAATATCCTACAAGGAAGATAGATGTTAAATAATCTTCTTAATTTTAAATTGAAGAAACAGAAATTTTAAATTGAATTACTTTCCAAATATATCCTGGAATTAGATAATGGAACAAAGACAAATTATAATTCTTAGTTCCTTGCTTCACCTCAAAAACGGACTTTATTTAGTCATTTTAAAAATCATTTTGAAACATACAATAAATCACTCTCACATATGCCACACATTTCCACATGCATACTCATATCTAATTTGTGTTTTTTCCCCCCTAAAGTGTCCCTTTTCTGTGTCACTTATGAAAACCTATCAGAGCATGCAGTGAGTTTGAGGTAGTGTCCAGGATCAGAGGGCAAGATTTATAGATACACAGGTGGGTACCATCCAGGCTCTGACGCCTGTAGTTGTAAGACTCTGGGGCTAATTGTTCAACCTTATCTTTCAAATGAAGATCAATAAAACATACATCTTACTTGCAGCACTATCTCCTAATAGATCATGACATAGGCACATGTGATGGTTCTGCTTTCTACACAACACAGCTTTCAAAGAATTAAGTGGTTGCAGGTCCCATCTGAGTTCTCCCATGTAGTCTGGTCTCCTCCAGACTCAGGTGAGCCTGTAAAAGAGACGCAGAGCAGAGGAAGGATGTGGTCTGGCCTCTCTGCTCTAGAACCTCCAGATGGCTAAAAACAGAAATGTGGAAGAGGCTTTGAGGGTGGATCCCTGCAGTGAATGGCCTCTTTTCAATAAAGCTTTTGAAATGAACATTCTCTTTTGTTAGGACTTCATTCTGGGTTAATAAATATTACACAAGCATCAAAGAAATTCTTACATTTGCTTATACAGTTACTGATATGTCACTGATTCTGGAATTAATAAGAACAATACTCAAAACTGTTAACAGTCAAACATTTGGCATCATCTAGATGCAGATTCAAATTTCCACTTCTTCACTTACTATGTACCCGTGAGGGAGTGACTTGACTTCTCTGAATCTCTTCCCATAGCTCTATAGTAGGAATAATAACAGTGCTTACTTCATAGGCGGGTAGTTTGAGAATTAAATGAGACAGTAGATGTAAAATGTTTAGTATGTACCTGGAACATTCAATGAACTCAAACAATAAACACTCTCATCTTTTTCTCATTTGAAATCACTTTACTGGTTTCCTATTTGATCTCATTTGGAAATATTCTTATTTTTATATCTATGTTTATCCTCCATTTCATCTCTATACTGCACTCACTTTTTCTGATCTCTTGTGTTCAGAGAAAGTGTGTCTACAGCAAAGAAACCTCAACTGTGGGATGAGATGGAATTAGAAGGATGACAGAGGACCTAGTGTTTGAATTTCTTGGAAGAGCCTTAACCGGGACATTAATCAGGAAATGTTACCAACACCATTTGTCATGCTAGACAGAGATCTGACCAAATGGAAGGGACCACGGGACCAGGACAGGGGAGCAAAGACATTCTGGCTGTTTTTCCATTCTGGCTGGTTCTCAATTCAGGGTTCTCATTAACAGTCATGAGGAGCAAACAAACTCACTGTGTTCTGAGAAACTTCTAGTTTATATGAGAGAAAGATTCCCTGAGCAGTGCTACTTAAGCCTTCCTGCCATGCCTGGGAATGTCAGCAGGTTGTTTGATATGACTCTAAGCCTGATTATAATTTGGCATGTGTAAACTGCCATCTGCCCACATGATTTATCTTAGCCTTTGTAATGGTATGGATTTAATAGTAACATTGGGATGTTTCTAGGTGAGACAAATGGTGAGAGTAAATTAGAGTACCAAGCAGTTTATAATGTGTCTTGTACATATGGGAAAACCCTATGGAAATTTTAATCAATTCAAATTGAAATGGATTCCATTTATCACTAAGAATTACCCCACTACTCCCTTTTTCTAAAATAATTAATGCTGTCCTCTTTTCAATAGAATTGACTGGCTGCCTTTTGTTCAGCTTGCCTAACAAGGCAATTGCAGACCTAACCAGTGGCTAGAAGAATCCAGCCAGCTGCTAGAACACTCAGTGATACTGCAGGATATTGGACACTAAACTTGTGATTTCTGGACCCATCAGGAAAGTTTCCAAAAGATGTATCAACAGACTGTGGCCTAAACTACTACTCAGGACCATGCCTTTCAGCCTTTCTTAACATATTCATCTTTCCCTTTCACTATATCCTTCCAATTGGCTCCAAAAAACATACTTACAAACATTCACCTTAATATTTACATATTGACTATATTTCTCTATCCCTTCTTCAGTCTCTTCCTTTGCTTTATAAAAAAGAAAAGGTAAGCTTTAGGCAGGAAGATCCCATAATATTAACTTTCCCTCTGATATCTAAAATTATTAACAGATAATTATGCATTAATTAGCTTGGGAAACTAGAAACTTCATATATAAAAAGTTACTCTCTTGGGTTAATAAAGATTATGTAATGCATAATGTACAATGTACAATGTATAATGTACAATGTAATAAGAATTTCATTGAAGCTGAAAAAATACTTGTTTCTTTAGAATGGTTCTCTATTGTAATTCTCCTTAAACTATAAGCCGGGTGAAGGTGGGGATTGTGTCTACTTTTTTACCATTGTATTGTCAACACTTAAAGTCATGCCCAGTTTATGCTAAGCACTCAATAAATATTTGCAAATGAGTTATCTCATGGAGTACCTGCTACTTGTCAAGCATTGAGTTAGGTCCTGAATAAGATGAAGCCTTAATATTGAAGGTGTTCACAGCATATAAAGAGCTATGGGAGTAGAGATGAAGAGCAATGATTTCTACTCATGAGGTGGTAGTAGAAGACACAGGAAATAATATGAAGAGAATTTGAATTTGAAGCTCCACCTGAACAAGTAAGTAGGAGTTCCCTGTTAAAGAGGGAGAGTGGGGAGAATAGTCTAGGCAAAGGGAATAGGCTTGATGATCGGTGCATTTGGGAACCATAAGTGAAAAGTATGGTTAGTGTGTAGGCTGTATGCGAAGGTGTGAAGCAAACAAAGCTTCGGAAGGTGACCAAAGAGTTTGAACTTCACCCAGTAAAAGGGGCCATTTAGGATTTTTCTCATAGAATGATAAATCTGGACTCAGAGTGAATGGATGAACTAAGCTAAGGATGAGCAAGGCACCTTGTTTGGTAGGTATTTCAAATGTGTTTGAGGGAGCAGAGGAGGGCCTAAATGAGAATCCTGTTGATAGGATTGATTGGACAGGATAGTTTACAGACAACAGTGTGGAGGTAGAATTAAAAATTTCAACTACTCTCTCAAAAATAAATAAAAACATTAAAAAATTTTTAAAAGGGGCACCTGGGTGGCTCAGTCAGTTAAGCGTCCTGCTTTGGCTCAGGTCATGATCTCACGGTTTGTGGGTTCAAGCCCCGTGTAGGGCTCTGTGCTGACAGCTCAGAGCCAGGAGCCTGTCTTCAGATCCTGTGTTCCCTTCTCTCTCTGACCCTCCCTTGCTTATGCTGTCTCTCTCTTTCTCAAAGATAAATAAAAACATTTAAAAATTTTTCAACTACTGATTCAAGGAAAGAGAGGTATTGCCATTACTCAATGGTTTCTCAGTGGAGTGATGTACATAGTCAGATGACATTTATCAAGACAGTAAATGTAGGAGCTGAAACAGTTTCTGGAAAATTGATGAGTCCAGTTTAGAACATGTTTATTGATGATGCCAGCTTTGATAGTTTCATGATGATAAATAACAAGCCATTGGAATGTGGGTTCAGATCTCAGAAGAAATGTCTGTCTATGCAAGAAACATTCAGGAGGGATTTGTTTTAGAGGTGACAATTGAACTTTTTGGTGAGATCACCATGGTAGAACCTGCCACATGAAAGGAAGACTAAAGACTGAATCTTGAGGAATGTCTCTGTTTAAGGGAGAATACAGAATGGAGAATGAATAAAAAAGTAAAGAAGGAAAAACAGTATGCAGTAATAAAAACAGGACATTTCACAAAAGAGGGAAAATCAGCAGTGTCAAATGTTAAAGAAGCTCAAAGACTTAATAGAATGAGTCTGTTCTTGAAAACTTCTTTGGTAACTTTGGAAACTATAGTTAATTGGTGACTGGAATTTAAATTACTGGGACTTTAGAAGTAACTGTGAGGTGAGGAATGAAGGCATTGAGTGTTTTAACTATTCTATGAAGGTTTTAGCTAAGAAAGGGAAAAAAGGCCGTTGAAAATCTGATGAGGCAGCAATGTCTGAGGTTTTATTAAGATCACAGAGAAAATTATCTAGGAAAAATAGTCATCTGAGAAGAAAGAATTGATGATTCCCAGGGAGAAAACATTATTCACAGAGCAAGCCAAAGAAAGAAGAAAGTGAAGTCTGTTGCTTGGGCTTTCAAATGATTAAATCAATTTCAGATGGTGGAAATGGTGAGCTCTCTGAGGTCTAGAAGCAGTAAAACTTTTCTAGAGAATACTAATTAGATTACAATTGTAAGAGAACCATGCAGGTTTAAGGATTTTTAGTTTTAGGGATGAAATTTCTGGATACATGGGAATGTGCTCAGTCTTTCCTGAACTGAGAAGTTGGCAGCCAGGACTCTGTCCTGCAGGTTGGCAGAACGAGCATCTGTGCTTTGACTGACTTTCCTTAGCCTTCACTGTGGTCATTCCATTTTTTAGATTAATGAAAGTACTCATGTATAATACAGTCCATTCAATGTGGATCTGCAGTAGAGTAAAGCTAATTCCTTGTTATAGTGTGGTTGTAGAAAAAAAAGTTACTCGTGTGTAATGGGCATAGTGTGGGCTGATTGATTAAAAAGTCCTGAAGACATTTCTTCCTGGTCAGTGAACTGAGTTTGGCATGATAATACTGGAGAACAAATAAAAAGTTTGCAAAATTAACCACTGGACCAATAAATGCACTTATCAAGCTTGCAGGTGATGTTGGAGTACAGAGTATTTTCCCCTCCAACATTCTGCCTAGGGAAAGTGAGCAAAGAGAAGTTGATGATATTTGCATTCAGTTAATGTGTTTGGCTGTAGGGGGCTCATGAACTCAAAGACACTAATAGCTTTGGCAACAACCAGGTAAAGAATGGTTTTGGACAGAGTTATCTGATGGGCTTCACACTGGATTAGGCTTTGTTTTTCAGAGCAAACCTTTTGAGTTCTCATGAAATAGAGTGCATCCCGTGATGCTTCTCTTAAGTGAAGCTCTTTATAAAAGTAATGACTTTCAGTAATTAAAATACCGGATGAATATCAAAACCACCAGGGCAGCAACTTGTACAAACAGAACAGGAGAGCCTGAGAAGGTACACGTTTTTCCACTTCTAAACCAAAGAGAGAGTTTCAGATTTATAAGAATTAAACCCGTGGCTGTTTGAACAAGTAGGTGTTGCCTAAGTTGCTAAGTAAAGAATGTCCTAAAGGAGGAAAGGAATAAAAGAGTGCCTGGCTAAGTAAAATACTTTGAATTTGTTTAAAAAGTGAGGGGAGTGCCTGAGTAGCTAATTCGGTTAAGTGTCTGACTCTTGGTTTCAGCTCAGGTCATGATCATATGGTTTATATGTTCAAGCTCTGTGTTGGTCTCTAGCACTGATTGGACAGAGCCTTCTTGGGTTTTCTCTCTCCTCTCTCTGCCCCTCCCTGACTCATGCACTTGCTCGCTCTCTTGCTCGCTCTCTCTCTCTCTCTCTCTCTCTCTCTCCCTCCCTCAATATAAATAAACTTTAAAGAAAAAGAAGGGGTGTCAGTATTTCTGAAAGTAACCAGAGAGGGGAAAAAATCAGTAAGTAGAAAATCAATAATACTGAGTCCTTAGTGTTCTTATGGTTTTTGTCTGTTTTTTGATGCAGTATACTTTATACAGGGTTGGCCTCTAATTTCAGACTTTATGGGAGCATGGCTTGTTTTTGCATTCTTTTTAAGTTTATTTATTTTGAGAGAGAGAGAGAGAGAGCTCATGCATGCAAATTGAGAGAGGGGCAGAGAGAGAGGGAGAGATCTTGATGGGTGGATTCCATCAGTCTGATGTGAGGCTTGATCCCATAAACTATGAGATCACAACCTGAGCCAAAATCAAGAGTCAGATGCTTAATCAACTGAGCCACCGAGGCACCCAAAAGCGTGACTTGTTAGTTGCAGCAAGATAGGACACCCAAATTTGCACCTGAAATAGACTCTCATCTTTAAAGATGAATGGAGCTGTTCAGGAAGAACTAAAGATCTAAGCAAAAAGGTAAAACAACGTATTAAAGCAAAAGGAACACCCAGATATTTTAGGGTTATGTCCTCTTTATCTTTTTGCCCCTAAAGTATCTCATAATTCTCAGTCTATATGGAATTCACTGAAAAAATGATTTGCTCTCTAAATGAAGCCAGGTAATGATGATCATACAAATAAGTACACTACAATTATGGGGAAATCCAGGAATAAAAGTGCTCAGAAATTCACAAAGATGGAATTAGGGAAAAGTCTATTAGCAGACAATGGAAAACAAACCTACATAGAGGTTCAAGGTTAGGATCTAAGTCCTAAGAAAAGAGGACTAGTCCTAAAGGTGCTGATATTGAAAAAAAGTTGCCAAGACAAGATGCAGGTCTAGGCAGTAAGACAAAAGGCCTACATAACTAAATCATGCATTCATTCAATAATTGATTATTGAGTTGCTTTTCTCTGCGACAGGTACACTTCTAGATCCCAGGAATAAAGTGAAAAGAAACAGAGATCCCTGTTCTCATGTAGCTAATAAGAGGAGACAAGAAAAAAAAAATAGACAAGAAAAATATATAGTGTGCTAGCTGATGTTAAATACTTTAAAGAAAAATAAAGCAAGAAGTGTGGATAGTAAGCAACGAAAGAGGTTGTGATTTTTTTAATAGGATGGTCAAGGAAGGCATTAACTAAAGTAACATTTGAATAAAGACAAAGAAAATAAAACTTAATGGAGTGATCCACGTCAATATCTGAGGGAGGAGTAGCCCAGGGGAAGGAGACAGAGGAAACATCAGGTGCAAAGGCTTTGGGACTCTGTGGCTGGAGTAGATCAGGAATTTTCTAGAAGCAGGGAGGCTAGTGTAACTTGAGGGAAACTATCAAGTGGGCAAGTCGTAAGACATGAGATCACAGAGGCAAGGGGAGGACCAGCTGGGGCACATCATGTAGGACTTTGTGGAATTGGACTAGATATGCTGAATCTTGTGTCTCCAAGATCAGAACTGTTCCTCAAGACCAAGGTCAGGTTGAGCATACTGGGATCTTTCAAATAGAATGGGGTGAAGAGGCTGAGAACCAGATGGATCCCATCAGCTAGTTTTCGGGGGGAGAAATGCTCAGGAAGCAATATATGTTATCAACAACCTCCTCTTCTGGGGACCTTTCGTGCTGCCCTCTGCCAGTCCTCAAAGGAACACATTCTATGTCCTATTTCTATAGAAAACTAAAGCATTAGCTTTACTGGCTTAATATCAAGCAAAGGTTATTTAAATCATGACTTGAGCAGACTAAAATATCCTCAGCATCTAATGAAACATCAAGGTGAAATGAGAAACATTGGAATGTACAGGTTATCTTTCTTGGCAACTCCCTTTGTGAGCAGTACTGATGTCTAAACAAAGCTCCGCTTTTTAGTCTTTCCCTGAGTAGTAGGTATATGTAGTTCATTGTATACATATTTATAATTAACTATATTTGTTGAAGTTAAATTCCTAGTGTAGTTTAACCTTTAAATAAAAACAAAATGAAGTCTAAATTTAAGAAATGTATGTGATCTCCGAATTTCTAATTCTGTGTTGTCCACCACTCACTACTATCCATTTACTAAACCAGTTGCCGGGCAAGACCTGATCCCTACATAACTGCTAGAGAAAGGACAAAGGAAGCTTACAAAACTGGATACCCAATGGAGTATTTATAGACTAATTTCTATTTGCATAAAGTTGCTGGGCTTGTTCATTTTTAATTATTTCAAAATCCTGAGCGCCCTCCCTTCCATCCGGGACATATTCCTGTATGATAAACAGCAAGGGAGTGGTATGGATGATACAAGTTGTTTTGCTCCCCCAACCCCCAAGGGGAAAACAATACCTCTTGAGTTGGGGAGGACTCAAAACTCTCTAGGAATTAAGTTGTATCCTATTTCATATTCATCATAAGTCAAATTCAGGCTTCCATGAGTTCAAATCTAGTTGTTCAGGCACTGCTTAGCACAGCTAGTTTATCAAACCCAGTATTGTGCAGTCTAAATAGAAACAAAAAGCTTTTTGATTTGGGCAGTTCTCATGAGAGCTCATTGAATTTATTGTGATATTTCCTTTTATGCAGAAAAGGACCAGATTAGTATCTGATAATAGATCAGCACATTTATAAATGCTGAATACTCAGCTGTGGGCAACATGTGATTGGATATAGAATTTGTAATTATTTTGTTTTATTGAGCTTGCTGCAAGGACAGAGAGGGGTAATGAGGCACTGATCTCTTCCACAGGGGCTGGGATAGCAGTGATGGGCAGAGGTAGGCCAGTTCCCAGGGGTGCAAATCAGACCCACAGGGATTATAGTCAAGGAGTTGCTGAGGGGCGGTACAAGCAGGTGTTGGCACTTAACGTGCAGATTCAGAATGGAAGATGGAGTATGGAGGACACAGGTGCCCTGGTGGATTTATCTGTACTTGAGCTGACAGGTGTCCCCATCACTTCTGGGGCAAGATATCAATATGGTAAGAGAGAGGGTGGTGAAGATGAAGCCACAGTTGGGGAGGAAAGAGGAGATGTGGGAATTGTTTAGGATTCAAGTGTCAAGGTGACTGACTCTGAGTATTTACCTAAATGATGAAGCTGAAAATTAGGGAGAGTTAAGAGATCAAAAGACAAAGTGTTAGTTGTTCTGAGGGAAGAGGAGATTCACTTCCCTGGAGGTGTTATACCAGCCAACAGTATAAAGTAATACTTTTTGGTTATTAGCTGTAAAACCAAACCAAAATAAGACACACATATCTACACATTTTTTTAGTGAGGTGTAATATACATCCAGAAAAGTGCACATCATAAGTATACAACGTGAGGATTATTTCCAAACTGAAGCACTCATGTAACTAGTATCCAGACAAAGAACATTATCAAGACACTCCCCTGGGCCCCCTTCCAGTCATTATAACTCACAATAGAAATCACTATCCTGACCTCTTTTTTTTTTTTTACATTTATTTATTTTTGAGAGACAGAGTGAGACAGAGCACAAGCAAGGGAGGGGCAGAGAGAGAAGGAGACACAATCCGAAGCAGGCTCCAGCCTCTGAGCAAGCGTTTAAACCCACGAACGATGGGATTATGACCTGAGCTGAAGTTGGCACCCCATCCAGATTTCTGATAGTGCCTATTTGTTTGACTGGCTTGGCATCTAATGTAAATGGTATTGTGCAGTATATAATCTTTTGTACTTGGCTTCTTTCACTCAATATTATCCTTGTGAGAGTCACCCATACTGTTGCATGTCATTTATTCTTGTTGCTGTCGAGTATTCCATCATATGAATGTATCATAATTTTTATGCCCATTCTACTCTTTAGGGACATATGAGTAGTTTCTAATCTTTAGTTATTATTATTATTAATAGAATTTCATGAGTATTCTAGTATATTCTTTTAGTAAATATATGTGTTTCTGTTGGGTGTATACCTAGGAGTGGAATTACTAAGTCATAGGAAAGTGTATGTTAAGCTTTGGTAAATACTGCCAGTTTTCCACAGTGTGGTTATATCAATTTTTGTCTGTTTCTTTAAATGTAGGTGGCCCAATAATTTCCACTTAGCCCTTACCTGAAGTACTTCCTTCCTTCCTTCTTGTCTTAAAGTGCCTACGTTTTGAGTAACAGCAAGGCTTTCTGCCAAGACCCAAGCAGTGAAGACTGTAGAATAAAAGAAGGGGGGAGATTAGGGAGTAGGCCTGAACATTAAAAAAAAATTATATGAAATCATCATACAAAACAAGGCCCGCCAGTCTCTTTAGCTTTTCTTCTCTATCCAAGTATAAGCCCCTATTTCACTCTTATAATGACTCAAGAATTCGAGCCTAGTTCTCACACTCCCCAAAGTTCCCAACTTTTTCAGGTTCCTGCAGTAAGTTATAGAAGATGGACCTCAGACGGGTACCCCGGTGGCTCAGTCAGTTGAACCTCTGACTTTGGCTCAGGTCACAATCTTGTGATTTGTGATTTCAAGCCCTGTGTTGGGCTCTGTGCTGACAGCTCAGAGCCTGGAGCCTGCTTCAGATTCTGTGTCTCCCTCTCTCTCTACCCCTCCCCCACTCATGCGCGCCCTCTCTCTCTCTCTCTCTCTCTCTCTCTCTCTCTCTAAAAAATAAACAAACGTTAAAAAAAATTTTAAAAAGAAGATGAACCTCAGAACCCTTTGTGCATTAGGAGTTGTAGCATCTGAAGTCTGCCTTCTTTTCATATTTTTCAGGGTTAGGTAACTAGGTTGAATTCTACAGTTGTGATTGTAATATGTTTAATAGGGCTTTTATGGCTGTCTGTAATTTAACTTGCATGTACATTACATTACACTTAAAAGAAATTTCAAAAACTATTCTTTAAGTGCTGGTAATCCAGATGGATGATAAATTGAGAACCTTTTGTGTTTGTACATCCAAACTCAGTATTCTTGGTTTCAAATAATTAGAAACCACAGGATGAATTAATGATCTGCTGGAGGCTGCCTAATGGGGGCCCGTTGTATGAAAAGCGTAGTGATCAGATGTGAAAACACCTGGTAGGAGCATTCAGAAAACAAGACAGTGTTGACAATGTCTCTGTGATTGGCTGTACAACCAGCGGCCAAAATCAGTACCTGGGCTCTTCCTGATTATAGAGACTTATCTATTAGCCTTCTGCACTTAACCTCATTTCTCACAGAGAAGGGAGTCCCAATTGCAGGATCTGCAACTGTTTTTCTGGAGAAAGAAATTCAGACGTTGAGTACTGCATGCCTTTCCTAAGGCCAGAGTTCCCTGCTGAATATGGGATAGTACTTATGCCAGGTTTGCTCAATAGACCCCAGAGTATTGAAGAGGCAACTACTGTATCGAGTGGTTATTTTACTTAAACCTCCACTGCCATACCCCCTATTGTATTACCCTAGTGTTTGAAATTAGATTTATTTAACTCAATTAACTATTGACCTCCAACTATTTTTAAAAAACTCTTACTAAACTGAACTAGTCAAATGTGTCTACATTGGACAAACCCCTAACTACTTCCTATTTGTTGGAGAAGACGGCTGACTGGCAATCTGTATGTGCTTAGGAACAAATGCTTCGAATTATATAATCTTATGTTTAAATTTTATATACTGTGTTCATTGCTATTAGTTTTAACTATACCTATTTATCTATCTTGCATTAAAAGATACCCTATCGGGGTAGGATTCTGGGAAGATGGTAGGTTAGAAAGTATAAGAATTCCATATCCCTACCCAGAAAATTACACTGGCAGGATATGTCTAATGTAACTATTTTGGATCTCTGGGGTCTATTGAAGGCTTAGCTTGGCAGCAGTTACCCAGACCCACCCTGCAGCCCCCAACCCAGACAGCTATACATGTGTCCTGGAGCAGCTGCATGTAGATTTCAGGAGCCAGAATAGGAAATAGAATAGGAAATTTTGTCCTCAAAATGCAGGGAATCTGAAGTGACTTCCAGGGAATTTAAAGTGCCAGAACCTTCCTCTCAACCCTTTCATTTTTCTCTTTTCTCCTTTTGGGATCCAGATATAAAACGTATTTAAAAGCAACTGTGTATATGGAGGAAGTCAGAAAGTCATCACTTACACCCAGAGAAAGGAATAGACCTAGGAAAAAAAAAACATGAAAAGACCTTAAATTTATACCTTAGGCTGATTCTTGACACAGAGATACCCTACAGCACTCAAAAAAAAAAAAAAAAAACCCTAGAAAAGGGGAGAAATCTGATTTCCAGAGTTACCAGTTGATTAGAGTCAAATGTTTAGTTTTCAACAAAAAATCACAAGCCACACAAAGAAACAACAAAGTATATCTCTTTCAAAGGAAAGAAAATAAATCAACAGAAAGTGTCCCTGAGAAAAACTTGTTGGCAGCTTTACTAGATTTATTAGATACTAGATAAAGTTGTTTTCTAAAAACTGTATAAAAGATGCTCAAAGAACTAAGGAAGACATACAGAAAGTAATGAAAATTGGTGTATAAACAAAATGGAAATATCAACAAAAAGAAAATCTGAGAAGAATCTAAGAAGAAATTCTGGAAATTAACTGAATTGAGATGAAATGAAATAACTGAAATGAAAACTTCACCAGAGGAATTCATAGGTATTTTGAGCAGGGTGAAGAAAGAACCAGTGAACTTGAAGATGGGACAGCAGAAATTATCAAGTCTGAGGAATAGAAAGACAAAGGATTAAAGAAAAGTGAGCAGAGCCTAAGGGGACTGTGGGATACATTGAAGTGACCCAATATCTGCATCTTGGGAGTCCTGGGAAGAGGAAAGAGAAAGGCAGAGAGAAAGTTTAAAGAAATTATAAGAAATTATGGATGAAAAATTCCCACGTTTGATGAAATGCATGAATATAAATGTCTAAGAATTTCAACAAACTCCAAGTAAGATGAACTAAAAGAGACCCACACTGAAACACATTAAAATCAGACTGTCAAAAGCCAAACACAAAGAGAATCATAAAAGCAACAAGAAAGAAGTGACTCTTCATGTACAAGTGTTTCTTAATAAGATAATCAGCAAATTTCTCATCAGAAACTTTGGCAGCCAGAAGACAATGGGTTGATAAATTTAAAGTGCTAAAAGGAAAAAAACAAACTGTCCACTAAGAATCATATACCTATCACAACTGTCCTTCAAGAGTGGAGAAATTAAAACATTCCCAGATAAAAACTGAGGGAGTTTGTTACTACTAGACCTAACCTGCAAAAAGGCTCAAGGGAGTCTTGCAGGGTGAAATAAAAAGACACTAAACTATAACTTGAAGCTCATAAAGAAATAAAGATTGCAGTATGGGTTCAAATGGACAATTATAAAAGCTAGTATTGTTGTAACTTTGGCTTATAACTTTACATTTTGTTTTTTACACAATTTAACAGACTAATGCAATAAAAATAGACATATTAGTTTATGCTTTTGGACACACAGTATATATAGATGTAAGCTTGTGACATCAACAACTGAAAGGTTGGGGATGGAACTATAAAGAAGCAGAATTTTTGTATGTTATTAAACTTAAGCCAGTATAA
>NC_043714.1:28216522-28217639 GCF_006229205.1 Suricata suricatta
TATTAGAGACAGCCAATAGTCTGTTTAGATCCAAAGAGAGGCATTAGAGTAATCAGAAAAATGGATACTGGTGGTCGAAGTACCATTTAGCACCATTTTATTCATGTAAGCCTTTTTTGTTTTTAAGCATAGAGTAGCTAAAAAGTCAGGACAGAAGACTATAAAATCTCAAATTATGATCTGGAGTGTTGATCTTTTCTACCAATATATCTATGTAATTTCTGCGTGTATTGGGAGGGTGAAATGTATATTGGAAAAGGAAAAGATCTGGACTGGGCAGACCTGGATTCAAATCATGGCTCTGTCATTTATGAATTGCATGAACTTAGGATTTGTGACATTCTCAGATCCCTGAGCCTCGGTGTCCTGACTTATAAGAATGGTTGTAACAACACCTGTCACAATTTTGTGAGGATTAGATGAGATGATGAATTTATTGCATCCGATAGTACACAGCTCAATAAATACATTTTTTAAATGTTTATTTATCTTGAGAGAGATAGGAAAAGGACAAGAATCATGAGAAGTTGTCCTTTTTCAGAGTGGATCTTTATCACTTGACCAATTCAAGCTTTTCTTACTGTGAGAGTGAAGATGTCCATGTTACAAAGACTATATTGTAAGTGGCTAAGTATGGATGCTGGAGATTCAGAAAACACATCAGCTGATCTGCCTTGAAGAAATAGCCTGAATCTTCAACTGAAAAAGAAGTGTGTAGCCATGTGGACCAAATGTCCTAAAGGAATCTATTTCTGCGAATATCTTATTTTCTTCAACATTGCAGAGAGCTGGTGGAACAATTTGCTTCTTTCTTTCTCTTCTCTACCCCACCCCCATGCTTGAATTCTTGCCACAGGGGAGGGGTTTTCTCAGAATCAGAATGTGGGCTTAGTTCCATTCCTTGTTTACTCTGCCCATTGTATCCCAAAAGCGTTCCCAGAAAAGTAAGAGGCTAGCACTAAGTGAATTCAGAAAAAAAGAGCTCTAAGGAGCTGGCAGCACACAGCCTCTGCACCCAGCTTTTGAGTGAAATTGAGAAAACATCAACATCCGCCTGAAGCTGTATCACCAGGATGACTCTAGTATCACTAGAACTCGTGGTTCTTAAGTGTGGTCC
>NC_043714.1:28217739-28219558 GCF_006229205.1 Suricata suricatta
GGAGATTATGACCTGAGCCAAAATCAAAGTCAGACGTTTAACAGACTGAGCCATCCAGGCACCCCACCCTGTTTTTAGATATAAGGCATGACACCACTTTTATAGAAATGAGCTACAAATACACAAAGTAATTCCATGTGTCTATTACAAGAAATTTATCAGGTGGTATTAGATTCCCCATTTAATAGATAAGGGACTGATCAAAGTTTCTGATGGTAGGAAATTTGATATACTTTCGTCTTAATGTGCTCAGGCTGCTGTAACAAAATGCCATAAAATGTGTGGCTTATAAACAAGAAACATTTACTTCTCACAGTTCTAGAAGCTAGAAGTCCAACATTACGGCAAAGGCAGATTTGGTGCCTGCTAAGAGACCCCTACACATAAGCCAGTGTCTTCTCACTGTGTTCTCACATAGCACAACAGGCAAGGGGACTTCCTAAAGGCTTTTTTTTTTTTGACGACACTAATGCTACCCATGGGAGCTCTGCCCGCATAAGTTAATCACCTCACATAGGCCTCATCTTCCAACACCATCATCTTTGGGGAAGGAACGTCAACGTATGGTAGGGAAGAGAAAAAAGCCAATAAAGTGTGCCTTATAAAGCTTATTTTATTTATTTTGAAAGAGAGAGAACGAGAGCGAGCAGACACCTGAGCAGGGGAAAAGCAGAGATAGAGGGAGAGAGAGAATCCCAAGCAGGATCCACGCTGTCAGCATGGAGCCCGACACAGGGCTTGAACACACGAACTGTGAGATGATGATCGGAACCAAAATCAAGAGCTGGACACTTCACCTACTGAGCTACCCAGCTGCCCCCATGTGTGCATTATTAAGCAAGCTGTCACTTTGGGCTACTGGAATTCATCCTACCAGAACACTCTGAGACCCAATATAGATTGCATGTCTCAGTTAATCTGCCTGAGAAAAAGGGGGCCCTGACATGTTTATTCACCAACTTCTGTCACTGGTTGATGAATGCTCCTAACTGTTAATTCTAGGACACTTCTAACCTTTCCTGTAAAAGGCCAAAAGAGGCTGCAAGCAGAGTCACAGGTGCTAGAAATCAGCAGTCAAGCCCCTAAGAATGCAAGGGTTAAGAGCAGAGGAGATGCCCACGGAGAGCTGAACAATCAATTCCCCATTTTCCTTAAGTCTCCTTGAATTGGGTTTCTGTCACTGAAACTGAAGACCTCCGATTAAAACCATCCACAAACTCAGTATAAATTTCCCAAGGTCAAGGATTCTGTCTCTGGTTATTTCCTTAATTACATTCTTTACATATAAAGTACACAGTAAAAGTGAACTTGATTTTTAAAAGCGCATTTTAAACCAATTTTTTTCAAGAAGCAAGAAAATGTCACATAAGGAGAGCTACAGTTAACCAAGAATATGAACTATTTTCCCCCGGGCCCTCACAATTTTTGGGAAAGAGCAAAATATTCACTCAAAAATATGATAACGAAATATGTTCATAAAAGCTGTATAAATGTGTCTTGGCGTCAGTCACAATCTATTCAAACTGCTACTACATCTACAACTAAAACTATCTTGACTCCAGTATGACCACAATTTATTCACAGAAGGGTTACTTATACTCATTGTTTAAAAGTTGAGAAAAAAATCGGAGTATCTTTCTTTTTCACTTTTTTATTGTGGTAAAGTGCATAGAACAGTAAATTTACCATCTTAATCATTTTTAAATGGATGATTCAGGGGCATTGAGTACATCCCTACTGTTGTGCAACATTTTGACCAGCCATCTCCAGAATTCTTGCCATCTTGCAAAAGTGAAACTCTATACTCATTAAATAATAA
>NC_043714.1:28219658-28276809 GCF_006229205.1 Suricata suricatta
CCATTATTTATGGTGTTGAAGTTTTCCCCATTCCTGGTTTACTAAGAGCTTTTTCTTTCTTCTTCTTCTTTTTTTAAAAATCATGACTAGGTATTGAATTTTCTCAAACATATCTTTTGCTTGTGATGGTATGATCATCTATTAACATGTGAATTATATCAAGTTTCTAACATTACACCAACTTTGCATTCCTTGGATGAACTGACTTGTCAGTGATGCTTTAAATACTGTTGGTTCTTGAACAACATGTGTTTGAACTGTGCAGGTCCACTTATAGGTGAATTTTTTCAATATATATGGTATAGTACTGTAAATGCATTTTCTCTTTCTTGTGATTTTCTTAATAACACTTTCTTATCTCTAGTTTCTTTTATGTTGTTTATGTTATCAATATCAATTGCTTATGAAGTCAACAGTAAGCTATTAGTAGTTGAGTTTTTGGGAGTCAAACATTATACACAGAGTTTTAACTGCACAGTGTTTGGTGTCCCTAACCCCCAAAATTGTTCGAGGGTCAACTGCGTGTACATGTTTATACAGGTTTTCCCTGCTTATCTGAGCGTAGAGAATTCCTATGAAACCCTCCTAAGCCAAAATGGTGTAAATTAAAGAAGCAACTGTGATTTATATGGAAAAATGCTTGAGTGTTCCTAGACTCCCAAAATAACTTCTCTTAGGCTTTTCTGCACATCTTGCTAAAGCATGCAAAGACTAGATCGAGATAAAGCGCAGATGCCCACAGATCTAGTTCACAGCTATGGCAGCTTGATGTTGAGATGCTGAGTATAGTTCCCAGGAAAGGAGACTGGGGCCACGTTCAGCTATCCCTTTAATAGTTTGCTGCAAATCAAAGACTGAATGCCATTCTCACTTTTTACCTTTTTTAGAAAAGGCATTAAATCTCTTTGTATTTTGTTCATTTAGGGAAAAGAAGCACTAATGTCTTCATTAGGTCTTTCGTAAAAGTGAAGCAGTCTAACATGAACTTCGGACAAGCGTGGGGGTGGAGACTAGGGTGTTTCCCATCCACACAGAGAAATGCATTTGCTATATATAAATGGTTTAAGGTTATACATTTGAATTTATAACTGAGGTTGATCTAAAATACATATTTCCTGTACTGTTTGGTGGTTTTGTGTAAAGGATATGCTAATCTCACAAATTAGGAAATGTTCCCTATTTCCCATTCTCTACACATGTTTTTGTTAGATGTCTATCATGTGATTCTTGAATAGTTGATGGAACATGCCAGTGAAACTATTTGAAACTGAAATTTTTCCATATGAGAAATTCTATGGAAGACTTGTAAATATGATTTTCTTTAATAACTATTGAAGTATTTAGGTCTTTAAAAAAAGATTTTTAAGATTTTTCTTTGTCAGATTGTAGTGTTATGTTTTCCATCTTTTTTTCCATATTCCAAAACAGTTTTCATATCTTTGGGGATATCTATTTCCTAAGTGTCTGGACCTAGTAATATTTTGAGCATGAGAGGGCTGTGAAGTAAGGCATAACCTTTGACAGTTTTCTCTGTTTTATATAACTGGTGTTTTATTTTCTTTTTTTTAATGAGGTACAGCTTTAGTGGTTTTTACTTTCTGTGTTTACCCACTTAATTCAGTTTTAAAATTGTATTTTCATAAAATATTAGGTACATATATAAAGCATAATATCTCTAATGATATTTCTTTTGTGTTTGTGATTATATTGTCATTTTATTTATTTATTTGTTTGTTTATTTATTTAGAGAGCACAAGCAAGGGAGAGGGGCAGAGGGAGAGAGAGAAAAAGAGGGAGAGACAGAGCATCTTAAGCAGACTCCATGCTCAGCACAGAGCCGGAAACAGGGCTCAATCCCACATCCCTGGGATTATGACTGGAGCCAAAATCGAATCTGATTTTGAACCAACTTAACCACCTGGGCACCCTGACATTTTTTTTCTTATTTTATGCATTTTAATCTAACTTTTGAACATGTTAACTACTAGTTTGTCTTATTTTTAGAAATAACCAGAACTTTGACTTGTTAATTTTCCCAACTTAAGGTATTCTATTAACTTCTCATTTATTGTTAATCACTTTTTTCTGTTTAAGTTTATCCTATTTTATTTTTAAAATTTCTTGAATTGGCTGCATCATTCATTGGTTCATTTTAATTTATTGTTTATCAACATAGTTTTAAAGACAATCTCCCCTTAATACTTTAGAATAATTCATAGCTTCATGTGCATATGGGTT
The DNA here is from genome assembly GCF_006229205.1 of Suricata suricatta. NCBI lineage: Eukaryota > Metazoa > Chordata > Mammalia > Carnivora > Herpestidae > Suricata > Suricata suricatta. The sequence goes on from NC_043714.1 coordinate 28,221,897, forward strand.
TATTAATTATATTTTAAAAGGGATTCTTTAATATGGATTTTGATATCTCCTTTTATCTGAGTTTTATATTGATTTTCAGACTATGGGACTTAATGTATTAGCATTTTTTTTGTTTTGTTGTGTGATTAATTTCTTGTTTTATTACAATCTGATCACAGAATGTTTTCTGTGTTCTTTCTACATTTAGAAATTTATGGGTATTTTCTTTGTAGCAAAATTGATGGTCAACTTTTGTCATTGGTTCATGGACTTAGGTTTTTCATATCCTTACTTGTTTTTTGATGAGTTGATTGGTCATGTGCCTTATTGCTACTGTGCTTTCATCTATTTTTCCCATGCAGCTCTGGTAGTTTTAAACTTAGGATTTATAATAATTGTTGCATACATATTCTTCATTGTAGATCATTATGTCTACCACCATAAAATTCCCTCCACTGTCTTATTTAATTCATTTTGCTTTACATTCAGATTTGACTGCTATAAATATGATAATCCTATCTTATTTTTTGTTTTAGTTTTTTGTATTTGTCTGGGTTGCTTTTAATTCCTTACTGTCAGACTTTTCCAAATAGCTTTGTTATTTTTTAAAAGCAATGGATTTGCCTAATATATGTATATTAGAGATATTTTAGAAAAAATAAACCACAAATATGTTTTATCTAATTAAAGAAAGGCCAGAATTCTTAAGAAAACTTCCTAGTTTGCATTTCTTCCCTATAAGGAATAAAGCAAAATGGCTCAGAGCCACCAAAAACAGGTTTTCTATGCCCAAGAGAGACAGGGAAGCAAAAGGTTACATGTTTTCCCACGAAGAAATAAGGAGAAACTCTATGATTGTGTATTTGAGCAAAATTAGTCATTCAATTAATACTATTAATCACTTTTTCCCTTTAATTGCTGCAGAGTAGAAAATGAATTGTCAGATAATTTTGACTAGTGGGACTATACTAGCATTTTGAGTTAATGTAGTCTTCTTATAGTCTCTCCTTCTTCAAAAAAATTTCTGAAGATAAACCAAATTTTGTGAATCTGTTGAACTTGAACTTGAATTATTTAATTAGGATTCTTTGTTCTTTAGCCAATATTTGTCTCTTAAAAATCACCATTGTCATCATCATAAGTATATTCTAGAAGGGCTCATTCATTTATTCATTTAAAAATTTTTATTGAGAGGCACCTGGTTGTCAGTAAGCTAAGCAACTTTTGATATAGGCTCAGGTCTTGATCTTATAGTCCTGGGATCAAGCCCTGCGTTGGGCTCCATGCTGAACTTGAGGCCTGCTTGGAATTCTCTCTTTCCCGTTCTCTGTCTCTCTCTCTCTCTCTTTCTCTCTTTGGATGCTGAAAACATGAGTAGGTGATTTTAGTCTCTGGAGCTATTTGCAAATAGCCTATGTTGGAAGCATTTAAGGAATGCTTCTGGTTAACAGAAGTCAATGCTGCTGGTAGAACTACACGAAAAAAGTCTCTGATATCATGTTACTAGGAATCTTATCAAAAATTATTAAGAACTAATGTGATGGGAAAAATGTAAACCAGACATGAAAAATAAAGTCATTCCATTGGTAGGTCCTATAAGAAATCTAGAGAAATCTAAATAAAATTAGGCAATGAATGTGGTGAAAGATGACATTTATCCAATTCATAAGAACCAAGCCACAAACGTCCACATACAAATCTTAGACTGTGAAAGTGAGGGCCCAGTTTTCTTAAAGCTAAGTTTTTAAGCTATTAAAATAATAAAATAAAGACTGATTTATTAGCTTATACCCTATTAAATTAAAAAAATTGTTTACCATTTATCTTAAAACAATGAAACCAATATCATAATTATTAACACATGGTAGTATATGGAATACCTTAAAGATTCTTTTTTAAAATGTTTATTCATTTATTTTTGAGAGAGAGAGAGCAATGGAAGGGCAGAGAGAGAGAGAGAAAGTATCTCAAACAGGCTCTGTGCGGAACCCGACGTGGGACTTGATCTCACAAACCATGAGATCATGACCAGAGCTGAAATCAAGAGTTGGATATTCAACTGACTATGCTACCCAGGCACCCCAAAGAATTCTGTTTTAAAGTGTTTTTAATTCCCTTTTCATTTAATTTTCTTGAAAGTTTGTATTTGGGGGGAAATATCAGTCAGGAAATGCTTAGGAAACATTTACTGAGTGGCAATATATTCTCCCAGTCTAATGGAATAATTCAAAGAGGAACTCAGAGGCTTCAGTACTAGATGAGACACTGAGGTTAAAGAATAGGAGGCAGGAAAAGGAAGTAGAAAGGAATGATGTGGTTAGAAAAGAGAGGGAACAGTGGTAAGGATGAGCCTGGAGATGCAGATTTTATGAATCAATTATCATTTTCTAAGGCTATTTAAACTCATAAGAAGCTGATTAAGAACTGTATGAGGTCCCCTGTGCAATTATATTACCAGTTCTTTCCCAAATTTCCCTTCTCCTCTGATATTATGGTATGTATAGTCTTTTTTTTTTCATTTTACTATTTTTGAACAATAACAAAAAACACTGGGGGTGTGTTTTGATTCTGCAGCTGCAGGAGTATTGTTCTCATCCACTTGATGTGATGATGGATACTGAGTTCAACTGCCGTGATGCTGATGACATCTGGCAGGCAGCTTTAGAGAGATCTCTGGGGTATGCGTGACACAGGACATGTTTTTCTGAACCAAAGGGAAGCGAGTCAAGGTTTTGTTACCTCACCTTTTGAAAAATAGCCTTTAGTGGATACAGAAAGTGACTCGAGCTAAAAGAATGCATTCTGAAAGAGCTCTGGCTGTTTTATTACAAGACACAGAGTAGAGACAGTGTAGTCATCACAGGGAATCAGACAAACTGACTTGAGGCATTGCTGTAAAAAACCTAAATGAAACAAAAATACTTTCTGGTGTGGCTGTAAGATGCGACAGATGAAGGGAATCTTTTTTTTTTTTTAAATGTGTATTTAGTTTTGAAAGACAGAGACAGAGCATGAGGTGGGGAGGGGCAGAGAGAGAAGGAGACACAGAATCTGAAGCAGGATCTAGGCTCTGGGCTGTCAGTACAGAGCCCAACGTGGGACTCGAACCCACTAACCATGAGATCATGACCTGAACTGAAATCAAATGCTCAACCGACTGAGCCATCCAGGTGCCCCAGAAATCCTTAAAGTACTTAATGTGTGGGAGCTCGAGGCTTTTTTTTTTTTTTTTTTTTGCATTTGGTAAGGAATAATTGATCAAAATCGTAGGAAAAGAAGAAGGACTCCAAGCTGCTTCCAAGTTTCCTAGATTTATTTTTGGCACTTGAATGGAAATCAGCCAGTCCACAGTTATAACCCCCTTTGAATTGAAACGCTCCAGATAGAGTGGGCAGTAGCAAGAGCCCACCTCACACGTGGGGCTGCTGAATGGATTTTTAAATGCCAGAAATCTCATCTTCCCCAGTATTACTGTCAATAATTAATTGGATCGATACATCACCTCTGGACAGCCATTTGACCCACTCTTATCAGTTTATCACAGAGAATACTGCCTGGGAGAAAGCAGGTCATTACCCTGCCCTGTTGTAGAGGGCAGGCCGTGGGCCGAAGGGCGCATGCCTGGGAAGAGAACAGTAGATCCAGAGGGGCGTGGGGTGGGGTGGGGCTAATCCTTGAGTGCTACCGCAGTTGTTTTGCATAGTTCCAGTTCTTCCATTGTTCTTTAGTAAGCGTAGATTTTGGTTACAGACACCGATTTTTCTTTTTCTTTTTCTTTTTTTTAAAATTTATTTAATTATCATTGGCAGGTAATGTTATATTAATTTCAGATGTACAACATAGTGATTCAATATCTCTACACATTATACTTTGCTCACTAGTGAAGCAACTGTTCCCACACAAAGCTGTTATTATTGATTATATTCCTTATGCTATACCTTTCATTTTCATGACTTGTTCATTCCATAACTGGAGGCCTGTATCTCCCACTCCCTTTCATCCATGTTGCCCATCCCCCACCCACCTCCCTTCTGGCAATCATCGGCTTGTTCCTTATATGTATAGTTCTAATTCTACTTTTTGTTTGTTTACTCATTTGTATATTTAGACTCTACATAGGAGTAAAATCACATAGTATTTGTCTTTCTCACTCTGACTTATTTCACTTTACCCTCTAGGTCCATCCATGTTGTTGCAAATGACACAATCTCATCTTTTTTTATGGCTGTATAACATTTCATTACATCTATATTTAGATCTGTAGATATATATTACATCTTCCTTATCCGTTCATCTATTGATGGCCACTTGGGTTGGTTGCTTCTTCTCCATGGCTGCAGTAAGCATAGAAGTGCATGTGTCTTTTCAAATTAGTGTTTTCATTTTCTTTGAGTAGATACCTACCGGTGGAATTATAGAATCATATGGTTTTTCTATTTTTAATTCTTTGAGAAACGTCCTACTGTTTTCTACAGTGGCTGTACCAATAGATTTCCACCAACAATGTACAAGGGGGCCTTTTTCTCCACATTCTCAGCAACACTTGTTATTTTTTACCTCCTTTATTTTAGCCACCCTGACAAGCATAATGTGATACCTTATTCTGGCTTTAATTTGCATCTCCCTGATGGTTAGTGATATTGAACATCTTTTCATATGTCTATTTGCCATCTGCATGGCTTCTTTGAAAAAAATGTCTATTCAGATTCTCTGCCCATTTTTAATCAGATTATTTGTTTTTACGGTGTAGAGTTGTATAATTTTTTGTGCATTTTTGTGTAATATGTAATTTGCAAATATCTTCTTTCATTCAATAGGTTGTCTTTTAGATTGTTGATAGCTTCCCTTGCTTTATTTTTATGTAGTCTCTCTCAATAGTTTGTTTTTGATTCCCTTATCTTAGGAGACATATCTAGAAAAAATGTTGCGAAGGCTGACATCAGGGAAGTAACTGCCTGTGTTCTCTCTCTTACTCTTTTTATGGTTTTAAGTCTCACATTTAGGTCTTTAATCCATTTTGAGTTTATTTTTGTGTGACGTGTTAGAAAGTGGTCCAGTTACATTCTTTTGCAGACAACTGTCTAGGTTCCCCAGCACCATTTATTGAAGAGATTGTCTTTTTCCCACGTATATGTGTTCCTCCTTTGTCAAAGATTAATTGACTATATAATTGTGGCTTTATTTCTGGGTTCTCTATTCTATTCTGTTGACCTATGTGTCTGCTTTTGTGGCAATACCATACTGTTTTGATTACCACAGCTTTCTAGTATATCTTGAAATCTGGAATTGTGATACCCTCAGCTTTGCTTTCTCTTTCTTAAGATCACTTTGACTATTTAGAGCCTTTTGTTGTTCCATAAAAATTTTAGAATTACTTGTTCTAATTTTGCAAAAAAAAAAATGCCATTGACATTTTGATAAGGGTTAGGCTGAATTTGTACATTGCTGTCAGTACTATGGACATTTTAACAATATTAATTCTTCTAATCCATGAGCATGAGATCTCTTTCCATTTGCTTGGGTCCTCTTCAATTTCTTTCATCATTGTTTTATAGTTTTCAGAGTACAGATCTTTCACCTCTTTGGTTAAGTTTATTCCTAGGTATTTTGCAGGGGGGCAGCGCTCTGTAAATGGAGTTGTTTTCTTCATTTCTTTATGCTGCTTCATTATTAGTATATACAAACATTACCATATATTACTCCAGTCTTAGAAAGAGAAATTCCTCATCCAGTTTTATTCCTGGGAAGTGAAATCTAGGCGTTATCAGGGAGGATAGTAAAGAAATCACCATGCTATTTCAGCTCCTAAAAATGCATTCCTGAGCTTGAGGTTCCGTTCTGATAAGAAGTGGCCAAGAGCCAGTTCACTGGTTTTACACTAGAAACCCCCACGTCATGGAAAGTCTCCAGAAATGACAGTTTCTTCCTGTGTATTATCAGGTATGGGCTCCACCCTGCTTTCTGTTCAAATGGGTTACTTACTGGAGAAAAAAAAAAAGACGACGACGTGACAAGCATTTGCTTGCCTTCTCACTAGACCTTAAATGTGAATCTAACATGGAGCCAGGGTGTGAAATTCCCACAGAAGTATTATGGTAAAGCTAGATGGTGAGGTGGTAAACAGATGCATAGGTGAGGTATTGAAATGGTATTGAGGGTTTGATAAGGATAAGAGCACACACACACACACACACACACACACACACATATGTACATAAGTCTACATATACTCTTTCATCAGCTTCTCAAATAGAACCATGATCCAAGGAAGGTTAAGAACTATCTTAGAAGACTTAAAATTTTGAGCAAATGACTGCTCTGAGGAGAAAGGACTATAAAGGAAAAAGTTATAAGGTACACAGTTTAATAATGTCATCTGGTGCAACACTGCATAAAATGACACTAGAATCTACAATCATCATTATTTGTGGTGTATTGCCAATATGCACTGTCCCTTGGCTCCTGTGTGGTATATGTAGCTACATGTTGATGTAATTTGCATAAATTGGGGCATTTAGAGGAGTAGATGCTGACGTGATGCCTTACTTAAGGTCACTTTTCTAGGAGTTAGGAGTGTTCTTAAAGATGGTGAGGTCTGAAAAGTGTGATTTAAGGGAAGAACTTTTGATGAAATAAAATTTCTATTCCTGGGGCGCCTGGGTGGCTTAGTCAGTCAAGCATCTAACTTCGGCTCAGGTAATGATCTCGCATTTTGTGGGTTTGAGCACGGCATCAGGTTCTATGCTGACACAGCTCAGAGCCTGGAGCCTGTTTCAGATTCTGTATCTCTCTCTCTCTCTCTCTCTCTCTCTCTCTCTCTCTCTCTCTCTCTCTCTCCCCGCCCCTCCCCCGCTTGCATGCTGTCTTTTTCTGTCTCAAAAATAAACATTAAAATTTTTTTTTAAATTTCTATTCCTTTCATGTTAGTTTTACTGATTGCTTTTATAATACCTAGCACTAAAATATGAATGAATCATAGAGTTTCTAACCACTTAACTCCTCTCAGACCTGTTTATTTGTGTTGGTTTTTATATTCTTTTTTTTTTATGTTTTATTTAACATAAAAAGAGAGAGAGAGAGTGCGCGCCCGCGACCATGAGTAGGGGAAGGACAGAGAGAGAGGGAGACACAGAATCTGAAAACAGATTCCAGGCTCTGAGCTAGCTGTCAGCACAGAGTCTGTCGCGGGGCTCAAACTGAGGAACCATGAGATCATGACCTGAGCCAAGGTTGGACGGTTAACCGACTGAGCCACCCAGGTGCCCCAGTGTTGGTTTTGATATTAAAAGAGAGCTAGTAGGGGGTTCGCAGAAGGTACAATGAGAATTTCATATCCGTCTTCATATTACGTTCCCATTTAACCTCAGTTTAAGATTTAATAACCACGAAATGTTGTTACGTTAGAATATTAAATGCTACACTATGGGGGAAAGATGGAGGATGGCATCATAAGTATAAATAAAGATATTTATACATAAGTATAAATAAAGATATTTATACATCATAAGTATAAATAAAGATATTTATACATAAGTATAAATAAAGATATTTATACATCATAAGTATAAATAAAGATACTTATGATGCCATCCTCCATCTTTCCCCCATAGTGTAGCATTTACTATTCTAACATAACAACATTTCGTGGTTATTAAATCTTAAACTGAGGTTAAATGGAAACGTAATATGAAGACGGATATGAAATTACTTCTTATGCAGGTTTGTAAAAACACTTAATACATCGAAAATACCAATGACTGACTTCTCATTTACATTACTTTTTATTTAAAAGGGGAAAATAAGAATTTTAAGAGTGAACAATTATTTAGTAATTTAAGTTTTATCACAAGTAATAGTTTCCAATCAAATTACTCTATATATGGGAAATAAAACAGAGATTCAATGGGTAGTGCAGATATTAGAAATTTACTTCAAAATATGCAAGTTTGAAAGGAGAACCGATTTTATCCAGAAAGTCATTTTGACATATTGAGTTTTATTGACTAATTTGATAAATAAGCCAGAAGAATTAAAAATAATATTTTGAACATTTCACCATAATGATATTTTTCACTCAGTTATTAAAAGCAGCATTAATGTTGAATGGGTATTTTTAATAATAACATTTAATAAACATCTCTTTATCAGAAAACATACCTTAGTTTTTTCCAGTCTTCTATCAAAAACTTAAATACCTAAATACTACGAAGATAAAAGTGCTTACTCAGCAGGTACTGCATGATGATGGTATGCACTATGCTTAAATGGCTTAGCTGTTTATTTTCCCAAGATAAATGTGTTTTCCCAATAATTTTTCTTTTAAAGAAAATCCATAGTAATCCTATAGGAAGGTAAGCAAGGAGCCAATTATGACAACTATTGTTACTGTGTTTGGCCCTTAAATTTTACCCTATGTACAGAGTGAATAGATGCTAAATAAGTAACACGTTATTAAAGAGTGGGGATCGCATCGTTGAAATGACATTAAGGTAAAGTTATTAAAGCTTCAAGAGTCAAATAAAATGCCTGTTGTCTAGTAAAAGGCAGCAGATGATTTCTAAAGGTCTTCTAAGCTTTGCAAGATCGGGGTCAGACCTAAGACAAAACTACATACGTGTAGCTTCAAATATATGAATAATTATAGGTAGTGCTTTAAATTGTACAGAGTTCTTTCAACCACATTATTGTATGTAACCCTTGCAACAAGCCTTAGGCAGTTTTAGGACAGTGTCTATTTTGTTCACAGCTGTTTGTGCCGTGTCTTCACTGTGCCTGGCACAAAGTAAGCACTCCACAAATTTCTGAATAGATAAATGGAAGAAAGATAAAGTGATTAGTCAAAGCCACCAGTGTGTAGAGAAACCTGGGTTCACTCTTCGTGTTCTGTTTCCAAATCCCTCATTCCTTTCATAATTTTCGCTTTCTTTTTTCCTACTGAGAAATAGTCAAATCTCTATTGTATGTGTTTTTCCCTCTTTTTTTCAGATTTCAAAACAAAATCTTATGAATTCGCTAGACCTCATAACCTCTTTTATTATTTAATAGTGAAATTAGCTAGATTAAATCAGGTGTGGACAAATTTTTTCTATAAAAGGCCAGTTAATAAATATTTTCAACCCTTATGCCACATGGTCTTTGCTGCAACTCTTCACTTTTGTCATTGTGGAATGAAAATAATCATACGCAACAAGTAAATGATTGGGTGTGGCTGTGTTCCAATAAAACTTCATTTATGAACACTAATATTTTAATTTTATATAATTTTCTGATTGCGTCACAAAAACATGATTCTTAAAAATGATTTAAAAGTATAGAAGCTATTTTTGGCTTGTGGGACCAATACAAACAGGCACCTGGCTAGATTTGCCTCATAGTTCTGAGTTTGCCAATTCCTGGTTTGCCAATTCCTGGTTTAAATAATTATGGGAAGAAGAGCTCAACTTCTCTGGGCAGAAGTTAAATAAAATCAGTCTGATCATTCTTACATTGGGGAATTCATGTATCAAGGAAAAGGATATTTTTATTTTCTCCGTGGCTTCTATTTAATGCTACCTAACTGGGAGCAGGTTGTGAAGCTCTTGATGGTACAGCATTATCTCATTTCATTTGGAGCACTGAGTGAGGAACAGTGGCAGGGTGATCACGAGAAAAAGATTTTCAAAATACGCTTCTGTCCATTTCTACAGTTTGGTGATTTAAACTTGGTTCAGGATTATGTCAATATTGAATCTACCCAGGACTTCAGGAAAGGAATTTCAAAAGATACAGAAGGACAGTTTTCTATCTGAAAACACAAACTATTTAGAAAAAAAAAACCAACTTTTTATTTGAAAACCAGTGGGTCTTTCCTGGCATATTTACAATCAGCAACAAGAACCAATCTCAAAGACTAATACACGCTCTAGGGAAAACACAGAAATCATGCTCTTTTTGTATAGGGAAATGAGGAGTGGATACAATGAGAAAGGTACAGAATGCTGCCGAGGGGAAGTAGGAGTGGGAAGCACTTCTGAAGTTAAAGGCACAGCAAGATGAGGCTCACCTGCTGCAGAGGGAAAGGTGCGGCTCTCTCCTTGGCCGTGTGTTGCATTTTTACTGTCGGAAGTGCTTGCTAACATGCTGATGCCCTGTCAGAGCATGGCTATAAAACCATCTGCCGTGTTTGTAAGAAACTGCATGAAAATGGAAATTGGCAGTAAGAATCACTGCATTCATTCATTCACATTTCTCCATTGTTAGAGGGAAGCTGAGGAGAGAGAAAGTTAAAGTCATAATCATTTCATTATGAGGCCCCGATTTTTTGTCAGTTTCAGGTTTTTTTTTAATGTTTATTTCTTTATTTTGAGAGAGGAGGAGTATGGGGGAAGAGAGAGAGTGAAAGAGAGAGAAGAGAGAATAACAGGCAGGCTCCACACTCAGTTTGGAGCCCAAAGCAGGGCTCCATCCCATGACTCGCGAGGTCATGACCTGAGCCAAAATCAACAGTTGGAGGCTTAACAGACTGAGCCACCCCCGGTGCCCCTCAGAAAGGCTTCCAATCCCATTCTTTCACTATAACTCTCAATGAGCAAAAGTTTCTCTCATCTTGGCGAGGAAAATTAGAATTTAAAAATACTGAGGGCTCAGTTTTCAATTATTTTCCTGGTTCCAGTGAGGACACATCTATTTGGATTAAATAACTTGCTGCTAACTTGACAATTACTTGTTGTTCTGCTCAAATAAAGAATTTCTTAAATGTGGAATGACAGCACCAAGTTTCAGTGAAGACCTTGTTGACCATTCTCATGGGAAACACACATTTTGTGTGAGAAACCAGCAGACATCCCCTCAAAACTGACTTTGGTATCATGGAAAGACTGCCCTTCTTCCAATCCGCAAATCAGGGCAGGCTGAGCTCCATCAAACATTCCTGCTCATCTGACCTCAAAATTTCGGGGTGGTTTTACTCAATAGGAGGTAAGACATGAAAATACAGTGAGACACATGTACTTCGAAACACCCAGCAAAGTCTCAAATGCTGCTTGCCAAGTACAAGCTTTTTACTTAATTTTTGAGTGTTTACTTGTCTTGTATGTAAAGCCTCCAACCTTCAGTGTTGATTTTGGAAGTCATATAGAGAGTTCAGATTAGTGCAGATTTCTTCTTGCTTTTGCAGATGTTCATTTCTGAAGAATTAAAGAGCGTTTATTTCCTGTGTGTGTGTTGTAGGGGTTTCTGTTTCATCTCCTTTCTCCTTGAACTAAGATAGTGGACTATGACCCCCTAGTTTTGTCTTCTTGAGCAGTTTTGCATCTCCTCAAGAGAGTCTTCTTGAGTCAAAGGGCATTTGCTCTGTTTTTGCGCAAGCTCTGACATGGGTTCAATTAGCCTCATTTTACAGGTGAAAAAGCTGAAAGACATTTGGTGAAAACTCAATATTTCTAAGTTATTAAAGGTAAAGCTGACACGAACCAGTGTGTTTTGTCACTGTGAACCCATGTGTGGCACCAAGCAGGATACTCTCCAAATAGATCTATTCTCTTCCTCTTTGTTCATCTATTGTGTTTCTTAAATTCCACATATGGGTGAAATCATATGATATTTATTTTTCTCTAACTTATTTCACTTAACCAACTGAGCCACCCAGGTGCCCTTAACTTATTTCGCTTAGCATAATACACTATAGTTGCATCCACGTTGTCGCAAATGACAAGGTTTCATTGTTTTTGACTGCTGAGTAATATCCATTGTACATATATACCACATCTTCTTTACCCATTCATCAATCAATGGATATTTGGGCTCTTTCCATAATTTGGCTATTGTTGAAAGTGCTGCTATAAATATTGAGATGCATGTGCCCCTTTGAATCACCATTTAAAATTTTTTTAATGTTTATTTATTTTTGAGAGTGTGAGAGACAGAGTGTAAGCAAGGGATGGGCAAAGAGAGAGGTAGAGAGAGGGAGACTCAGAATATGTAGCAGGCTCCAAGCTTTGAGCAGTCAGCACAGAGCTCAACACAGGGCTTGAACCCACGAACCATGAGATCCTGACCTGAGCTGAAGTCAGATGCTTAACTGACTGACCCACCCAGGTGCCCTAAATCAGCATTTTTGTATCCTTTGGATACATACCTAGTAGTGCAATTGCTGGGTCACAGGGTAGTTCTATTTTTAATTTTTTGAGAAACCTCCATGCTGTTTTCCAGAATGGCGGCACCAGTTTGCATTGCCACTAGCCGTGGGACTGTTTCCCTTTCTCCACATCCTTGCCAACAAAATGAGTTGTTAATTTTAGCTATTCTGACGAGTGTTTGGTGGCACCTCATTGTGGTTTTGATTTGTATTTCCATGATGATGAGTGGTGTTGAACATCGCTTCATGTGTCCATTAGTCGTATGGATGTCTTCTTTGGAAAAGTGTCTGTTCATGTCTTCTGCCCACTTCTTCCCTGATTATTTGTTTTTAGGGCGTTGAGTTTTCAAACCTCTTCCCAAGTTTATTAAGTACATCATATGCTTTGAATTTAATTCAGGTGAGAATTTACTAAGTGTGATTCCACTGAAAAACACAGAATGCTATCCCTTAGATCTCCACTAATTATTTCCTTATGAAACACTTCCTGGTCCCAAAACCATATTTTAGGATGGTGCACTACCCTCATTATATATACCAATATATATATAGTCATCAGATTAATATGAATTATGCTGTGATAGTGAATAAGCAACCCCCAAAATTAATGGCTTTAAAACAGCAAAGGGTTATTTCTTACTCAGGGCACATTTCATTGAGTGCTGGTTGGCTGTTTACTCATTGCAACCCTCAAGGATTCAGTTTCAACAAAACGTAACCACTGCACCAAGCACTTGGTTGTGTCTGCACCAATGGGCAAAGAGAACTCTGGAGGTTTTCATGCCAGCAATTAAATACACAGCCTGAGAGTGTCACATGTGTCCTTCTACTCAGAACTCAATGTCAAGAAAAAGTCACATATCCCCAGCAAAGGACTTGTTGTGTGACCAGACAGGGCAACTCTCAAGTATTTGACGAAAAGCACTGATGGCTATTGCAAGTTGGTTGTTTCTAGTCATAAAATCACCTTATTATATTATTCTGACTATGCTTCAAAGAAATCTTTGGGTCATAACCTACACCACTGAAAGATAATCATTATATATGCATTCAACAATTTAACATTTAAAGAAATATTCCTGGATCTGTAAAGGCCGTGCAAGTTTCAGCACCTGATTAAAGGTAGGTAATTATGACTCTCCTAGAAAATATACTAACTCAGTTTGCATTCAGCTCATACCTCCCTACTTAATACTTTTGTCCCATGGTTTCTTTTGGACAAATGTAGTCAATTCCAGTGAAGCCTGAAGTCAGGGCTAGAAAAGTCACAACACTTTCAGCTGCTTCATGTCCAGTGTGTTGGCTAGCATTGACAGCAGTGAATTTGTCAGCAGCTAATTTTCCCCTCACCTCATTTCCCAAAAGTTCTAAAGAAATTGTTGAGCCAGCACTCAAGAACACAGGCACTTTTGTTTGGCAATGGTGTGAGGCATTTTAAGCACACCGATTGATGTACAACCTGGAAAACACTGTACCTTCTTTGTACAAAAGTTTCTAAGCCCATATGTGAAGCCAAAGATGGCTGGGACAAGGGCTAGGCAGGAATACTCTCCAGTCCTGTCATCCCTTTGTCCTGTGATGCAGAGGAACGGACGTGAGCAGGAAATGAGAGAAAATACATGTCACATTCTGTGATATAACATGCAGTCGTATGTTATTAGATTTCAGGTAAAATCAGGAAATCTCTCCCCCAAATGTGCTCCCACCAACATAAACAGAGTAATGCAGTAATCACTCTCAACAGGATAAAATACAGCCTCCAAATTTGAGGAAAGGAAGGCCTGGGTTGTGACAGAGTGCTTGATGTCCATGTGGCCATAGCTGTGACCATTTTGGAATCTTTAAATTTCAGCAATCTAAAAAGTTCCTGACTTATGATTATATATCACAGAATTTCAGTCTTCCAGACTAGAAGTTCCAGAGTCATCACGGATAGCCTGGCTCTCAACCTTTCAACTTTAGAACCTTGGACAATTATTTAATCTCTCTGTGCCTCAGTTTCCTCATAAACAAACATGTTACTACATGCAAAGCACTTAGTCCATAGAGAGTACCTAAACCATGTTAGCTTGTGGGCTCAGAAATCATCAGTTTCCTCAGAAACTGATATCTATAGGCACATTATTTCTAAACCATAAAGAAAAAGTTTCTCAATGTTTAATGATTTAAAGATGTCCTTGGAACAGATAACATGTGAGCATATTACCCTGCTCCTCTAGAGCTTTCAGCAAAGGTTTAACTATAAAAATCTCCATATACTTCTGTGTTTTGAAACTTAGAAGTTTTGATCACTAGGAGTCGAGTTTAGAATTCTCTGTATCCCAGCATATTCTAGAACATGGAAGTCATGTTTCAAATACTTGTCTCAATAGTTTTCTCAATCTTCTTTGGGAGAAAAGAATTTTCCCTTACTGAAGAGTTGCCCTCAATATTTAAAACATCTCATAATGAAGCCCAATCTACCTTAGAATGCTATCTTTGACCATTTTCCAGTATTTATAAAGTAACTCCATGACTACATTGGAGACCTCTCTCATTCCAAGGTGTATTCAGTTATTCTGTATTTTTGGAAATACCCACAGAATTCCAGGTAGAATAGAAGGGGTGAGGAGTGGGGGGAAAGGGAGGAGAAGCTGTATGAATTTAAAGTCAAGTGAATTCTTTTATTTAAAATTTTGGAAAAAGATGTATGTGTAAATCCTATGTAGACATATTACTTGAAATGTAGATTTGGCAGCTGTAATAAAGATGAACATTTAAAAAATGTTTTATTTATTTTTGAGACAGAGAGAGACAGAGCATGAGAGGGGGAGGGACACAGAGAGAGAGAGAGAGAATATCGGAAGCAGGCTCCAGGCTCTGAGCTGTAAGCACAGAGCCCGACGTGGGGCTCAAACCCATGAAAATGAGATCATGACCTAAGCTGAAGTTGGAGGCTTAACTGACTGAGCCACGTAGGCGCTCAAAGATGGACATTTAACATTAACTTAATGTTAAAATCTAAGCCACATGGCAGCTTTTTCTACTAAGTCAGCTGTGGAGCTAAAGCCCTTTATGTCCTGGTTCCTTTATCAGTAAGATCTCACCGTCATCACTGTGGTATAAAATGACTCACTGCCAAGTACGTATTCCAGACAACAGGAAAGAGTTAAAAAGGAAGACACACCCTGTCTTTTACTGATGTGCCTCCTTTAGAGAAAGTGGGCTAGTCTCCCATCCCATTGGCCGGCGCTTAGTCACGTGAGACTGGAGCCAGCAAGTGTCCCCTTTATCCTTGGACACGAAGTGCCCAAACTAGGAACATAAGGAAAGCGTAGATTCTGGAGGAGGAGGAATAGTCTCTGCCTCCTTAGTAGACAAGATGTGAAGAGAAAGCTTTATACAAATCTGATACCCACAATATTTTATAAACTCCCCCTTGCCTGTGTGTGTACATTGTGAATTAGAGTCATTCCTCATTCCGTCTGGGGAATCACGTAGGCTGTGTCTAAATTCCATAATTGCAAAATGGGGCAATCAAATTAGCTACAAGAAGAATCAAGAAATATCTGTTGAATCAATGAATCTTAAATCAGTTTAAAAATAAATGAAATATTCTTTAAAACAAACTCAACCATGGAGTTAACATAACTTTTTAAAAAAGTGAATGTTTTCTTCTTTATCAACACCCTTATCCCTTGAAAAAAGATGGCTGTTTCCTTTTTAAAGTTAGATTTCAGAATCAAGGGGATTATTTATTTCTCAAATTCAGAAATTACTTCTCGGGCTATAATAGTCATGTTGTATGATACTGTGTATGTGTAGATTTAAAAAATGTTGAAAATTTGGGATTTGGTTTAAACAGTAATAAAGAAAGTGAAGCCAGAAAATCTTTAGGTCTTGATATATAAGGAAAAGTCAAATGTCCATTCATTCATTCAACGTATATTTACTGAGTGCCTACTTTGTTCTAGACTAGAAGATGGATAATAAAGGTAGACAAGATTCCTGCCCTCCAGACTTTGCGAGCTGCTAGGAGAGACAGGCAATAAACAAACATAACATGTGATAATAGATAATGATAAATACTATAAAATAAATAGTATATTCTGATAAATAACAGGGGGGCACTAACCTAGGTAAGATAGTTGAGGAAGCCTCTTTAAGAAGATAACATTAAAACAGAGACCAGGAGGAGGAGACATCAGACTCGGAAAGAGGAGAGAGAAGAAAATTTCAGACAGAGAGAACAGAGATGTGGTACAGAAAATATGTTGGCATGTTTAGCATAAGTGACAAGGCTAATAATTAGAGCCAATATATTTGTTTGCAGCCCAATTCTCTGAATAGAATCCAGGATAAGAATTTTTACCCACACTGCCTCATGTTCATTGTAGCTCCTATTATGTCTTTTTAAATAATAGAGTTTAAAAATAAACCAGTAAGTATTAAAGATTGATGGCCAAAGGAGAACATATACAAGTAGAATCCCCTAAAATGAAGCATTTCACAAATGAATAGAACAAATTACTGAAATGAAAAGAGCAAAAATACTAGAACATGATTAATTTTAAGCTTATTTGGGAACTCCCGGCCGTTGCCAGTTTTTAATTGTGCGCTCCTGAAACAGATCTCACTTGAATTTTACCAACATGCTGTCATTCCCGTATTTAGCTGGGAATGTGTTTACTTTGTGATTGGAAGAATTATCCATTTCTAGTTTTAAACTTAAAGCGAGATTGTTTTCTCCATCTTGAGGATAGGGCTCTGGTCCAGCCCGAATCCCCAGGGAGCGTGCACATCCATATCGGGAAATCCCATCAAGCTGAGCACATTGCTGTGGCCTTGGCCCTTCCGTGCTTTCAATGCATCCCCTCACTTCCACAACAGATGCTTGAGATAGGGTTGGGAATTTTGACCACCTCTTTTGTGTGCTGACCCTTTCTTTAAATATTGAGGGAAACATTTTGAAAATTGTATCAAGGTTTGTATTCCCAAATTTACTTAGTAACTTCCTTAATTGCCAAAATCATCTTTCACCCTGAAACTCTTAAAAGGAAAACCTACAGATTTGGCGATAAAACTTATTTTCAATGATGTTCTAACTCTTTTGTCTTTTAATGGACGATCTGCCCAAGATGTGCATACGGAACCGGAACCGAGGCACAGAGGCTGTGGCCTGGGGGCGGGGGGGGGAACGGTCGTGAAGCACATGAAGACCAGTGACCAGGGCAGGCGGTAGCTGTGGCAGAGAAGCTCTTCTTGGAAAAACTTGCCTGTCTTTTCCTAATGAGGAAATTTAAAAAAAAAAAAAAAGTAGTAGACTTTGGAAGCATGATATATAAGCTTTGGGAAAAGTCAGACAAATGCAGAAATAAAGCAAATGCAGAAACGTCTAAAGATTTGCCTGGAAGGAAATATTTACAAAAAAACACGTGGTTACGTCGCATTTGATTGACTGGTGTGAGTAGGCGGACTGGGTGAAAAGGGATGCCGGACATTTCCTGGGGACCCGTGTTGGGACTGTAGCCAGAAGGGCTGCCTTGCCACCAGTCCCTGCGCTAGGGGGAGGGTGTTTGGACAGCCCCGCTGGTTTGCCTGCCTTCCCTTGCTTATGATTATGTTTAGCTCCTAATCAGGAAGAGGCTGAATGTCTTTTAAAAATATAGTGGATTTTGTTTGTATATCCTGGTCGTTGGGGGATGAAATCTTAGATAAGGTGGCTATGTAATCAGTTTTCCACCAACTTTTTCCAGGGATTTCCACCTCTATTTTGTGTCCTAAATTTATGCTGCTCCCCTGATATTCTGTTTGGAGATCTTTTGTCCAATCATCATGGTGCAATAGCAAAAGGTGCACTAAACCTGGAGTCAGAAAATTAGTCATGTATGCTTTGGAAGATGTCACTTAACATCCATCAGTCATCATTGCCTAATTTGTAAAATGGCAGTATAACACTTGCCTACCTCTCAAGGATGAGAGTATGATGAGAAGTATGTTGTAAATTATAAAGGGTTAAACAAATGTTAGTTATTTCTTGTGTTATTTTGGCTTTGGGGAAGAGGGTTGGTTCTAGATCGTGAATATTTTGGATAACGGTGGAGATAACAGAAATGAAAATATCAAAAGAGATCAGTGTCTTGTTTCCCTCTCAGCAAGACAAAGTATGTCTTTAGGAGGATGTCCTATATACTTTCACATACACAGGAATCACGTGGACTAACTTGTCAAATGCATCTAATCTGCAGATCTGAGTGGGGCCCGAGATTCTGAGTTTCTTCAGTCTTCCTAAGGATGCTCACACTGGTGGTCCCTAGACTGCCCATTGAGTATCAGCAGATCAAAGAGAATTAGGGGGGAAGGTAACCCAAGTGAAGGAAGTGATAAAGACAGAGCCTTCTCGTCTGTTGCCCATTCCTCTTGGTATCATACTGGTGAAATGAGTTAGTGTAATAATAGTAACATGTTAAAGCTTTCTGATGGGGTGCCTGGGTGGCTCAGTCAGTTAAGCATCCAGCTTCAGCTCAGGTCAGGATCTCACAGTTCATGGGTTTGAGCCCCACATTGGGCTCTGTGCTGACAGCTAGCTCAGAGCCTGGAGCCTGCTTTGGATTCTGTGTCTCCCTCTCTCTCTGACCCTCCCCTGCTCGTGCTGTCTTTGTCTCTCAAAAATAAATAAAAAACATTTTTAAAATTTTTTAAAAAGAAAAAAAGAAAGCTTTCTGCTAATACTGTTAAGTTTTTAAACATGGCTTGCTGTTCTTAACCAAGCATGTTTCTCGGGAAGTAAATCTAGTGCGAGAGATACATGGAAGAAGTTGTGGCCTAACTCAGAACTTGCCAGCCCTGCTTGCAATCTTTTACTTACACAGTAAGACTAGGAAAATTCAGTTTGTGAAAGAAACAGTCTGTAATCTGCCAACTGGGAACTGATCCAATGATGATAAGATCATTAGCTCCTGTGACCTTAGCTGTATTTAAAGAGTATTCTCTTGGGACCCTAGTAAAACATGTCTTGATTGGACATTGTAAACTAACATCCTTGTCACTCATATTTAGAACCAAATGACTTCCTTCTAGCATTTTCACAGTGATTTGGTAGCCTGCCATGATATTATGCATTGTTCAGAATAATTTTCCATGTTACCGAGGTTGATTCCCCTGATTTATAGCTATTTGTAAAAATTGGCTCTCAAAGGGATGGAAAAGTCAAAAGAAAATAACCACTCCAAATAAAGAGCAGATGGTGAGATTCTTGAAATATTGTTAGAATTCTATAAAGGAATAGGCTTATGATATATAGCTCTTGCTGACCCAGTTTAAATGTATAACTTTTGCACTTTTCTTTCTTGACATCCAATGATATCTCGACTCTTTGTTAGCTTCTAAAATAACCTCTGCTGGAAATGTCCTATTTTGATTTGTAATAAAGCTATGTAGAGCATAAATTCTGTTGAGGCACAATTCTCTAACATTTGCCTCAATTTATACCAATAACTGGTCACACCCTTTAGCTCACTATTTTATATTTTAAAAAAATGAAAATCAGAGAAGAACGAATTTTGCTGAGTGAACCTTAAGTATATAATGAGAATTCTAACTTAGTTCTATACTATTGTAGAGTTTTCAAGATCATCAATATGCAGACTACAAGGAAACAGAAATACTCAGTAGTTTGCTTCTATCATTTATTTCCTGTATCCTTTGAAAGGATTTCTTCAGGCTCTTAGCTAAGTGTGGCTGAAGGGCACATCTGTGCACTTGTGCAGCCTACATCCAAACCTGTAATTGTTACTGTACTCAAATACACTTCAAGTTCAACATTAGGCTTTGATTGCTCTGGATTGATCACTTCCATCTATAGGGATTTTTTAAAAAGTAATGAATTCTCATTCTTTTAATCCATAATTACTCAGAGGTCAAGTACTGAGTCTTTACCAAGTATATTTCTATAGTTCTTAGCTATCTCTTTTCTTTACCACAGAAAACTTAGAGGTCCCTTATGCCTCCAAAATGCATTGAGGTTTTCCTTGCCAACATTTGTTTACTTGCTGAGATGGCCTCTCCCTTTCAATGTTTCATCTGACTCTGGGTGCTGGTAACTTTGCTGTCACTCTGAATTTGTACTTAAGTAGCTCCTCAGACCAATGTAATTTGGTAAAAACAGAAAAGATCCATACTGAGCATCATCAGTTTCTGTTTCACCAAAAACTAGGGACTGCCAGATACTTCCTTTTAACACAGGAAGATTTCCCATGTACTTCTATGACCCTGACCTTGCCAGATCTGTTTGGTGATGATTGATGATGAGACCGCCATCAAGCAAGGAAGAGACAACCTGGAGCATGAAGATCCTCAGATCTCCTGGTCTGTGAGCAGGCAGTTTGTCCCATTTAGTAAGTCCTCCTGAACCACACAGCAGTTGTAAGGGAAGGGTAATTTATGTGGTTTTATGAATGCCCAGTGATATCATTATTAATGAGTCTCCTTAGCTTTTCAGGTAAAATTCTTAAAGAAGGAGAGTGGATGCCGTAGCACAGGATTGTTCAAAGTTTATGCTTAAGAAGATCCTATCAAGTACTTTCCTCAAACCTATCTTCAAAGAACAACATGGAACTCATTAAAATTCTATTTTGGGTTCTCAAGTAACCTCCCTCCACATGTTTTTGTTCTCCCCCTCTCATCCATTGTCCTACTCACTGAAGAGTGCATAGCTACTTGAAAGCAGGGTCTTTTCTCATTCATCTCTCTTTAGCAGTGATGTTTGTTGATTGAATGACTGACTGCCCATTGAATTTAATTGGAATTTGCTGAGCAGAGTGCCTGTTTAAAGTGGTGTCTATCATGTTTACTATTACTGGAAAAATAATGTATTTTTTTTCACTATATTCATTGAGATCAAAAAAGCAGGGGGGGGTGGAATTATTCGGTGTTTTTGTGGTTTATGAAACATAGTTTACTTCCTGGAGTAAATGCTGCTAATAATGACAAACCTAATTGAATATTGCATATTTCCTTCTTTCTACTTTCCCCGGGGAAGGAGAGCTTCCTTTATCAGAAGAGATTTATGTTTCTTCCTGTTCACGTGGGAGTTATTACAGTGTTTACCTCGGAGTTACTTCAGATACCTTCTCTCCATCTCTCACTCACTGCCTACTGATAACCAGAGAGTTTTGACTAAAATAAGGAACAGACGCTTCAGTATAGACATTTGCTGACTGTAGAACGATCTACAAGTGATCTTACAGATCTACCAGCTGAATCAGCAAAACACAAATAAATCAGCAGGAAGACGTTGTGGATCTCTGATGAATCCTACAGAATTCTAGATTCAGTGGGTTATAAGTACAGTTCACAAATACACAGAGCACTCAGAGAGTTTCCTTCTGTGCTTTTCTGAGTAGTCCCTGTGTCTTCTCCACCCAAATGTGCACTCACATCACTAATTCAAAAGTTCAAAATCAACATAATTCTATACAAGGAAAATACAGTATGTGCAGAGGAAATGGTAGATCTAACTTAATATATCTTAATCATATTACTAATTCATGGACTCACCTGTCTTTTATGATTTCTAAATAAGAAAATCCCTCAGCTTTACTGTGGAACCAAGAATTTAACTGGAATCCTGTTAAATCAAGTATTTAACCATCCCTGGATTATGCATGTGACTTATCAGAGAACAGAGAAGCAGACAGATTTCCTGTTTATAGTTTAACATTCCAGACCTAACCATTTCAAGAGGAAAGAAGGGAAAGTTTTGTGTCACTGGGTATTATAATTGCATCTCATTGTTTTTCATTGTCTATGAAACTCACCTTGTCCAAACTGTGTGAAACCTACCCATCTGTTTTCAAACTCTGCATGGACGGAGACGCATATATAGAACACGGTGGTCAGAATTGTGAAGAGGTACCATTTGTGCCCCCCATTTATTCAGCAAACATTTATAATGCCTCTTCTAGGGCTCAAACACTGTAGGCTGAAAATTTTTTAAATTATTCCGTTTTCTTCACTTGACCTTTCCATCAGAATTAGAGGTTTAAATACATGGCACTTTGCAGTGGGAACACAGTGGAGAGGATTATTGAATTCTTCTCCTAGGAGGCAGGTCAGAGAAGTTTGCACGGGATTAATGTCTCTTGAAGGCGACAAGGAATCTGTTGGACGGGAAACTGTGCGACGTGGGAGGGGAACTATGTAAATGCTTATCTCTGTCTACAGGGAACTTCTAGAAGTTTGGAAAGCAGGTAGCTATTAAAATAGAAAAGCTCATGAACATAACAAGGCTATTTCAATATTGAATAGCCAATCCTATTAGATACAATGATATAAAATTTAGAAATAAGTGGAATGTTAGGATCCCTGAGGGGCTCAGTTGGTTAAGCATCCAGCTCTTGGTTTTGCCTCAGGTCATGATCTCACAGTTTGTCAGCTCAAGCGCTGTGTTGGGCTCTGTGCTGATAGTGTGGGGCCCGCTTGGGATTCTCCCTCTTTCTCACTCTCTCTGCCTACCCTCACTCATGCTCTCTTTCTCTTTCAAAATAAATAAACTTAAAAAAAAAGAAAGAAAGAAATCAAAACCTCACTGAGATACCACCTCACACCAGTCAGAGTGGCTAACATGAACAAATCAGGAGACTATAGATGCTGGTGAGAGTGTGGAGAGACGGGCACCCTCCTACACTGCTGGTGGGAATGTAAACTGGTGCAGCCACTCTGGAAAACAGTGTGGAGACTCCTGAAGAAACTATCCATAGAACTCCCTATGACCCAGCAATAGCCCTGCTAGGGATTTACCCAAGGGATACAGAAGTGCTGATGCATAGGGGCACATATACCCCAATGTTCATAGCAGCACTGTCAACAATAGCCAAAACGTGGAAAGAGCCTAAATGTCCATCACCTGATGAATGGATCAAGAAGATGTGGTTTATATACATATACAATGGAGTCCTACATGGCAATGAGAGAGAATGAAATCTGGCCATTCATAGCAACATGGATGGAACTTGAGGATGTCATGCTAAGTGAAATAAGTCAGACAGAGAAAGACAGATACCATATGTTTTCACAAGTGTAACAGGAGAAACTTAGCAGAGGACCATGGGGGAGAGGAGAGGGGAAAATAGTTGGGGAGGGTAGGGAGAGACTCTTGAATCCTGAGAACAAACAGAGGGCTGATGGGGGAGGGGGAGAGAGGAAGGGGAGGGATGGGCATGGAAGAGGACGTTGTGGGGATGAGCACTGGGTGTTACATGGAAACCAACTTGACAATAAACTATAAAAGAAGAAAAAAAGAAGTGAAATCTTAAAGATCATCCAAATCAGCCCTTCCTTTTAAAGACAGAGAAATTGGAGGTTTGCGTTGTAAATGAGCTGCAGAAGCTCACTGCCTGCAGGACAGTAGAACCAGGATTCAAGCCCTTGACTTCAGAAGCTGAATGATGCTCTGTTTAACAGCATCTTATCTGATCTGTTTCCCTTTATTAGTGGAATGAATCAGAATTGTAACATATTTGACTTCATTCAACGTTTTTTTTAATTTTATATTTTGACTTCATTCAATGTTTTAAAACATCTAATCATTTAGGAGCCTACTAAATAGGAAAGGTCCTATATTCAGTAATTATTTGGGACAGGTCACACACACACACACACACACACACACCCCAAAACAAATGTAAATGCTGAATAGAAGGATTTACATGTGTCATATAACAATAGACATAATAATATTTTACATATGAACAATGCATTCTACTTTACAAAGTGCTTTCATATTCATATTTTTCTTCCCACATCAACAATGTGAAGTAGCCGTTACTGCCCCCATTGTACAAATTAGGAAATTGCAAGGACAAAGCCGGGGTTCAAATCCATATGTTCCTACCACCCTTGAGGGATTCCTGCTAGTATGTTCTCATTCCTTCTCTAACATATGAAATATGCAATAGATGCCCTCCATCTTCTCATATGGGTCAGGAATTTAATTTATAATTGCTGGGACCTAGCACTTCATGGGAAGCCTTCATGAACACAAAGCAGTTTAGGATGTGGTGTGTCACCTTCAACATCAAACTACCAAAAGTTCAGGAAAAACAAAGTAAAACCAGTGAGTCGCTGATGTAGTAATTAGTAAAAGTTTATTGTGTATATATACAGCAAGAAGTTTGCAACTAGCAGCACTGAAATCACGGCATCGAATGACGCTCGGGGGTATATTGTTATAAGGCAGTTCACATAATGTGGAGGCGGTTACTGTTTCTTCTTCACGGTGACTGGTTACGATATTAGAATTTCCTTAAATGAAAGGGATTTGGTTAGTAGTTATGTCACATCAGTTTCAGGGAACAATTTAAGTTTTGCTTATAATCTTCATAGGCACAAGCAAGAAGCAACCCACGTCAAGTTAGCCTCGCTTGTCTTGCAAAATAAACTAAATTAAGCTTTGTTTGTATGACCAAACTGGTTTTGTTTGCTCAGTGGATTTTCGAGTTTGGTCCCTGTTTGTGTTTGATTGCAGTCTAGCTGAGGGAAATGGGACTGAGATGAATAAAGTGTGGTAGGATATCAGATTTTAATAAAAATCTAAATTTTTATTTTAATAAAAATCTAAATTTTTAGATTAGGCTGGCTTTCAGTGAAGTCAGTATTCTCCAAATGCCAAACTACATCAAGGAAATAAAAGCCCAGCAGGGATTCATTTTGGAAATCCTAAATCTGAACTCTATCATCAATTTACCCTACATTATTTATCTTATTTAATGCAGTTTACTTGCACAGATGTTTCATTAATAATTTGGGGGAAAAAAGCAATCATAGGAGATCAAGAATGGTTGCACCGTAAAGTCAAATGCAAGATTGTGCAAAAATTCATGTCCATCCTAAAATCCAACAAGGGATGATATTATTTGATCTTCATGGATGTGATACTTAGCCTTGTCATAGTTCGAGTTTTCAAAACCCTTTAACCATAGAAGCATCAGCCCTTTGGTGCCGCTGGGATACTCCCCTTGCACCAGCAGACCAATTAAACTGTCGTATAGCAGTTGGTTGCTAAGGAGAGGATCCCAGATAGCGCCCAAATTCCAAGCCAGAGATTTGAAAAGTTTGCATGCCATTGCTGATTTTTCCAATAGACAGCAAAACGTACAATATGCTATATCAAAAATTAGTCTCATACTATATTTTTTTGAGCAATTTGAACTCATCTTCTGAATTATGCTGAAAAGTAGTTTCTTTTTTGCCAGGGTTGGAATGATTTTATTGCTGTGTTTTCCCTGTTGCTCCACATTTTGCTATTTTGAAATCTTGCACTTTTCCATATGTCATGGATAATGGCCAATTGTGTTGCCTTCTGTGGAAATGACAAAGATTAGAAGTAGATAGTTGCTTCCCAAACAAAAGACTTGATTATATCTGAGTTGATTTTACCATAGTATTTTTACTGCCTCTTGTTACTTAGTGTCATGTTGGGAACATTTGGTACTCCTGACTTTGATTACCTTTCACTCCATTTTAATTGACAGCAACATGATAATCACCTATATTAAATTTCCAACTTCGAAAAACTTTGGCACAGTGGTTCTCAAAATGACCACACTTTAGAATCACTTGAGATGTTTTAAGAAAATTACTGATGACTAGGTCTCACCCATCATGCATAGATTATGACTAAATGGGTATGTGTTACAATCTTGGTACTGGGATATTTAAAAACTTCCAGATGATTCTATGCAGCCATATTTAGAGAGGTACCACTTAGTTAGAAGAAATATTTCTAAAAGGTAAGCCAGGGTGACTTTTTAATAAATTCCAAAGTAAATCTTTAGTCAAAACTTTAGAAGTATTATAGTCAACATGAAACTAAAACTGTCAGTGACAGAATCTAAGTACTATGCAACTTCTTGTCAGTAGTGTAAGTGGGTGTGGGTCTCTTGATGGCTTTTAAGTTGACGTAAATAATATTCTTAATAAATGTAGCAAATCAATATCAACAGCTCTGAGATCTTGTGAATTCTCTTCATTTTGAGGTAAAATAAAATGACCTATTTTAACATTACGTATGTTACTAAGTAAACAACAGTAACAAAAGACAGTTCTCTAATGCTTTCCTGTGCCAAAGGTATTACATATATTAATTCCTCACAACTCTTTGAGGTAAGTTTATTATTATTCCCAGTTTTACAGTGAAGGAACTGAGGGACATGGGGATCAAGTAACCTGCCCAACAACACATAGCTAGTAAGCAGCAAATTGGAACTTGAACTAGGCAGTCTTATTGCTCTTAGCCACCATGTTATATCAAAAAGAACTTTTTATTCTATCAAAAAGAACTGAGAATCAAAATTACATTCTGAGACCATGTTTGAATACTGCGGAGCTCTTGCTCCCTGCCCCACTTCTGGTTGTTTGAAAATCTTTTTCCAGTCTAGCGACACGTAGCACCTGCTGAGATTATTATTTTGTCTTTCTCAGTATCTGCGCAACTCCACTGTTACTGTTCTGGAAACAAACTGCTCATGATTTTGGGACAATAGAACAATTATATTTATTGAGGAATACATTTTGTTGCAAGTCATATTACCACAACCTCTAAAAATAGCACGTTTTAAAACTCTCCTTTTTATGGGTTTCTCTAGCTGGAGCCAAAATAAGTAAATAACTAAGTAAACACACCTCGGTTATGATGCTTCTCAGACGCACGTTGTTGACTGAATGCCCAGAGGCAGAGGAGCACTTGCCAAGGGCAGGTTGTTGTTTTTTTTTTTTTTTTTATGCATTTTGTTTGGAAAAAACTTTCAACTTGCAGGGAAGTTGCAAGAATCAAACTATTATACGGAAAATACATGTAGTTTTTAGTCTGATTCAGTTTTACCCTGTCGCTTTATCACTTGATCTCTTCATGTATGTATGTACTAATGTGTGTGCAAACACACAAACACACAAACTTTTCCTCTGAATTTTTAAAAAAGTAATTACATGTATAATGGCCTATAACCCTCAAATATTTCAATGTGTATTTCCAAAGAACAAGGATAGATATTTTCTTACATAATCATAGTACACTTCAAACCTAATTTACCATTTATATTTCAATTTACCAGTTAACCTAATATTGCCCTTTGGAGCATTTATTTTACCTCTAGTACAGGATCTAGTCTAGAATCACTTACTGTATTTAGTCAGCACATATTTTGAATGTAATTTAATCTAGAATATTCCACAGAACCTTTCTTTGTCTTCTGTGACAATAACATTTTTGAAGAATTCAATAAACACCACCCTCCTCTTTGTTATGGAACATTCCTCATTTGGAATTTGATATTTCCCAGTGATAAGATCCAGATAGGGATTCCAGGCTGAAATACTACGTAAGTGATGTTCCCTTCCAGGGTTTCAAATTTGAAGGCACATGTCCTTCTGCCCCTCGTTGGCGATGTTAGGGGTGATTACCCAGTCAAGGAGTTGTCCAGTTTTTCCACTGCAAAGTTAAACTCTTTTTCCCCTCATAACTAGCCATCAATCTGTGAAGAGATATTTTCTTAAGACAGTTTCTTACCAAAAGAGTATCCTTCTCATCAAAATTTCCCTCTGGATTTGGCATTCTTTGGCAATTCTTGCCTAAGCCACTATTTACAGTGATGGCTGAATAATGACTTTCCATTTCTCACACTCCTTCCACATTTACCAGTCAGCCAATGGCATTCTTCTATAAGAAACACTCTTCCTTCTTTCTCTTTCTCCCCATTATCAATATGGATTCATAGGTATGTATTTTTCCTTCATTTACTTATAAGTTATTATTTTTCTCAATTATTTTTCAAATTGCCCCAGTTTGACCAAAGGAAATGCCTCTAGGCTGGCTTCCATGTTTTGATGGCAGGCCTCTATTATTTTTTTAAACACTTCCCTACTTTCTGGTATAACAATACATTTCAGGCTCATCTTGTACCTATCCTGACCTCACATTAGAATTAGTTGATTCTTTATGGAGTCCTCATTCCTTTTAGTAGGAAATAATTCTGGACACCAAAGTCTGGATGGTAAGTGAACTCATTCTTCCTGCAGTGTCATTGCTTCTAAGCTCTTTGGTCAGACAGAGCTAGGAAGTTTATGGATGTATATACACATACATATAGACATAAACATGTGTGTACACACACATAAATGCATGCATGTATGCATGTACAATTAATGCACGTATGCACATATATACACATATGCCTTAGAAACCATAAATTTACATCTATTCCAATCCATTCTCACAGGATTCTTTCTTGCTCCTCCCCACCCTCACCGATTCCATATCTGTATGTTCCTCTTCCACAGTGAAATCCTGGCCTCCAACAACATGACCACATTTCTCATTTGCTCAATCATACAATACATTTGAAATAGCTTCATTGTTACTTGGGCACAGTAGTCCCAATTCCTGCCTGTGAAAAATCAACTGAACCCAGTAATTCTATGCCCAGCTATTTATACAAAAGGAAGGAACTCATATGTCCACCAGCAGCCTTGTACCAGAATGTTTATAGTAGCTTTATTCATCATGGCCAAAAAACTGGATATAGCCCAATTATCTTAAGAGAAGAATGGATTAGCGAACTGTGATGTGTTCATGCAATAGAATACTACTTAGCAATAAAAAGAGCAAACTAATGCATGCAACAATATGGATGGATTTCAGAAACATCGTGCTAGGTTTAAAAAGGCTAACATAAAAAAAACATAATGTATGATTCCATTTATATGATATCCAAGAACAGGCAAAAATAATCTCTAATGGCACACCTTTAGAGATATTATAAGAAACAGACATGTTTCTAATAGAGAGGTGTCACCAAGGAGGCAAAATAGAGTAAAGGTTTAGCTAATGGCCTCTCTTCAGATAGGGGCAAAGCCTGCCTCTACCAAGATTTTACACAAGTCATTCTACACTTGTTTCCTCTTTTATAAAATGGGGATAATAGTAGCATCTACCTGCTAGAGTTGTATGAAATTATATTAAATATGACAACATGGCATGTAAATCATCTGATAGGGAGTGAATGAACTCGGCACACAGTACACATACAACGTTTCGTAGCTGTTATTAGCAGAGGATGTGTGTTCATACATTGCCCTATATGTGTATACTGCTCACTGCATTGTCACTAATCAGCAACAATGCTCCGGAAAGCAATGCAGAAATATTCAGTAAGAACCCATCAGATTTTCCACATTCTTTGATTTACTAATCCCTCTCCTAGAAAAAGTAGTCAGCACAATCAGATATATACATGAAGGCAATTTTTGCAAAATAATCTGTAATAACTCCAAACTGGGCATAACATAAAAATAGAACAGTTGTATTATAGAGCCATAATAAATTGTGGTATGTCATTAGTTGCAATTTGGAAGAATCTTTGTTAAAGTAATAAAAAGCAGAATACAAAAAAGTATGAGCAATGTGGTTACAGAGGAGTGCTATATATCCACATGCTCATACTGTGTAGGGCAGCAGCAGCTGTTTTCCTCATTTTAAGATTTGTAAAGAGCGCCTGGGTGGCAGAGTTGGGTAAGCGTTCGACTTTGGCTCAGGTCATGATCTCTCATTTGGAGGGTCTGAGCCCCCCCCATGCCATGCTCGGTGCTGACAGCTCAGAGCCTGGAGCCTGCTTCTCAGTCTGTGTCTCCTCTCTCTGCCCTTTCTCTGCTCATGCTCTGTCTCTCTTGGAAACAAGTAAACATTAAAAAAATTTTTTAACAAATTTTCCTGATCATCTTTTCATTTAAAAAAATGTATACTTTTTTTGAATTAAAATTATATTCTTTGTATAAAAACCCAAACATTAAAGAAAATTATAATATAAAAACCAAATAATAGAAATCAAATCGCTACTTGCTTTTGGTAGAGATGCAACAGGGCAGAACACTGACTGGGAAGAGGCACGAGAAAACCTTCCAGGATTCAGGAAATGCTCTATTATTTCGATCAGGATGTGAGTTATACAGGTGTGTGCATTTGTCACAATGGCTTGAACTCTACCCTTAATATCTGTGCATTTCACTATCCATAAGTTACTCCTTGATTTAAAATAAATTGACTTGAGTAGAGGCCGCCCTCTTAGCTGAGACAGAACTCTGACTTAAACCATTCCTTGTAGTTTAGCTCACTTCCGATCCTCTTCCCATTTGTTATGCTCCTCCTACCCTGATCAATACATTTACTTCCTTTTACTATCCAGTTACTTGCTTTACTGTCATTTCGATACACAAAGTGCAACATAAGTTAGAATTTCACAGATCACTAAATGACGGTATCAACTATTTAGGTGTGGCCAATATACACACTTTAATAGAGTAAGGAAATACTTGCAAATTGAAAATGCTCAACAATACTGAATTTTAGATTAATCCTCAGTTTAGACCTTTACCTATCTGATGATCTATTAAGACAAAAGCAAAACAAACAAATTGCAGTGTAGTCGGGCCTTGCCAACGAAAACCGTTGACTTCCAACATCAAATGATCGAATGCCACTTCAATGAGGAAATTATTTTCTCAGACCTTCTCATAAATTCTGGTGCAGACCACGCCCTTCATTTTACATTCCTTAAGAAAAGAAAGAGATTCACTGAGTATTTAAAACTCAAACTAGAGAACAACAAATTTGCAAATAGCAACCGAAAATAAAAAACAAGCTCTGCAGATTAAACGTAGGGAGAAACAGAATATCAGTGTGTCAGTCTCCAGAAATTTGGAATTATGACCACTGAAATAAAAGAAACAGTTTTGAAGTCAATCTATGTTATTATGGAAGAATTTTCTTAAAGTAGAAGGTTTTTATGCATAATTTGCATGCATTTAAATCTACTAAAAGTGGATTTCAAAACTATATGCATATTTGTATCCTCTGAGGGACATTTAAAAATACTGATGGCTCCTTCTCCCCCTCAGAGATTTGCACTTAATTGATCTGTGTTGGGACCACATATTTGTATTAACTTCCCATATAAATATATTTTGTAGCTAGGGATAAAAATCTCTAAACTAAAGGAAAAAACATTTAAAATTACATGAATTTATATTCAATGCATATATTAGTAAGCACAGAAGCAAAAACTTAAAATAAATCATTAAAGGTGATCCCATGGAACCCTGGTCATCATTCTTATCTGCTGACTGAGGGGCTGAGCTTAAATTATTGATATGGTGTAGTTCAAGTTCTTTGGATTCTTGACAGCAAAATACTTAGATAGCCTCAAATATTCTATAATTGAGCTGTTTCAGAATGTTTTGCTTTTAGAACTTAGATTTGCTTTTCTCTTTGTAAGTTCAGATGTGATATTTATACACGCTTTACCATTAGTTTTTGGTATTATTTCTAAAGTAATGGATGGGCTTTGTTATTTCTAAAATCTTGGACCCATACTTGAAGTACTTGTAGCTGAGACTTCATGGTTAAAATATTACCTAATCGTTAACTTTGACCTTATTCTTAGCCATTCTTACCTATTTGTATTGCAAAGGAAAAAAATATTTTGAAAAAGTTTCTCTATTTAAATAGCATTTATTTATATTTAGAAGTGAAAATATTCTTACCACTACCATTTTCCCATCCACCAACTTTCTTTTTATTGTTGTCTCTTTGCCATCCCATTTCTGCACTTGATTCAATGAGCCTCTTGACAAGGTTACAACGCTCTGCAAAGACAAGTTTCCATAATCCAGTTGCTTGGACTTTGGTTGATTAAAGAAGCAGTTCATTCAGTATTGAATTGTTTTCATAATAGATGTCTCATGAGGTACATTCATTTTTCTATTTTTATTTTATTTTTTTTTAAAGTAGGCTCCACTCCCAACATGGGGCTCAAACTCACAATCAAGAGCCTTGTGACTGAGCCAGCCAGGAGCCCTCAAGTCACATTCACTTTCAATAGAATGGAGTATCTACCATTTTGAACACTAACAGGAATAATCCTCTCAGGCCCAGACTGACCCAACTTTGAAAAGAAACATTAAAATTTACCTTTGTTTTCCTGTTGTCAGCTGTGGTTTCTTCAAACTCCTGGCCTAACTTAAAGGAGATCTCTGTATTTTTAAATGTACTTTCAGTTCTTATAGTTATAATATCCCCTTTCTTGCTGATAATCACTCGGGGTTTGGCCAAGTTTCCCAGTTTTCTGGTGGCTAGCCCCACACCTGAAAATCAAGATAGTGTTAGAATTATGTTGACCAAGAGATATACCTAGAGAGACTATGAACAGCCACCTTCTTTCTTTTTAAGTTTTTTAAAAAATTATTTTCTTTTATTATTTAAAATTTGTATATTATTTATTATTTAAAATTATTTTATTTTATTATTTATTTTTAGAGAGAGAAAGTACATGTGCATGATTGGGGAGGGGTAGAGAAAGAATGAAAGAGAGAGAATCACAAGCAGACTCCTCACTGTCAATGCAAAGCCTAGCGTGGGTCTCTAACTCACAAACTATGAGATCATGACTGAGCCAAAATCAAGAGTTGAATGCTTAACTGAGGGTCGTCCAGGGGCCCCTGAATGGTGGCCATCTGGGCTCAGTTGTGTCTCAGCTGTGGGAGTGGCAGGTAGTACCACTCACTACCAAGGACCTTCTCCCATGTCTAACCACCTCGTGAAAATACATGTCCATAGACTTAAATATCTGAGCTTTTATTACTACAAAAGTAATGTCTTCAAGTTTTAAGATAAAAATGTTCAGCCAGAATAGTACCAGTCATTTACTTTTACCACTTTCAATCCCACAGTCTTTGAAAATCACTAATATTTTCTGTGGATCATTCCAGATATTTTATTTTTACTTATAAATATTATAGGGTATATTTTAAATGAGACCCTGACAGGTACACACTGTTCTATGATATTTCCTCTCAGTAATATATTGTGGATAGAGAAAAGAACTCCCCCCACATGCTTAATAGAATCTCATTTCTGAAATTTTGCTGTGGCCCTTAAGCTGGTAAGAAAAAACTATCCATTTTTCTTCAAGATCTGTACCATTAAAAATGATCATAGATAACTGATCTTTTTTAAATTTTCTGCATCTGAAAAACAAAATGTCAAATGAGAGAAATACATGAAGGAAATATGTATATTTGTCTCTTTATATATGTATGTATATATGTGTGTATATATATTATGTATATATATAATCACTGTAGTAGAGCCTAAGAATCTATACCTTACCAAACCTCTAGGTGATCTAAACCTATGCACAAGCAAAACACAAATAAATTATTTGAATTACACAATAGAAGACTAATTCCAAATAAAGATTATTTTTCCCAGAGTCCCAGAAAAGGAATTAGAAAGAAATAGTCATGCAGCTTTCTCAAAAATGATCTTCTCAACCAAAGCCACAAAGAACATTTCTTACCCAGAGCTTTCATGTAATCATCAAAATTCTCACTGGATACAAGTTTCCAGGTGCCCAGGAATCTGTTGCTCATTGCGATGGTTGAGAAGTCAACACAGTTCTAGATGAGACTCAGGAGACTCAAATAAGATGCTGAAGCCTCAGAAAATTCTTTTCAAAGATGTCCAAAGCATGTGACTCTCACAGAGAACCAATGGGGAAAAGCAGTGTCAGGATTCTGCAATGAATCCTCCATTAGGACAAAAGAAAGCTCCACATAATGTTTCCTTTAGTCTCTAAAAAATTTTATAAAGATCAATGAGAGTACTATTTGAACAGTCAAAAAATTTTTGGCCTATCTTACATTTTTAAGAAGTGCTTAGTCCTTAATGCTTTGGAAAAGACTCCATGAATTGAATCTTATATCAAATCAATTATATGAGCATGAATGAATGAGTGTGTGTGTGTGTGTGTGTGTGTGTGTGTGTGTGTGTGTGTGTTTAGGCATCTTGGTCACTCTCAATCCTGAGTCTGCACAATTAAGAATTCTTATTGAAAGAGAAGAAAGAGAGGAAAATGTCCATGAGTATTGTGATAACCGCCTCAAATATGTTGTGGGAGAGAAATGCAGGAAAGCAGTGTGAGGAAGTATTCATAGGTAAGGGAGGCTTGGCATAGTTCACATTTCCCAGGCGGGCAGAGTGGGCAGACAATACGGTCAGTCTATTACAACAGAGCACAGAAATTGTATTCATGGATGGATAAGAAGTGGCACCAGAACGCGCTCTTTGACCACAGCAAAGATTTTCATCTAAAAAAACCCTCAAGTTCAAATTCAGCAGGTTCTTAGTTAATATAACAACTTTGAATTTAAAGCCTTTAAAATAAATCTTCAGTTTTATAAAGAGAAGAGTTGTCTATATAAATAATACTAATGTATATTGAGAGCTCATTATGGGCCAATCACTGTGCTAAGTGCTTATTATGGATTATTTTATTTAATTCTCTCAATACTTCACAGAGTTAGGCACTATTATTACATAGATTTTACCAATGAGAAAACTAAAGCTTGGGAAGTTTAGGTAACTTGGAGAGGCAAGATTTGAACTTGGCATTGTTCTCCAGCCTGGACTCTGGATAATTGACTTATACTGCTCCCTTCATACCACATATGCACCGAGGCATTGGCCAAAGTCATCACCATGACTAGGTGCCGGCCTCCAAATCAGTAGTGGACAAAGTCAAGAGATGAGGCATCCCAGCTACTATGGGACATTAGAGCCTCAGTCTTTGACCAGGGGAAGCAGATGTAAAACCACTTCAGATAGAAGAATTGCTCTTGGGAATACTTTTTTGCTGCCATGTCTTTTCCTGGTGGTTTTCTATATTGGCATTAATCCTGATTGTAAGACAACGGATATTACTACATTTTATATATCTGCACACAGGTTGGCACTCTTCACAACAATGGGAAATTGATCATGGAGAAATATCCCATGATCAGTTTACTCATAACATGTAGAATTGCTGGCTTCTAGGGTTTAGGTTACGAATGTCATCACTGTGCCATAACCATTGCACTTACGTGGTTAGGGTCCAAGTTGGGTAAAAAATATGGAATTTTATACAACGAATCTAAGTCTCACCTTACATTACTCATGCATGGATAACTCAAAGTGGGGATGAAATAGTGAGTAGAAAAATTTCTCAGCTAATCAGCTAACCCAGTCCTAGACCTGAGAGAATATAACCGGAGGAAGGATATTACACTGGGATAGAAGAGACAATTATGGGGGAAAAAGGGGGAGCGGGCTTTTGATTAGTGAATGTGTTATTTTCTTAACCAAAACACTTAATAAAAATGAATGATGGTATCACTTGTGCCCTCAAAAAAGATTTGTCATCCTACTTAATTGAGAAGTGGAGCATTCAACACTTTGGTGTTCTACCTAAATCTCTGAAACATTCTCAAACCATCCCACTTGAGCTGAGCCCTTGTAGTCAGAGGGACTGATATAGCTATGTGAATTTTCAGCAGTCCCTATATTGCTTATGGGAATAGCCATGGAGTTAAAATATAAACATTGAGCTATATATTAGCAAGGCTTATAACTTGTAGCAATTTTAAGCAAAAAAGAGAATTTTCTATTTTAGTTTATCAGCAATATACTGACTGCTGGAATTAACCAGATATATTCATACCAAAATAAAATTCTGAGACTCATATGTGAATCAAAGGCACAGATCAAAGCAATGAGAAAAGATCCAGGCTAAACCAGGATTGAGATATTAAGTCACTCTTACCTAAGAAAGCTATCAATATCTTAGTGATCAAGAGTGGATAATAAACACCAAAGCCACATTATAACTAGATACATATATTTTGACCGGAACTAAATGTAGTCTGTTTATAGCATGGATTCACCTTTCATAGATTTATTGCCTATATAAATGCTCAAGAAAAGGAGAGCTACTTGAATCATACACTGAAAAGAGCCTTCAGAGGTCCAAATGAAATAGATAAAGAAAGTCTGCTCTGTATATGTCAGGCAAGTATCTCTCACACATTGTCTTCAAGCTATATCCTATTACATATTTGGGAAAGTGATAACCAATTATCCTATGGTAAATGAACAAAGAATTCATGATCACCCACTTGAGTGCCAAAGATCTGGCTCCATTCCTTTCATTCATTTAATTGCAAAAATATTGAGAGCTTACTAAGTGTTAAGTCCTGTTCAAGATTACAGTCATTGAACAAAATTCCATGACCTTGTGGAACTTACTTTCTATATTAAAATTATTATATAGCTTGAAATTATTTGCAAAATAGCAATATCATAATTGGTAGCAAGAAAAACATACTAAATAATGAGCCAATATAAATGGTCATTTTTTAAATGTCCATTTTTTTAATAATTGAGAAAACAAAGAAAGGACCTTAGAGCTTTCACATCCTCATAATAGATGAGGAAATTAAGCTAACTTTCCAACTGTGACATTTTAGAAAAGATGGATGAATTTTTTTGTAATTCTTCAAGGCATCAAAGAGATAAAAAGGTAGAGAAAAACTAAGGGTCTAGAATTTGGGTGAAAAAAGGAAAGCCCAGAGAAACAGTCCCAATATTTGGGGCTGCTGCCTTTCTATGATCTCTGAATTCTGCAGAAGGCAAGGGAGAGGCGGAAGTCTGAGGAATGTTCATCGCTGTGTTGCAGGGTGAGGGGAACATTGGGGGGGAGTCTGGTTCATCATCACACTTTGGTTTGCAGCATAGGGCAGAAGGTGAGGTAAACAGGCCTGGCTAATGTAAATTCAACTCTTAACATTAGTTTAGTGTGATCTGGACAGCCAGTGAACCCCGCTACCAGCCAGAAGCAAAAGAAGATAATGTCTAAATTATTTCTACAATTTTTCATATACATTGTCAATCAAAAATAAACACCACAGGGAGACAGGAAAATATTCTTAAAGAGCAAAAGAAACAGGAGCCAATAGAGATAAATGATTGACAGAGCAGATAAAAATTAAATAAAAACAAACATAGAAAATATCATAAAGGCCAAAAAAATTTTTTTGGAATGGCTTTTCCATTTATTTATTTGTTTGATATCTATTTATTTGTTTTTCTCTTTAAAGTTTTTACTTATTTATTTATTTTTAATTTGCATCCAAGTTAGTTAGCAGATAGTGTAACATGATACCAGGAGTAGATTCCAGTGATTCATCCCTTATGCCCCTCACCCGTTCAGCTGATCCCCCCTCCCACAACCCCTCCAGCAACCCTCAATTTGTTCTCCGTATTTAAGAGTCTCTTATGTTTTGTCCCCCTCCTTGGTTTCATATTATGTTTGTTTCCCTTCTGTTCATCTGTTTTGTATTTTAAATTTCTTACGTGAGTGAAGTCATAGGATATTTGTCTGCCTCTGCCTGGCTAATTTCGCTTAGCATAATACC
Organism: Suricata suricatta; assembly: GCF_006229205.1. Classification (NCBI taxonomy): domain Eukaryota; kingdom Metazoa; phylum Chordata; class Mammalia; order Carnivora; family Herpestidae; genus Suricata; species Suricata suricatta. The sequence continues at coordinate 28,259,311 of NC_043714.1, forward strand.
CTCCAGTTCCATCCAAGTAGTTGCACATGGTAGGCTTTCATTCTTTTTGATAGCCGAGTAATACTCTTATGTATGTATATTTATACCACCTCTTCTTTATCCATTCATCCATCGATGGACATTTGGGTTCCTTCCACACTTTTGCTATTGTCGATAGCACTGCTATAAACATTGGGGTGCACAGGCCCCTTTGAAACAGCACACCTGTATCCCTTGATAAATACCTAGGAGTACAATTGTTGGGTCTTAGGGAAGTTCTATTTTTATTTTTCTTAGAAACCTCCATACTGTTTTCCAGAGTGGCTGCACCAGTTTGCATTCCCACCAGCGACGCAAAAGAGGTCCTCTTTCTCCTCATCCTTGCCAACATCTGTTGTTTCCTGAGTTGTTAATTTTAGCCATTCTGACAGGTGTGAGGTGGTATCTCATTGTGGTTTTAATTTGTATTTCCCTGATGATGAGTGATGTTAAGCATTTTTTCATGTAAGACCATAACTTTTTTAAAAGACTGATAAAATTTGCAAACTCTTAGCAGGATGGACTTAAAGAGAGGGTGAAAGTTATTAACTATAGGAATAAAAAAAGGCATATCAGTATATCCTATAGTTATTAAAAATTATGGGTATATAACAGTAATTTAAAAGATCATAAGAAAGTAATATGAGCTACTTCATGCCAATAAACTTTAAGATTTAAAAGAAATTTATAAACTCCTTAGAAAACACAATTTATAAGAAATAATACAAGAAGTAAAAATGTGAATACTTCTAAATCCATTATTATTGCTATAGTTAACATTGCTCTCATAAAGATGCTCTGGGCCTGTGAGCTTCACCAATGAGTTCTTACAAATATTTACTGAAAAAGTAACACCAGTCTTACACAAAATCTTCCGGAGAATAGGAAAGAAAGTATTAATTGCCAGCTTGTTTCCACCAGCGTCTTTGTATGCGCTCTCCTCTTTTCCTGGAATGTTCATCCACTCCCATGTGGTTAATCCTTACATTTCCGCTCAATCGCACTTTCCTACCCTTGGGATGACATCCTTTAGATTTCTTAACTTTCTCTATTATATTATAATATAACAGTTACTGCAGTGGAAATTTTTATTAATTTTGGATATTATTTGATTAATATGTATATTACCCACTAAAGTCTTGAGTCCATACAAGTGGGGAAAACATGTGACTTTACTGGTGTAGTATCCCAAGTACATAAGTCAATAAATATTTGTCGACTGACTGAATGAAGAAAATACAAAATTTTCTACTTATAAGGGTTATTACTTGCATTAAATTAGATAATAAATAATATGAGAGCATCTAAAATTGGTGCTTGTGATCAATAGTATTATTCTCCTAAACGTCCTTCTCTCCTCTCCCTCCCCTGCCTTTTTTTCTTCCCTTTTTCGCACACACTGGAAGCATGGAGAAAGCAAAGGCGGTTGGGGCACATCTAAGTGTGAAACTTAATGACAGCACTCATCCCTTCATTTGGTCATTCTTTTAGTCAGTGGTAAAAGTAGGTGCCTTTTTCTGTGTCCAGGATATGACCGTAGTATACCACTAGGGAAGTGCACGTAAGTTGATTACAAGATTCATTGTACATATTCTCACCTGCATACATGTAGGCAATTACTTGACACAAATTTATTGAACTGAGGTAGCACTGAAGGGAACATGGTGAGTTAACAGCAACAGTTCCTGTCTATATGGGCCTTATATCCTAGTTAGGAAGATAGATATTAAGCATTCAGAAATATATTAGAATATCCAATTATTATTTTCCTTTTTCCCAATTATCATTTTTTTTTTTTGCAGATGGAGATAGTGAGGATACTATTAAAGAGCCAAGGAACCATTGTTATGTAGGAAGATTCCCTTATGGACTTGTTTAGGCACCAGATGCCTTGAGGCTGATGATCTGATTTATCTTTAGAACCCAGCCACTAAAGCCTCCGGTGCCCCCACCCCAGACAGTTATTTCACAGAAGGTGACAATGGCACTTCAGGCTTGATATGTTCCTATTACATGTTTCAAATAAGTGTTTTTCTCTACGTTTAACAATATTGAGATTATAGTTGCTTTCTTAATGCAAATCATTTCTTGTAACCTCCTTAGTCACCAGAGGATATTTGATCTTTTGGTTGCTATGGTGACAGTTGCTGTGACATTTATGCTGCTCAAAGGTGCTTAATAAGCTTGCCTTTTGTTGAATGGCAATAAAGAGAGGGAAGTAGTTTCTGATTCCTTCAAACAATGCATTTAGCTTTGTTTTTATGAGACTGTAATGTACATGGCCTCTTGCAAAACTAGTCTAAGATTTCAAATCATTATTCCTAATAGGACACCTGAGAATTAAAGTTACTCATTCACTGGGGAGGAAATAGAAGATAATTTCTGCATCTCAGCTTCTTTTGTTAGTCATTATGGCCACAGTTTTTTATTCAATTTGCATTTTTTCCTCTTAGTGAGAAAGTGACATTCACATCATTAAAGTAGGCTGTACTTTTCAGGTATTAGCATAAAGAGCCAGAGGAAATACTTTTCAGGACTCAGCCATCTGCTCCCTTACAGCTGGTGGGAGAAAGGAATCCCTGAGAAATAATTCACTTGCAAAGGATAGCGAGAAGCGTTAGTGTGTCTAGCTTTATTTCATAAGGAACATATATAAACTCATAAAAGTTAAGGGGATTTTCTAATCGTGTGTTACACAAATAGCCTACTTTTTCCCTAGTTTATTTCCTTGGTTATGTCTTATAAATGTTTTCAATAATTAAGTTGTATAAAGGCCTTGAGAGAAAGTATTATTTAGACACACACACCCCACACATACACACACGCACACACACACAGGTACATACATGTGCATACACACATAGTATTTTTCCTAAATGTTCAATTTAGAAATCTTAAGAACCTGTAAATTTGGGATTAGGTTATTTCCTGAAATTTCACCCTAATTTTCCAACTACATAATGGGTAAAGTTAGACCCCATTTTGCAAAGGAGAAAACCAAAGTGGTTAAACAGCGCATGTGTGCTCACACAGGTGTCCACGACAGAAGCAGGATTCAAGTCGCTCCCACTGCTTCTCAGTGCCCATTCATTTCACTTTACTGCAGTGTGTCTCTGGGGTAACAGACAAGTCCGATCCTCTCATGGGGCTTGGGTCTAGATGGTTCCTTCCCAGTCCTGTCCCTCTTCAAAAATTACACAGGATCTAGGTATATCTGGCATTAAAATCGGTAATCTGGAGTGCCTGAGTGGCTCAGTCTGTTGGGCTTCTGATTTCGGCTCAGGTCATGATCTCAGGTTCGTGGGTTAGAACCCCGTGTTGGGCTCTGTGCTGACAGCTCAGAGCCTGGAGCCTGCTTCCGATTCTGTGTCTCCCTCTCCCCTCCCCCTCTCATGCTCCGTCTTTCTCTGTATCAAAAATAAATAAAACATTGAAAAAAAATTTAAATGGGCTATCTATATTTTCCCTAAACGTTCAATTTAGAAAGCTTAACAGTCTGTAACTTTGGGATTAGGTTATTTCCTGATACTTCATCCCAATGTTTCTACCTATCTTTGGTTACTATGTTTGAAATACTTATTTCTTATGGCCAGAAGAAAAGTATGGACTTTTATGTTTATTAGGTTCTTGTGCAAAAAGTATGAAAATTAGGGGCGCCTGGGTGGCTCTGTCGGTTAAGCATTCAGCTTCGGCTCAGGTCATGATCTCACGGTTGTGGGTTCGAGCCCCACATCGGGCTCTGTGCTGACAGCTCAGAGCCTGGAGCCTGCTTCAGATCTGTGTCTCCCTCTCTCTGCCCCTCCCCTGCTTGCACTGTCTCTCTCTGTCTCTCAAAAATAGATAAAAAACAAAAAAAATTTTTTTTAAGTATGAAAGTTAAACATTTTGGGATTAGGTTATTTTCTGATATTTCATCATAATTTTTTCATCTATTCTTAATTACTGTCTTTGGCATAGTTAGTTATTTTTATGGCCAGTGAGAAAACCATCGACTTAAATGTTTATTGCATTTTTGTGCTAAAATTTGTGAAAATTGAGCACACTAAGAATGTTCAAAAAATTATTTTGTCAGTGACTAAGTAGTATTGGGTAACAAAAAAAGAAATCTAGTGAATTAATTATTCTTTGATAATAGTATTAATCATGGTTTTAGTATGACTGATCTTTGAATAATTAATACTTTCTCACAAACTTCAATGCAGATTTGAAATACGATGGTTTATTACTAAGCCATGCAGGTTAAAAATATTCAAATATAGAATATATTTTCCTTTGTGGCTTATAAAAACTATTACTTCCTTTATTTCAAACCCTTTTGGAAAGTGAATAAATAATGACTTTTCATTGCTCTACTCACTATCATAAAAAGTTCCATTATTTCCAGCACAAGTTAACAAATCTGACACGCTATTGTTTACTTACAGATAAATAATGATAAATCCAGCACAACAGGCAGGAATGTTATCATTTACTAACAGATACATAATGACTTTTGAAGGCAAGTCAGATATGCCAAGTGACTGATCATGCGAAAGTCCTTAGGAAAGACTGATTCTTAGTGAATCTTAGTGAATAATCAGTGAATTTTTTTTCTACAGAAATTTTGACATGAGTTGAGTGAGAATAAAAGTGAAAGCAATAGGGTGTGAAGATGCCAGCCTACTTGTAATATCAAAAGTTGTGAACTCTGTGCCTAACGTGTTGCTGTTTTCCAGCACCTGATTTGGTTTTGGACAGTTGTCAGAGTAAGAATTTATTGAGTCAATATTTCCTCAGAAGTAGTAGTTTTATTCTACCTATGAAAGACACAACATCAGGCTTTTGTTTCATTTAAGTTCTTTGTACTTTGAGCTGTGGCATAAAGAGAAGAGAAATAAGTCTTGAAAATTCAGACCTGTGGTATTCTTTTCCTAATTATGCCTCTGTAAATCTGAAGATTTAAATGAGTAAGTGCCTAGTGCTTTTTAGAGTAGCATCTTCTTAATGGTTGTGGGAAACCTTAATGGTTGTGCTCTGAGATGTTGCTAAAGTGGCTATCATTTGCACCCCACTTGCAGAGACTGTCTTCTGATTAAAGAAGGATTGGCCCCTGTCCCTCTTTGTGCAAGGACACATTGAGAATGAGAGTCCCTTTGACCTCTGGGGAGCAGGCATTGTTGCATTTAGTACACACTGGAATCTTTTAGGAAGGATAGGCACAAGTCGTGTGGGAATGGCTGTCATTGCCACATCTGGCAGCTGGGTGGTCACCACCAAGCCCATCACTTCAGGTGCACAGCTGTATGCTCAGAGGTCTTCAGGGTTCAATATTGACAATCCTAGATCCTCTCCTTGGCCTAGTTACTTTCCTTGATTTGGCTCTTGCCTCAGGCCCATGCTTAGTCCTTTTATATATTACCTTTCAATTTCATTCTTACAAAGGCAGCCATACTCCCCAGTTTGCCTAGGGCAGTCCCCATTTTTGCCTGTTGCCCAAGTGTAATTATCAATATAGCCCCTTTCTACTTTAGACAACAAATTCTATAGACATTCTTCTTTAGCCCATATTAAACGTAACTCTCAAAACTTACTGTTGACTGACTACTATCAATTTTGAATTTAAGGTACAATATGGTATTAACACAATTCTTTCTCTTTGCTCTAAACCCTGAGGATACTTCCTAGTAACAGTACTTAGTGAAATTATTAAGGGACTTTGTGTAGCTCTAGATATATTTTACTAGGCATTTAGAAATTCTGGACTGGCATTTAATATAATGTCATTCTGCAAAGACTAAGTTATAAACAGTGGTGACAGATGTCCTGGCCTGATTATTTTAAATGGGCTTATGGATGAGTATGACAATAATTGTTTTAAATGTCTTCTATAATAATTCAACCACAGTGTATAATATCTAGGCTCTGTTTTGTGCTCTAGCTAGCTAGCTAGCTAGCGAGGGCCAGCCTTCTGCAAAAACAAAAAGCCAGTAATGTTGGTTTTCAGCATCTGTGCTGCTCAAGGTAGTTTCTAGTGATTGTATCTGTAGTGTATTATATCCTCTTTGAGTTCACAGGAATTCCAACAGAGCACTCTTTGACAGAATGCCTTAACTTATAAATGGAAGGGGTCCACTAGAAGGAACCCAAGGACCGTACAAGTCAGGTAGATAGAGAGTAGAGGGACTTTGGTGCTCTAATAATCATACAATAAGCAAGTATTAATTGGTATATTTGCTACAAAGCTTCCTACCTCACCAATTAATCAGCTGCCCCCAACCCTCACTATCACACAGCTCCAAAGCTGCACTTAATTTGATGGTTTTATTAAGCAAATTTATGTTGAACAATTTTTTAAATCAGTGGCCCTAAGGATTATCTTCTTCAATTCCCAGTTTCTTGTTAATGAACAAGTTTCCACTGATGTAGACATTTCCTTCATACCTTTTCATAAATTCGAGTGCTGACAGTTTTATCCATGGTATATTCCTAAAAGCAAAGAGGGATCTATTAGAGTTGGTGCATGAAGGTTAAATTAGCTCTGCCCTCATTTCCCAGACTCTCAATTCAGGATGCAAAACAATTGAGTAACTTGAGAGGCATGCCTCAAATAGGAGTATCAAAAAATTTCAATTTAGAGAAAACTCACCACTACCATTTTTCCATCTACAATTTGTCTTTTGATTGTTGTCTCTTTGCCAAGCCATCTTTGGACATGAATCATTAAACCATTGCTTAATGTTATGATGCTCTATAAATGCATAAAGGGATCAGTTAGAAATAGCAATTCACAACATTCTTACCTGTCGAAGACTTTTCATCTACTTTTTAATTTCTATTTTGACATTCTTTTCCCCAAAATTCTCCCTTCAGTTCTTGTCATAATTTATTATAATCAAACTAGAGAAGTCTCAAGAGAGTATTCAGTTAATGCTCTCCTTCCCCAAACTATACCTAAACTATTTGTGAATAATTGTTCTCTTTTATATGCTCCTTTATACAAATGGATCAGAAAAAAAAAACATGTCAAATTTTTTGGTGTTGTGAACCATCAGGATAATTTACAAAAGGATTGACTTTAGAGATGTGCAGTAGTAATTAACAAGCCCAAAATGAGTTGGTAATTTATCAGATTAGATATGAATGAACCATGCTCAACCACCTCCTAGTTTATTCTGGATTGTGGAATACCAGGAAGACTTATTTAGTTCTTACCTTCACTTTCCGATTGTCTGCTGTGATTTCATCAAATTCTTCCCCCAGTTTGAAGGAGATCTCCGTGTTCTTGAGAGAATTTTCTGTTTTGATGTTCACTTCATCCCCATTGACACTAATACTGATTCTCGGCTTTGCTAACCCTGCCAGGTTCCGGGCTGCTGCGTTCATTCCTGTAAGTCAGAGAAATAATATGCCTTCCTAAGACATTTAGAAATAAGTGCAAACAGCCATACTGGAAAGCAATAAAAAGAAAACATACTTCCTCCATTCGGGTTTTGGGTAATGTGCTGTAATTTCTTCAATGCTCACTGTAATAGCAAGGTTGAGACAAGCAAGCTCATTGAGAAGGTATGTGTAGTAATTACACTTGACATTTTGAAAGGCTAAATTCACTTTTTGAGGCTATTGTGCCTCATCTAAAATCTTGGAGACTCATGCTTCATCTAAAATGTGTAGCTGTGTGGTCCCTTTTAGGGAATCAGAACTCATGCTTTACCTTGTGGAACAGCTGTGTGGGTGAGGAAAGTGCTACTATCTGCATCTTAGAGACGAGTACACAGCATCCTAGAGAGGCAGAGAGGCTTGTTCTAGGTGGTGTGCCTGGTAAGTAGCAGAGTTGAGATTTAAACACAGGTTTTCTAATTGAGAATTTTAGCACACTTAGGGAAAGAAAAGGCAAAAGAAGAAATACAATTTTCAAAGTACCTAAACTCCTCTAAAAGATTATGACTTAGAAAGCCCATGCCCCTCTTTTATTTGCAGATTGCATTCAAATCTGCCCAAGAAGAGAGGAAGTAGACAAATGATAGTTTGGCTTAGAGCCTGGCTCTGTTGTTCAGGTTGAGGATTGTCCATTGTCAAACTTGATTCCTGCAATAGATGGGCCAAGAGCTGAATCTTCTCTCTCTTACAAATAGCAAATTCGATTTCACATTCAGACTGTGGAACTGACAAGACACACCTGACTATGGAGAAGCAGTGTTCTCTGTGGATGACAAGAGAGAAGAGTGAGGTAGTTAAAACCTGGGCTTTGCCACTTGTGAGCTCGGGCATGTTATTTCCTTTCTCTAATCCTCAGCTTTCTCAACAGCAAAAAGTGGATAACTACAGTGCTTGCCTCCTAGGTGAGCTAGGAGGTTAAGTGAAAGCACTTAGCATGGCAGTGGCACATAGTAGGTGCTCAGCTGTTATTTCATCTTGTGTTCTGCCTCAGCCCACTCTCAATTAATCAAGGGCTACTCTTGCCATAAGCCCAAATTTTCTTAGATGTCCCCAAATTTAAACTCAAAACAGATGGGTCTATGAATCCATGAAGAAATAGTGAGGTATGTTTATCATATCTCCCTGAGAAAGTTATACTAAGTATGAAAAAGGGACAAATGTTACATTATGAACACACTGGCTTATTTTGCATTGATCACTTCAACCATATCTAAAGAAGAAAATAAGGTTAAAAAAATTCTTGGCTTTATATACAGCTTATTATTGTAAAAGAGACTTCTCTTAATTATTAAAAATAATTATTAAATAATTACTGTTCTAGCATTAGTGAAGAATAGTTTAGTTGCTATAGACCTGAGCCATTATAATTGATATTTATGAACTTAAGTATAGAGCTAAAGAATGGATTGGGTTTACACTTCTGAGAAATATTCAATGGAGAGACATTCAATGAGTAAAAATGTTCCATTTCTCCAATAAAAATTTGAAATTCTTGAAAATAATGTTTTTAAAATATCTTTCATATATATGAAGACTCTAAAAATTCACCAAGTAGAAATTTCATTTGTTGCTATTGTTCTTTTGAAGTTATAATTTAAAGCAAGCCTTGAAACAAATTCAGCTTATAAATTTAACTATAGATATTATTATCTGTAAATTGGAAGCTAAGAAATGCTATTAAATGAAATGATGAAGCTGGAGAGAAACTCTATCCATGAGTTAAGTTGAAATATTTTCAAAAAGGATAGAGGGACTTAAATATACAGATAATGACAAGGAAGTATATGTGAGCCTATTTATTACCTGTTATTTAAAAAATCATTACGTTATTTTAAGAAAAAAAAAAAGCATCCAACTTCAGCTCAGGTCATGATCTCACAGTTCATGAGAAAGTGCAGAGCTTGCTTGGGATTCTCTCTTTCCCTCTTTGTCCCTCTCCTAATCACTCTCTCTCTTTCAAAATACATATATTTTTTAAAAAATCAAAAGTAGATACAAAACTTTGTTAATCTTATATGACTATTTCCTAAGATCACAAAAGAGAGAATTCTAGGAAAATTTATTGTGAAATGCAAAACCAACCTCATAATGAAATGTGTTGCCAGTTTCCAAGTCTTGTAATGGTATTTCTCACCTAGTTGTTTCATGTATTCCTCAAAGTTTTCACTGGACATCAGCTTCCAGGTTCCCAAGAAGGACTCAATCATGATGGAAAGCTTGCTGAGAAGAGGCACTCACAACCAAAATCCAAAGAAATGTAGGGACTACAGCGCTACCCATATCTTAATTTAAAAGGCATCTTCATCATGTGACTTCTGAAATGACCAATGGGTAGCAGCAAGACCAGACATTATAGGCACCAGCATGACTCCTTGTATTCACCTCCAAATTAAGAAACAGAAAATCAGCATGTAAAGTTGAATTTAAGTCCATGATTATAGCTTCTCAGAAAGGTTTACACCCTCAAGTCACCTGATAAGTATTATTTGCAGAATGGAGACAATTTTCAATAGTGCTTTGAAATTTGAATGCTGAGTCAACTCTTTAGGAATATCCCAACAAATGTGCAATGAACACCTGACTAAGGTGCTTTTCCCACCTGAGACAAGAAGCACATCCTTCCTTGGTCCACCTCAGCTATTTTTTGTTTGGACACATCATGGTGCCAGAGTACACTCTTCATTAAAATAATACCTTCTCCTCCCTTGCTTGCAGGGTTGATGAATTGATATTAGTTAATGTAACTGAAATGTCTTCAGTTGCTTGGAGTGAGGCATAGAGTATTATTAATATTATCATTGTTGTTCATCAAGAGTAATTGCCCACTGGGAAGAAAAGTAATAATTATCATTGAATGGTGTTTTGTGACGTAAGCCCTAAAAAGGAGGTGGAGCTAACTAATGCTTGGAAAATTCATCTTTTGAGCTTACCAAGTAATCCTGATATTAAAAGATACCACTTGGAAAAAAAATAAAAGATAACACTTGAAATTGTGAAGGAAAGTTTTAAAGAGAAAACTGCATTTATATCTGCAGTAAAAGACAAAGGCAGTAGGTTATTTAAATCTCTGTACAATTACTTATGAAATCATCTTCTGTAACCTAACTAATATGGATTTTGCAATTTTTACTAAAAAGGCTTAGATTCAAAGGCTCTAGATTTATATCACAGCTGTGAATTCCAGTTGTTTTGAACAAGGCCAGGAAATTAGGCACCAGAAGAAGAATATTCATACTATTATCTGCCTGTGTCAAATATTTCTTCAATTCAAAGAAATATTTATTTAAATCATCTGTTTGTGGAAAAAAGAAATTTTAAAAAAGGTTGACATTTTGGCACCATAATGTTATAACTTAATTGGCATTAAGAATTTCTTTAGATGATGACATATAAAGAAGAAATTTATAATGCAGTCTTTTTATAGATATAACAGTTATTAAAATATTTGAAGGGCAAAACAGAGGAAGCAAAAATGCTAGAATCACTTTCAGGAAGCCAAGACCAGTTCCAGAAATAAATGTCTTACCAGTTGAAAATGTACTCCGAAGGGATGTTCAAATAAAGAACAAGTGATCAAATCTTGTTTTACTGGTTATAGATGTGTGTTTACATTCTCTGCTTGAAAGATAGTACGGAAACATGGCTATGCATGTTTGCCAACGAGGTAGTGTGACATTAGTGTCATCGTTCTTGTTCCTATTTCCCTGACACTGATTGATTCAGGGACCAGTCCTGTGGTCCATATGGAATTTAGTTGTCTCGTGAGACCAAAGGAAAAGTAAAATTTCTGACTCCTATCAAATTCCCTTACCCCTAGGAGAAAGAACCAGAGAGACGGTTTCTCTCATTGGCACATTTTGCTTTTTTGTATATTTCGGACGGCTGCATCCTCTGTTACCGACTCAAAGATGCAGCCCAAACTGAGGATGACAGAGTGAAAAGTGGGGAGGAACTAAGGCCATTTAATTTCTGGAATTTTATATATGTGAATTAATAAATTTCATTGTTATTTAAACAATTGTGTGTCCGAGGTTTTGTTACTTGCAACTTAAGCCTTCGTAATTGATGTGCCTCAGTAAATAGCTTTACCTAAATGATTAACTTCAGCCCTCAAAACGACCAGTTGCATGCATCATGCGATGCTGGCTTCATGCACAGTAACTATCATCTTTCCAGGTCCAGATCAAATAACTCCTTCTTCGTGAAACTGGTTCAGAGCTAGGTGTTCCCAATTATACTTTCCCAGAAGTATATTAAAGAACATTTCTCATGGTATTGCAACTAGTTATCTTCCAGCTGTCCCGAGTTATTTTATAAGTGTATCAAGCAAAGAAAATATTTCTTATTCACCTCAATATCCCTAGTGACTGGTATCCTATAGATGCTCCATAAATGTTTTATAAATGAATGACAAAAGGAATAAACTGGTTTTTTTTTCTTTTAATCTGGCAATTCCCCTCATTACTGATCTTAATCTCTCTAACAGTGACTCCAGGCAAGCTTGTAATACACATTGTTCTCTCTGGACCTGCCGATATGATAGGTCTGTCATTGTGGTCATCAGATGATAGAGAGATTCCCAGACTCCCCTCGTCTTTGCTCTGTGTCTCATTATTACCATGTGAGTCTCTCTTCTCAACTAAGGAAGTGTTCTGCTAGTCCCACTGCCCCCACCACTTGTGTTTGGCTGTTGTGTTTGATTTTCAAAGCAAAACCTTGGGGTGTTTACGTGGCTAAGCTGGTTGGGCATCTGACTTTGGCTCAAATCATGATCTCATGGGGTGAGTTCAAGCCCCACATTGGGCTCTACATTGGACTCTATGTTGGGCTTTTCACTGACAGCTCAGAGCCTGGAGCCTGCTTTGGATTCTGTGTCTCATTCTCTCTCCCCCTTGTGCTCTGTCTCTCAAAAATAAATAATTGTAAGACAATTTTTAAAAGCAAAGCCCAAAACACCCCACGATTCCCTCAGGTAAAAAGTTTTTCAAGTGAAGCTTTTCATAATTGCTGATTTTAGTAAAGACATCAGAATACAGTAATTTGTTTTAGAACATTTACACATCTTGTTTTCATGACAGTTTCAATGCTTATTTCTCTATCATCTCATTTTCATGTTTCTCCAATATCTCATTTTCCACATTAACTTTTTCCTCGTGACATTTTAGATATAAAGAAGTCTTTAATAAATTTTAATTTTGAGATGCCACATTCCCCACTGGTGAGGAAAAGTGGTAAAAATAAAAAATATACTGGAAGCTATAAAAGTATTCAGAAATATGTCTGATGGTTTATTGCTGACATAATATTTTAGCTAGAGCCACAGTAGATTTATTTTCCAATTTTTTATTGTAGTACATGTATCATAAAATTACCTATCTTGAGCTTTTTAAATGTACAGTTCAGTGGCATTAACTTCTGCTGGTGTGCTACCCTCACCAACATCTATTTCCAGAACTCTTTTCATCTTGCAAAACTGAAACTCCATACCTACTAAACAATAACCCAGTTTTGCCTGTCAGCCCTTGGAAGCCACTATTCTACTTTGTGTCTGTACAATTTTGACTACTCTAAGTACCTCATGTAAGTAGACTCATACAGTATTTGTTTCTGTGGTGACTGGCATATTTCACTTAGCATGCACTTCTTAAGTTTCTTCCATGTTGTACCATATGTCAGAATTTTTTTCCTTTTTAATACTTAATAATACTCCATTTATGTAAATACCACATTTTGCTTATCCACCTGCCAATGGACCTTGAATTGCTTCTACATTTCAGTTACTGTGACTAATGCTGCTATGAATATGGGTGTACGAATATCTCTTTATGACTCTGCTTTCAATTTTAGGAGGGGGTATATACTTAGAATTGCTGGATCACATGGTAATTACATTTTTTTTGAGGACCTGACATATTGTTTCTACAGAAGCTATGTCAGTTTACATACCTATCCATGGTGCACAAACATTCCAATTTCTTGACATCTTCACCAACATGTTATTTGGCTTGTTTTTTTAATAGTAGACATCTTAATGGATATGTTGTGGAATCCAATTGTAATTTTGCTTTACATAATCACTAATGATTAGGAATGCTGAACATCTTTTCCTGTACTTATTGGACATTTGTATATCTTCTTTGGAAAAATGTCTTTTCAAAGTCCTTTGCCCATTTTTTTGTTATGTTGAAGTAGTTTCCTACTATTCCTGTTTGTTGAATGTTTTTACATGAAGGGATCTTGAATTTTGTCAAATTTCTTCTCTCTATTGAGATTACCATATGTTTTTCCCCTTTATTGTGATAATACAGTAGATTACATTGACCAATTTCTGTATGTTGAGCCACACTTCAATTGCCAGAATAAATTCCAGTTGGTCATGGTGTATGCGCCTTTAAACAGGTTACTGAATTTTGCTTGCTAGCATTTTGTTGACGATGTTTGCATCAAGATTTACATAGGATATTGCTCTGTAATTTTTTTCAATTATCTTTGTCTAAATTTGATATCAAAGGTAATATGGCTGCATAAAATGAATTAGAGAGTCTTCCGTTTTCTTTAATTTTTTGGAAGAGTTTGAGAAGGCTTGGCTTTAGTTCTTCTTTGATTAGTTCTTCTTTAATTTCACCAGTGAAACCATGAAGCCCAGGACTTTTCTTTATCAGATATTTGGTTCCTGGTTACTCCTTACTAGTTACAGTTCATATTTGCTGCTGCTTCACGTTTTAGTCTTAGTAGGAATTTGTCTGTTTCATCTAGATTATCCTATTTGTTGGTGTACAGCTGCTCAGAGTGTTCTCTTGTAATCCTTTCTGTTTCTGTAGATCAGTAGTAATGCCCCTAGCTTCGTTTCAGATTTTGGTAATTTGAATCTTCTCTCTTTTTCCTTTAGTCAGTCTAGCTAAAGTTTGTTAATTTTGTTAATCTTTTGAAGAACCAACTTTTCATTTTGTTGATTTTCATTTTTCTATTTTCTATTTTATTTATCTCTACTCCAATCTTTATTATTTCCTTCTGCTAGCTTTGGGTTCAGTTTTTTCTTGTTTTTCAAGTTCCTTAGGTTGTAAAGTTAGATTGTGGATTTGAGACCTTCTCTTTTCCTTCTTCTCTTTTTCTTCTACCTCTCTTTTAATATGAGCATTTTAGCTATAAATTTCCTACTTAGCACTACTTTCACTGTGTCCCATAAGTTTTGGTATGTTGTATTTTAATTTTCATTCATCACTAAGTATTTTCTAATTTCTCTTGCTATTTCTTTTTTGACCCACTAGTTGTTAATTTCCAAATATTTGTGAATTTTCCAGTTTTCCTTCTGTTATTGGTTTTTTACTTCATCCTATTATATCTGAAAGGTAGATTTTGTATATATAAATTTACTGAGACTTAATTTTATTCTTTCTATCTTGGAGAAAGTTCCATGTACAATTGAGAAAAATATGTATTCTGTGATTGTTGAGTGTTCTATATATGTCTATTATATCCGGTTAGTTTATTGTGTTTTTCAAGTCTGCTATTTCTTACTTTTATTATGTTTGGTTGTTCTATCCTTCATTGAGAATGAAATTTGGAATGATCCAACTATTTATATAGAACTATCTACTTCTCTCTTTAATTCTGTCAAGTTTTTTTATTGAGATATAAAAATTCTGTCATTTTTAATATGTTTTTATGGTGTTTTACTAGGTATATAAATGTTTATAATTATTATATATTCTTGCTGTGTTGACATTTTTATTTAAATATATAGTAAGTTTATTTTGTCTGTTGTTGGTGTAGCCACCTCTGCTCCCTTGGTTACTATTTGTGTAGAATATCCTCTGCTATCCTTTGACTTTCAATCTATTTGTATCTTTGGATCTAAAGTTGGTGTCTTGCAGATAGCTTATAGTTGGACTATGTTTTTTTTATTCTTTCTGCCAATCTCTGTCTTTTGACTGGAGTTTTAAATCAATTTATATTTAACATAATTAGTGATAAGGGGGGGGATTTACTTCTGTCATTTTGCTATTTGTTTTCCATGTGCTTTGTAGCTTTTTTTTTTGTCATTCTTTCCTGATGTACTATTTCCTTTTTTGTTTAGCTGATTTTTTATAATGAAACATTAAAATTTATTTCTCATTTCCTTTTATATATTTCCAAAGCTGCTTTCATTTTGGTTACCACGGAGATTACATTTAACACCCTAATGTTATAACTAATTCTTTTTGTGTGTGTTTTTTTTTATTTATTTTTGAGAGACAGAGAGAGACAGTGTGAGCAGAGGAGGGTCAGAGAGAGAGGGAGAATCAGAATCCGAAGCAGGCTCCAGGCTCTGAACTAGCTGTCAGCACAAGCCCGACGCGGGGCTCGAACCCATGAACTGTGAGATCTGACCTGAGCCGAAGCCGGTGCTTAATTGACTGAGCGACCCAGGCGCCCCATAACTAATTCTAATGTGAATTTATGCAAGTTTAACTTCAAAAACTTACAAAAATCTGTTTGATATTTGCCAAGTTGTCCTACTGTAAATCTAATGAATAAGCACTTAATTACAATGATCTTCCAAGGCCTAACCCAATATATCTTCTTCGTTGAAAATCTCTCTGACTACTTCAGGATGTGTTGGTCCTACTTGCCATTGGCTCCCTTTAGTCCATAAAATATACCACATAATTTAGCATATAATTAATTTCTTTGCCGGAGCCGCTCAAACTGCCCGCAGTTTGAAGGACTGACGACACCGGGATTCGTTGCAGAGACTTTTATTGGTTCTTTTCTTCCTTCTTCCTTCCCCCTCCCCGCTGCTTGCTCCCCCATATATACCTGCCGCCCAGGCTGCGCGGCAGCTCATGATAGGCTGGCAGAGGCAGGGCTGACCCATTCCATGGCCTCGCATTGGTCGCTCACTCATCGCGGTATCTGGTCGGGGGGCGGGAGCACTAGAGGCCGGCAGGCCGTACCTCGCCATGTGCTTGAGCAGGGTCTTGCATCCGCCTCCTACAGCTCCCCCTTTTCTGTTTTTTATAGCAGGGAAAGGTGCCTGTCTTAGGTTGCCACCTGTCAGTAGATCGCGGTACCCGTCTTTGGATGATCCAGCAGCGTGGCTGGTCTCCTGTCTTAGGTTCGCTGAACCACTCGGCGGTCTTACCCGTCATTGGCTACCCTTTCAGCATGCTAAGCCAGACCGCTGGCAAGGACTGTTCTTGCATTGTTAGCATGGCCTGGATCAGGATTTCTTGGTCAGCCCTTCGTTGCCTGCGCAACTTACATATGCACCAAAGACCAGTCAGCAAGCCTAGTGCAAGCAGAAGACCCAGGGTGGCATTAGTGGAGAAGATAGGGGGAAAGATTGCTGCATCATGGAAGAGTGGCATAGGCCAAGGCAGAGCTTTCACAATACCCCACACTGGCTCAGCTCCGCTGAGGTAAATCGACGATAGATAGGTCAGAAACAGGATCCACATCTTCTCCAGGGTTGCGGTTAGGCTCCTTACAGGCAAAGCGAATCAAGCGCTCCGGGACCCAACAAGGTACCTCCGCGTCCTGTGGAAACACACACACTGCGCCTCTAGACCAAGTTAGTACTGGATCTGGCCCACGCCATCGATCGGTGCAAACATCCTTCCAGCGCGCCAAGAGCCTAGGAGTTGCTCTGGGGAAATGGTGTCGTTCTACAGCCGTTTGTCCTTGATCGTTAAGAGATAAAAAATTAATAGTAAATAGAGCGAGGGACAATCTATCTCTAGGTGTTCGGCCCTTGCCTATTCCCCCTTTTTGTTTTTCTAAAAGAACTTTCAAGGTTCGATGCGCCCTTTCCACAACTCCCTGTCCTTGAGGATTGTAGGGAATGCCGTGGCGGAGAGCCAAGCCCATAGTGGCGCAGAAGCTAGAGAAGGCCTTAGAAGTGTAAGCGGGACCATTGTCTGTTTTTAGCATTTTTGGTCTTCCCCACGCGCTCCATGCGGCCAAACAATGGGCAATGGCCTGCGTCACAGCCTCTCCCGAGTGCACTGACGTGTAGATCACTCCTGAGCACGTATCAACAGAGACATGCACATACTTGAGGCGGCCAAATTCCGCAATGTGAGT
>NC_043714.1:28276909-28279417 GCF_006229205.1 Suricata suricatta
GGTTCCTCAAAAAACTATCCATAGAACTCCCTTATGACCCAGCAATAGCACTGCTAGGGATTTACCCAAGGGATACAAAAGTGCTGATGCATAAGAGCACATGTACCCCCAATGTTCATAGCAGCAATGTCAACAATAGCCAAAACATGGAAAGAGGCTAAATGCCCATAACCGGATGAGTGGATCAAGAAGATGTGGTATATATACACAATGGAGTACTACATGGCAATGAGAAAGAATGAAATCTGGCCATTTGTAGGAAAGTGGATGGACCTTGAGGGTGTCATGCTAAGCGAAATTAGTCAGGCAGAGAAGGACAGACACCATATGTTCGCAATCATAGGTCTAACGGGAAATTTTCAGAACAATCTAGCTTCAAGAAAAGCAAGCAGTGAGTAGTGCTTAAGAAAAATTGATTCAGTATCTAATGGATAGTTGATACCTGTCACAACACAGCATTTTATATACTGTTAAGTGAAACTGCAATACAATCTAAGTTTATTTTGAGAGTGTTTGCTGTATCATTAGATTTAATGAAATGTTTAGAGGTGCAGTAGGCATGACTTTGAGTAGATAATGAAAGAAAATGCAAAATGCTTATTGATTTATGATGTGGTTTCATCTTAGCTTGGGCAAACCATGCAGTATTTAATACATAGTAGCAAAATATTTACTATTGAAGCTTGAAAAAAAATTTACTTTTAAATTTTTACTGACTTAAATTTTTTTTAATTTTTTGAAAGTTATGCATCAGTTTTCAGCAGGTGACCTAGCCTCTTGTCATTTTCACCTCAGTCATTATTGTGACTTGAACCACTGTGTGGTAAGCCTAAGTATGTTACTACCAATAACAAAGTACACAAATTTATGAATTATATTATTTTTAAAATAAATTACTTGAATTTAATATTATCCTATAAAATATGGTTTTTCACAAACTTGTCCTCTTATTTGCAGAAGGAGAGAAAGGGATTATCACTTACTCAAGGGTTTCTGAGGCACTTGGAAAAGTTCTTACAGGTACATTGTTGCTGAGCAGAAAAATAGATTATAAAGTCTTTGCGTTGGAACATGTAAGCCTCCAAGATAGCTGTCACATGATGATTTTCTTTTTTATACTTAGGATCCAACTTTTAAATAGTGTGTCCTAGCCAGACTGTATGAGTACAAGAAATGGCTGGGTGAAGGAGTAAGGTGTAGCACTTGGATAGCTTATCAATGAACATCTCTCTAGTTAATGAAAATCACAATATCGACCTTATGTTCAATTATGGATCCATCCATTCATTCACACACCAGCACTATCTCATTGCAAGATACATTAAAAAGATTTACATGTAGTCAAAGAAACAGAAAATGGTAGGCAACACACATACACACACACAAATCACTTATTGAGAGCATCTAAAAGGCAAGGATTCTGTCAAATTTGTAGCTGGGTCTCCAGACCCTCTCACAGTGAACAGGAGACTCAGAGCTTAATAAATGACTCTTGAATGACTAACCGAAATGTCTTCTTTGTGATAGATGTGGCATGGAACACAGAAAGAAATGACACCCCCATATTCATGTCCCACATGTAGTAGAGAAATAGCATGAATACCATCACATTACGTGGGAAAATTGTCCTGATGTTTCCTTCTCTTTCCTCTACTCTTACCTTATAAATCTAGAAAGGATTAAAACTTTCCTCCCCATATCACAGAAAAGTGTTATGTGTTCTTATTTTAACAAGATATTACCACACTCCCATTTCTCTTTCCCATTCACTAGGTTATCACTGCCTTTAGAGCAGATCATTTACCTGTATACTTAGACTAGCACAGTGCCTGAATATAGTAATCACTCAATGAATTTTAACACAATAGAGGGGAAGAAATGTAGGAGGCGGATGCAAGACCCTGCCCGAGCACATGGCGAGGTACGGCCTGCCGGCCTCTAGTGCTCCCGCCCCCCCGACCAGATACCGCGATGAGTGAGCAACCAATGGGAGGCCATGGAATGGGTCAGCCCTGCCTCTGCCAGCCTATCATAAGCTGCCGCGCGGCCTGGGCGGCAGGTATATATGGGGGAGCAAGCAGCGGGGAGAGAAGGAAGAAGAAGGAAGAAAAGAACCAATAAAAGTCTCTGCAACGAATCCCAGTGTCGTCAGTTCTTCAAACTGCGGGCAGTTTGAGCGGCTCCGGCAAGTGGTAGCCCGTACGGGGAACCTCTCATCCTCTTCAGAAGTTTGCAGGTAAGTGTGAAGTGCTAGCACCTAAGGATCCCGGGGAGGGACGTAGAGCAGTAAAGTTCCCGGTTAGGGGAGGGACGTAGAGCATTAAAGTTCCTGGTCAAGGGACAATGGGGAACAGCTCGTCCCGCGAGCGAGCGACACAAGTTATGCACCAGCTCATGAGAGCTAGAGGTTTAAAACTGAAACAAAAAACATTAGAGACATTCATTACTGCGGTGGAGGAAGCAGCCCCGTGGTATCTGGACACGGGCCATCTGACACCTGGCTCATGG
>NC_043714.1:28279517-28292061 GCF_006229205.1 Suricata suricatta
AAAATGGCTGAAGGACCTGAATGTGAGACAGGAAACCATCAAAACCCTCGAGGAGAAAGTAGGAAACAACCTCCTAGACCTCCACTGCAGCAATCTCCTACTCGACACATCCTCAAAGGCAAGGGAAATGAAAGCAAAACTGAACCCTTGGGACTTCATCAAAATAAAAAGCTTCTGCAAGGCAAAGGAAACAATCAAGAAAACTAATAGGCAACCAACAGAATGGGAAAAGATAGTTGCAAATGACATATCAGATAAAGGGCTAGTATCTAAAATCTACAAGGAACTCACCAAACTTCACACCCACAAAACAAAAGTAAATTTTAAAGTAAAAATTTTAAAGTAAATTTTAAATTAAAAATTTAAGGCAATAATGCTCTGGGATTTAGAAGAAGTATTTCTAAGCCAGAAATTGTAATTCAATGATAGTAGTGGCAGGAATTGGAAAGAAGAGAGGATATGCTGGCCTATTGTGTCATTGGATTCTCACAGTTTCTAAAGCCTGAGTGAATGGTTTTTTGAACTATTCATATCTTCTTCAAGATATGAATAGAGGGGCTCTATACCCATGCACCTATTTTTCTGAGAAGCATCTGCTTGGCCTTATCTCTCTCCATTTAAAAGTAGGATCTTCTCTATGTTTCCGTATATGTGTTAGTAGAAGCAATGTCAGACAATGGAAAATTATGTGATCTTCAAAGAAGTCCCAGGCAGGATAAATTGGAGAACTGATACTCAGGGATATCTCTTGTATTGTGGCCTTAGTTTTATGAAAATACAGAAGAAACCAACATATCTGGCAAATATACATTAAACTGGATCTTCTTACTCTTCCACCCATCTGAAAAATAAGAATTAAACTTGAAAGTACATTTTGAAAATAACTAGATCCACAAATACACATATATAGAAGTGGTACCTAAGGCAAGTTTGTAAAGAAAAATAGCACAGAGGAACCATTAAGGGATGAGAAATGTTCAGGACAAAGGAAGGGAGAGTTCTAGGCAGAAAGAAGCAGAATACACACACACACACACACACACACACACACACACACACACACACACACACACAGAGGCCAAACAGAGTATGAAAATTACTTGGTATGATTGAAGCAAGAAGTATAATGATAACAAGAGCAATGATAAAACCGAACAGATGAGAAAAGGCAAGCATACAACAGAATATACATCCAACACTGTCGTAACCCGCGACCCGGTCCCGGTCCCGGCGCGCTAGTCCTAAACCCGCAGCCCCGGAATGCTCGTTCGCTCGTCATAGTTGTTTCCCGCGGGAGTCTTAACCCGCGGGACCCGGAAGGCAAGTCCGTTTGTCCATCCGCTTCCACTCTGGGCTGCGGGGGCACTGGGGGGCCCCAAGCCCCACGTAGAGCGGGGCCCGGGGTCCGCCTCTACCTCAGGTTAGGGCGGCAGGCGCCGCGGGTCCTTCTCCTGAGGGAGGGAGAGAAAAAGGGGGCAGGAGAGGGAGACGCAGAGAGTAAAGACAGAACTCATGGTTCTCTGATCAGGCGAAAAGAGAGAGTTTTTTTCAAAGAACTCTTCTTTATATAGTCTTCAGGGGGGGAAAAAACAAGGCAAGCTGACCTAGGCAGGCTACAGAATCGAATGCATATCAAAGAAGCGCCCCGACTTTTGCCTCAGCAATCTTGGGGGATGTAGAACTAACACTGAATACGATTTTGATCTTTTGTGTGCCTTGGCAAGACAGTCGCCAAAGTTATTTTGGCAATCTCCAGCCTCCAGATGCAAATCTTGTTTACTGGCTCACTCAATGGAGTGATAATCCTTGCCTGAGGCAGACAGAAAACTTGGTGGCCCCCGACACAACACAATGGAGATTGGACCTTCTCTGGATGCAATGGGAGCCACTTAAAGGTTGTAATCAGTGAGTGTCCAGGTTAGGCTTTCCTTGTGTAAATATCACTTATGAAATCTACAGGGCTTGTAAAAGAGAAGAGAAAATTGAGAGTAAAAGAGGGAGATTTATTAGAACACTGAAGCAATTAAAAAAAAAGTTTGGTGGTATTGGCAATGGGAATGAGAAAAGCAAACATTAAAGAAATTTTAAGTTAATAGATTCAACATGATTTTCAAAAAGTAAAATAGATGCTGTGGAGTGAGGAAGAAGATGTATTCGAGCATGATTTTAAGGTTTATGGAATAAGTAATTAGACAAAACATGCTGACACTCACTGAGCTTTGGAAAATAGGATGGTGAACAAGTTGTAGGGAGTGAGTGGGAGGGGATGACAATGGTTAGTTAGCATAGAACATGTTAGGTTGTAGTGCCTGGAACATCCACTTGACCACCTTCAAGTCTTTCTTTTTTTCAATTCTCCCTTATCATTGGATGATCTCATCACCATATTTGAATTAAGTTACAACTGAGATACTGATAGCTTCTAGATCTATATCCCAACTTGGTTTGCTCTCTCGAATTTTAGAAACTATGTGTATTCCCTATTTAACTTTATAGACTTAAACTTTAAACGTCAGTTTCCTCATCTATGAACAGGAATACTAAAATCTCCTTATAGGATTATTTTGAGCATGCAGAGTGCCTGGCACCAAAGTAAGTGCTTAATAAATATTGGTTTATCAAGAATTGTCCTAATCAGTCTGTATAAGTCTTCTCTTTTTGAGGTCTTCAGTCCTCCAGTGAGCCCAAAGTAAGAGTCTGACTCTGTTTTTGCAAAGAAAGTAAACTTTTATGATCGGGAACTTACTTTACCTCTTCTGGCCTCTTCATATCTTAGTGTTGTGCATAAAATAAGTACTCAAAAAATAATGGAATTGTTCTTAAAAGAAACATCACAAGGAGAATCATATCAATTATAGCACACTAAAAGATTTTGGCTGACTATAAAATATTAAGTATGTAGTTTGGAAATTTTAATCTATGTATGTGAAACTCCAATGATTTTTAGAGCAGCAGCTGCAAAATTTCCACAAAAGGCAAAAGAAACCTCTCTCTCTCTCTCTCTTCCTTTCCCTCTCCTCCAACACACACACACACACACACATTCCCTCTATCTGGGAAACCTCATTATCATTTTTGTCTGTTTTTTGGGGGGTGGGGGAGATTCCATGGAGATTTTATTTGAATAAAAACTCCAGAACATATTCAATATTTTATTTAATAATAAAAGTTCCACTAGTAGGAAAAAGAAAAATTTGGAAACTACTTTAAGAACATTTGCATTATTATTCATTACAAGGCTATCATCTCTTATATGGAATGAACATTATGGAATTATTTGCACTTAATTTTTGAGATATTCCAGAGACAGATTTGCTTACCAATTTTTCAGATTAAAAATCATGTTCTAGAAATATTGTCTACAACATGTATTGCTGGTCTTTCTCTCACTGCTCCAGAATAGGTAGATATGAAATGGCAGGACTTGGCCCAGCTAGCTGTGGGCCATTTCACTACAGTTGATACTACCTGAGGTCTTTCTGAGATCGCTCCTTGACTGTAGACACGCTACAGAAGGAATGTGTATTCAGTAATAGCAAATGTATCATCTACCTGAGAAAATGGAAAATTCATGTATATTTTTAACCTTGGATTATTATGAGAAATCATATTACTTTTGCTAGAAATAAAGCAAAAATACAATTTTCTTTCCTTCATTGAATTATAAGCAAAAAATAGCCCACACAATGAATAAATCATTACATCACCTTCTAAATCTAAGAAGTTTTATTTAACGAATACCTCCACATTGAATAAAATCAGTTTGGGGAAAAAGTAGTTGCTTACTAATTAGTAGAAAGTAACAATATATGTTTGGACAATATATCCAGTAGAATGTCATAGAGTTCGATGCAAACTTCAGCTTAACTTTCCTTGGTTTATGCTCTCTCATAAATTCTGGTAGAGGTGACGCCTTTCATGATACATTCCTAGACACAAAAAAAATACTTGGTCAATCATGGGACTAAACTATGGTTTATTTATTTTTCCTTTAATATTGGGAATAAAACAGTATTCATTTGAAAATATTTGTTCTGAGGTCCTATTACATGATAATATAATAATTAAGGGAGATATGAAGCCCGAGAAATCACAGTCTTCCTCTCAAGGAACTTTATAGTCTATGTAGTGAGTGAGAAATACAACCAGAAATGCATAATACGATACGGTGGGTGCTGAGAGCAGTCAGAGAATGCTTCTTGAACTTAAAAGCATGAAGGACAGTTGCCAGAGTGAAACCATAGTCCCAATAGAATCACCTTTTTTGTTCTATGTAAGCCAGCATGAGTAGGTAGAATAGTGAATATAAGATGACCAAGCAGTGGAGCCTAGAATTAAGCAAGTAGAGGATACTCACCACCACAAGTTTATCATCCAGCCGCTTCCTCTTTATGGTGGTTGATTTTCCATCCCACTTCTGCACCTGTACCAGGGCACCTTCTTCTAAGGTTATGATGCTCTGTGAGCATAATAAAAACCGATTACCATTTGTATAAGGTAGAGGAAAATAAAAATACATCACTTTTGGATGAAAGAATATTTTGAGGTCATTAGTAATTCTAAATTGTAAGAATATATTAAAACAAAAAAAATGAGTGCTGAAAACAACAGCATAGAGTGAAATAAGTTAGACAGAGAAAGACAGATACCGTATGTTTTCACTCATATGTGGAACAGTAGAAACTTAACAGAGGACCATAGGGGAGGGGACGGGAAAAATCATTAAGGAGAGGGAAGGAAAGAGACTTTTAAGTACTGAGAACAAACTGAGGGTTGATGGGGTAGGAAAGAGGGGAAAATGGGTGATGGGCATGGAGGGGGCACTTGGAATGAGTACTGGGTGTTATATGAAAACCAACTTGACAAAAAACTATATGTTAAAAATAAATAAATAAAAATTAAAAAAAATAAAAACACCATAAAATTATACATTATGATCAGTATATTATACAAACACATATTTAAAATAACACTGTAAAAATATAGGTAATAAATTTATGTTGAGATGATAGTCATAGGTGTTTTGTTTTTTTTTACAGCAGGGAGGGCCAGGAAAGGGGGGCGGGAAAAGCTCCGAGAGGCTCCTCTTCCCCTTCAGCCACGCTTGAAGGCTCTTGTTCTCGCAGCGTGGTCCCTGGGACGACTGGCTGCCCAGGGCTCAGCTGTGATGACATCCAGTACAGGACAGCCATGCCCCAGTAGGTGTGTAAACACACCCCCCCAAACGGGGGAGGAGAGAGGTAAAGGGACATAACGGGACAAAGAGAAAGACTTGGGCCTCAGGGAAAAGGGTCCTCGAGCCGAGCCAGGGTGGGGACACACATTCAGTTACAGGTAAACAGTCTGAGGGAGTGTGGTGTAAAGACACTGAGTGATAGCCAGTGGGACCTTAGAAACACAGGCAGAGGGGTGACCAGCCTGAGGAGGCCCAAGAGCAGAACAGGCGCAGAGAGGCACGGGCCTGGGCCTGGTGGGCCGGCGGGGAGGGCCTCTAGCCAGGCACTGGCAGCAGACTTGCCTTCCTCCCCACCCCAACCTGGAGAAAAGGCTCTCTCCGTGGGTTTCCAGGCTCCCAGCACCCCCTGGGGCTAGTCAGTAAGGGGTGGTCCCTTCCCACTCCTTTTTTCTTCCACTCTTTCATGAACATTCTCTGACATGTTATTTTATTTCACTTCAAATACTCTATATATTGTATGACAAATTATGTTGATCACTTTTTTTTTAAAGAATAAGTCCAACTTTACAGAAAGGAAAAGATTCACCAACTACATATCAAAGGCAACATGGCTTAGGTCTAGGAAGTCAAGGATCTTTGACCTGTGATAAAATAGATTCCCTTCTTTTACACAAAAAGGCTTCTTCTTGGCAGCAGTCTTTTATTTATTTTTTTTTTTATTTATTTTTGAGAAAGGGCGAGAGAGAGCAAGAGTCGCGGAAAAGCAGAGAGAGAGGGAAACACAGAATCCAAAGCAGGCTTCAGGCTCTGAGCTGTCAGCAGAGAGCCCTATTTGGGTCTCGAACTCATGAACTATGAAATCATGACCTGAGCTGAAGCTGGATGCTTAACCAACTGAGTCACCCAGACACCCTGGCAGCAGCTTTTTAGAAACCAGGCTTTTTATTCTGCTCCAATTCCTTCTTTCTCACCTTGACTTTTCTGTCATCTGCAGTAACTTCATCAAATTCTTCTCCCAGTGTGAAGGAAATCTCAGTATTTTTAAAGGTGCTTTCTGATCTAATGGTGATCACATCCCCATTCACACTGATGATCATGTTGGGTTTGGCCATGCCAGCCACTTTCCTGGTGGCAAAGCCCACTCCTACAGTTGGGAAAAGGAAAAACATGTCAAATTTACAATTTTCTTTCACATCTTTAATAAGAGCTGTACGTGTGTGTGTGTGTGTGTGTGTGTGCGCGCGTGTGCATGTGTGTATGTGTGGGTGGGTGTGGGTAGGTATGCATAAAAGAAAAAAAATACCAGTGCGTTTCTTAAAAGCCTCATTTAAATAACTGCTGCAGATAAGTAAAGCAGACAAATACTTAAACACATGTCATGAATAGGTGTAGGTCTATTTAAATTTCTTCTTCTGGGTTTCAGATGCAACTCCACAGGAGACATACTGTTAATTTTCAAAAAGATTAAGTCTTCTGGAATACACACACACACACACACACACACACACACACACCATACACACATGTATATTCTCTCTCCCTCTGTCCCTCTCCCCTACTCATGCTCTCTTCTTTATCTCCAATAATAATAATAATAACCTGTTCGGGTGTACAAAAGTCACCCAAACATTTTAAGGCATTTGCTGCTTTTCCAAATTACTCTACTATGAAATGAAGATTCTGATTAATTTATCCAAAGGCAAAATATTTCCTACATTGATATTATCTAAGAATGGTGATATTATTCCCAGTAATTCTAGGAACTGCTAAAGAGGGTCTAGTCAATTTTTAAAACTTCAAAATTTAAGAAACCACTATTTTATTAAGTTTAGAAATCAATACTTTGATTCTCAATCACCTCAGGTACAAATCCCTCTTTTAAAAAAGGAACTTCTTGGGGTGCCTGGGTGGCGTGGTGGGTTAAGCATCCAACTTCAGCTCAGGTCATTATATCACTGTCCATGAATTCAAGCCCCATGTCAGACTCTGTGCTGACAGCTCAGAGCGTGGAGCCCGCTTCTGATTCTGGGTCTCCCACTCTCTCTGTCCCTCCCCATTCATGTTCTCTTTCTCTCTTTCAAAAGTGAATAAATGTTAATAAAAATTTTAATAAAAAATAAAAAAAGGAACTTCCTTTCTTGTGTAAGGTAAGGGATGAGCAATTTACAACTTAATGTGGACACTATCACTGCATATGTTATACAGAATTTATGACAGTCATAGGTGTGTTGAATTTTTTAACACATGTACATAAACCTATGCTTCTTCTTTGACTAAAGGCGACTTATGTGTCCAAAGGTTAGAAATAGGGGATAAGATACACTGAGATACCACCTCACAATGGTCAGAGTGGCTAAAATGAACAAATCAAGAGACTATAGATGCCGACGAGGGTGTGGAGAGACGGGCACCCTCCTACAGTGTTGGTGGGAACGTAAAACGGTGCAGCCACTCTTGAAAACTGTGGAGGTTCCTCAAAAAACTATCCATAGAACTCCCTATGACCCAGCAATAGCCCTGCTAGGGATTTACCCAAGGGATACAGAAGTGCTCATGCATAGGAGCACATGTACCCCAATGTTCATAGTAGCAATGTCAACAATAGCCAAATCATGGAAAGAACCTAAATGTCCATCACCTGATAAATGGATCAAGAAGATGTGGTATATATATACAATGCAGTACTACATGGCAATGAGAAAGAATGAAATCTGGCCATTTGTGGCAAAGTGGATGGACCTCAAGGGTGTCATGCTAAGTGAAATAAGTCAGGCAGAGAAGGATAGATACCATATATTTGCACTCATAGGTCTAACAGGAGAGACCTAACAGAGGACCATAGGGAGAGGAAGGGGGAAAGAGAGCTGGGGAGAGTGAGGAACACAAATCATGAGAAACTATTGAATTCTGAAAACGAACCGTGGACTGAAGGGGGAGAGGGATGGAGGTAAGGGGGTGACGGTCATGGAGGGGGGGCACTTGTGAGGAGAAGCACTGGATGTTATATGGAAACCAATTTGACAATAAACTATTAAATAAAAAAAGAATATAATAAAGATTAATATAAAGTTCATTTAAATAAAGAAATAGGGGGTAAGAGGGAGAGAAATATTGTACAAAACAAGTGACGCTGAGGCTCTTAAGTAGTGCCCTGGCCGAAAAGTGGCTGCAGGTGGGAAGATATTGCTTCATTAAGTTCTGGCCCTGTGACAAAATATACCTTTAAATACATGGAGTGAGTCAGTATAATGAAAGGATGCAGCATCAAATATAATCCCAGAATGGCTGACCTCAGGAAAATTCACATTCTTCACTTGCTTTATTCAGCCCTTCTTTGACTGATGAAAGTAACACCTGCTTGCTGATCATCAGAGCAATTAATTTCAGGAGTTACTTTACTGTCTTTCGTCATCATCAGTACTTTATAATTCTAAAACACAGTGGTATAAGAATTTAAATAGAAGTATAAAAAGTGCAAAATGTTTCTAAAAATCAACATCAAAATAGCCTCAAATCCTGACATTTTTTGTATCAGCACAAACTAATTAGTTTATTGAATCAGAACTAGTTGATATGCTAGAAAGTTAGATCTCACTCATGCTAAAGTTCCTAATTTCCCTCCTGTCTATAAACAAGGAAAATAGTAGTAGTTATGGACAAGCGAAAAATATACCATATGATTTGGGGAAAAGTTAAAGTCTTAAGGTTCAGAGATTAAATCCTAAGCCCTGTAAAAACCCCTCTTCAGATTAGTATCGCTGGAGTCGACTTTATCGTGCACAGTGAGGAGAGGGACTTTCAGGGTAGAAGCTGTCTGAGTGAGAACCGGCCTCTGTGCCCAGTTGCTTCACCACTATAATCATCTAGGGAATACTCACACAACACACTGGCAACATTAGTAGAATATACAAGCCTGAAAGCCTCCATTATCAAGGAGGGAGTAGGTTATATATATAACATTGTCCTTTTGACTTACTTGATGATCCTACAGCATCCCCTGTAATTCCTAGTCAACGAAATATTTAGCCCCTTAAAGGAACATATTTTCTGAAATTAAGATTTTGGTCTCATAAAACCAAACACACATTTTAACAAATTGACAGTGAGAAAATAAAATAATTAGTTAGCATATGTTTGCTTAAAATTACGGTCAATAGAGAAATATAGTGCTTTCGATTTCAAATAGAAATTAATGAATGCTAGGAAGTAAATATAGTCTTATTTATTTTATATGCAAGAGAGAATGACAGAAAAACAGGCAAAGAGCCAAGTAAGACAAAGATAACCCAGTTTAGCAGTCAAATAAAATCTTGTCATTTCTATAGACTGTAAAAATTCCAGTTAGACCCTTTGGCATATTGGTTCACCTTTAGGAAGCATTCACTGTGACTTTGGTCCAGAATGTTCCTACAAACAAATGATTCTCACATGCTACTTGGATAGCCTTTATATAGAAAAAAGCATTCCCTGTCTGATTAATATTCCCAGGCTGAAAAACAGCCCTAAATCCCTTCTTCCCAGAGAAAAAATTATAAATCCCCTCATCCCTCAACGTATTTTCTTACCCACTTCTTTCATGTAATCATCAAAGTTTTCACTGGAGGTAAGTTTCCAGGTCCCCACAAATGCATCACACATTTTATGAGCTTCCTAAGGTTATCTTCAAGATGAGAATAAAAGCTGCAGCTGTCAGGAAGGTGCTATGTCCTTCTGGAGTCCAGATAAATTCCTTTTAAAGATGCCCAGATCATGTGATCTCAGGAACCACCAATTGGGGTTTGATACCAGATCATTTCCTTTATTACCAGCCTCTGCCTCTTTCCCTATGAGTCATGTTTTACGTAAAAATTTCTCAACTCTGGCCCTCCCTGGCAAGTGGTCATTTGACTTAGAGTACAAATTATTTTTAAGCAGTGACAAAATAATTTCAACTTTCCTGTTTTGACAGTTTAATGCTCAGTACATTGAATTTGCCACTATTATTTCCATGCATACTTATCCCAGTGCAGAGCAGGTTAATTATCTTCAGATGAACTTTGACCCCCTGTTCTGGAGTTTCTATTACAATTATGTGGTTCTTTTGAATTGAGGAACATAAGAATGACCTTATAGATTCTTAGGTAATTGCAAAGGCTCTTTGAGATAGTACTGTCTCAGGAATTCTTGTCAATTAAAATAAAGTAAGTAATAATATCTTGAAATCCCTCAGATCTCTCATTTCAAATGTTTTACATGAATGAAAAAGAAATTATCCATCAAGAATCTGTTGATTTAATTAATAATGATTTAACCTCACTGTTTCCATCCCCTGAGAGCATAGTGTTTATTTCCATTGTATTGGATCCTTAAAAAAATAGGTCCCATTCCAAAATACACTCCCCATATGGAGAAAATGCATCCAGTTCCTCAACTATGCTATTAAGAGCTCTCAGTTTATCCAGATCTAAATGGTGTTGCTTTGCTTGAAAATGATCAGAAGTGGTGTTGATGTCGCACTACAAAATTTTATTTCCTTCTTTTGCATAGTGAGTAATATATGAGATTATTTTTCTAAAGTAATTCTGTCTTTCAATCTCCTCTTACCCAACACCAGCATGGTGAAAGATGTCCCGATGTGCAACAAACACCCATGAACAGACCCAGATTTTAGAAAAGAAAAAATAAAAATATCACATCATGATGAATTACTAGGCTGTGTGCCATACTGAGTAGTATTTTCAGAGCTTACAATTGATTTTACAGCCCATGTAAGACCCGGAGGGCTTCCCAGAAAGGTCTGAGGCAGAGGATTCTATCAAGGACAGGCTTCTCTGTAGGCAAGCAGGTTGCTCTAAAGGCATGATAAAGCCGTGTTACAATAGTAAATTTTAATTGCCACATGTGTTAATGGCACAGTAATGATGTTTGTTCACCCACCTCTGGACTATTGCATAGATACGGGCACTGTGGGTGATATACCATTCTGGGTAGACTTCCTATTATAAATTCATCCATTTCCCACTGAATAAGTAAATAAAAAAAATCTTAATGCAGTGATGGCTTGACAATGTTCTAAATTAATAATGGTTTGATTTTTCATTTTGGTTTGGTTTTGGTTTGTCTTTTTAAAGATTTTCTTAGGCATACAACAAAATTGAGAGAAAGGTACAGAGATTTCTCATGTACCCACACCCCCAAGCATTCATAGCCTCCACTGTGGTCAACATCACTCACATTTTTACCAAGGACAAACCTACATTGACACATCACAGTCACCCAAAGTCTATAGTTCACCTTGGGATTCACTTTTGATGTTGTACATTCTGTGTGTTTGGACAAAGTATAATGACATGTATCCATCATTATAATATCATATAGAGTATTTTCATAGCCTTAAAAAGTCTCTGTGCCTGCCTATCCATCTCTTTCCCACATCCCTAAGGCCCCATTCTGTGTAATCACTGTTATTTTTACTGTCTCCATCGTTCTGCCTTTTCCAGTATATGGCCTTTGCAAATTGGTTTCTTCTATTTGGTGATATGCATTTAACTTTCCTCCATGTTTTTTCATGGCTTAATAGCTCATTTGTTGCTAATGCTGAAAAATATTCCATTGTCTGGGCATATTATAGTTTATTTATTGACTCAATATTTATTGATGAAGGACATCTTGGCTGTTTCTAAGATTTGGCAATTATGAGTAAAGCTGCTATACACATCCACATGCAGGTTCTTGTATAGACATACACTTTTGACTCCTTTAGGCAAATACCAACGAGCGTGATATAATAAGGGTATGTTTTGTTTTACAAGGAGCTGCCAAACTTTCAAAGTGGCTGTACCAATTTGCATTCTCACTAGCGATGAACGAGAATTCTATTGCTCCATATGCTTGCTAGTATTTGGTGTTGTCAGTGGACCTAGATTTTAGACATTCTAATATATGTGGAGTAGCTTCTCATTGCTGTTTGAGCTTGCATTTTCCTGATGATGTATGATGTAGAGCATCTTTTCACATGCTTATTTGCCTTCTTTACATATATGATGAGTTATCTGTTAAGGTGTTTGGCTCATTTTTTAATTGAGTTGTTTGCTCTCTTATTGTTGAGTTTTAAGGGTTCTTTGTGTATTTTGAATAATAGTCCTTTATCAGACCTACCTTTTGCAAATATTTTCTCCAGTCTTTGAATAATGATTTACTTTACTTTAAAATTTTGGGGGGATGCCTTGGTGGCTCAGTCAGTTAAGTGTCCCACTTCAGCTCAGGTCATGGTCTTGCAGTTCGTGAGTTCAAGCCCCATGTCAGGCTTTGTGCTGACAGCTCAGAGCCTGGAGCCTGTCTTTGGATTCTGTGTCTCCCTCTCTCTCTTCCCCTCCCCCACTTAAGCTC
>NC_043714.1:28292161-28400771 GCF_006229205.1 Suricata suricatta
TAATAAAAAATAAATGAAAACTTTTATACCAATTATGTAACTATGAAGTGTTGAAATTATGACATTTTAGATATATTGGGTTAAATATATTACTAAAATTACCAAATTACTAAACTAATTTAGTAAATTAATTTATTTTTTTACTTTCTTAACCTGGCTACTAGGAAATTTTAGATTGCATATGTGGCTCATATTATGTTTTCTATTGAGTGGCACTATTTTAGAGTAACATAGTGACCCCAAGGTTGATTTGTGTATGCAGCATGTGCGTCAGGCACTTTGCTAGCCACTGGGGATTCAGATTGGGCAGCCTTCCCAGGCACTTGCTTGCTCTCATGGAGCTTACCTTCTAGTGTTAAGAAAGATAATATCCAAGGAGACAAATAATGCTGTGTTTCAGAGAAAACAGAACAAGGTCGTCTGAGTGTAATGACCCCTGTGTGGTTTGGCAACACCAGGTGGGGAAGTTCAAGGAGGTCGGTCAAGGACTTGGACGTCAGGCTGATGCCCAAAGAAAGAGAAGAAAGCAGTCGTGGAAAGATGAGACAAAAGATGTTCCAGACACAGGAAACAGCGGGTGTTTGCTGACTCCATTCTTGCCAACGGCAGTTTCACTTACATATAACCACCAGCATGAAACCCTGACATATAGATACATGTTCCTATAAACCACAACAAAAGTATAGATATATGGTCCTGGGGAGCAGAGTCTAAGCTCTATTAAGGCAGAAACTTTTATCATGATTATTTACTGATGCATATCAAATAATCAAGTATTCAACAAAGTGCATGAAGGAAATCCCACTTAAGTTATTGAGAGCAGAGCTACACTTCTATAAAATTACCTCAGCATTATTTCTATGGGCCAGTAGTTTACGTTCCTCTGTTAACATGTTTAGAGTCTGATCATTACTGGAGAAATGGCATAGTTGAAATTTTCTAGAAACAAAAATGGATTTCTTTACTGACTTCATGTAAACAAAAATAGTAGTCTATAGTAAAGGGATTTGGTAACTTAAATAGCAATGAAAAAATTAACATGTAAGAAGAATGTTGGATCTACATGAAAAAAATTCACTCTATCATTGTGTAAAGTAACAAAATAAGTTTGCCAGAGTTGCTTGAAGGGATGTTGTCTTTAAAAGCAGCTCAATTCAAAACAAATAAATAAATAAATGGATAGATAAATGAATAAATAAATGCATACATGCATCTCAGTTTATGTTCCAACATGAGTCATCCTGTGGAATGATAATAGTCTATGAACAAGTCACTAAGTTATGTATCATATAAGACAGAGATTTCCTTCAAACAGGAGGCTGTCCAGAAATTATTTCTAAGATTTTTATTTTAATTCCAGTATAGTTTCAGGTGTACAATATAGTGATTCAACAATTCTACACATTACTCAGTGCTCTCCATGAGAAGTATGATCTTTAACCCCCTCACTTATTTCACCCATCCCCTCTGATAACCATCAGCTTGTTCTCTATAATTAAGAGTCAATTTCTTAGTTTGTATCTCTCTCTCTTTTTTTTATCTCTTTGTTCATTTGTTTTGTTTCATAAACTCTGCAAAAGAGTGAAATCATGTGGTATTTATCTTGCTCTGACTGACTTACTTCACTTACTCTAGCTCCATCCGCGTTGTTGCAAATGGCAAGATTTAATTCTTTTTTATGGCTGAGTAATAAATAGTCCGTTGTGTATATACTAACTTCTTTATTCATTTATCTATTGATGAACACTTGGGCTGCTTCCATAATTTGGCTGCTGTAAACAATGCTGCAGTAAACATAGGGTAGCATATACCTTTTCAAATCAGTATTTTTGTAATATTTTGGTAAATCCCAGAATTATGATTTGCTGATTCATAACATAATTTTATTTTTTTGTTCAGTTTTTGAGCAACCTTCATATTGCATTCCACAGTGGCTGCACCAGTTCGCATTCCCACCAACAGTACACCAGAGTTCCTTCATCTCCACATTCCCACCAACACTTTTTTCTTGTGTTTTTTATTTTACCTATTCAAACAGCTGTGTGGTAATATCTCATTGTAGTGTGGATTTGCATTTCCCTGATGTTGAGCATCTTTTCATGTGTCTGTTGGCCATCTGGAAGTCTTCTTCTTTTTTTTTTTTTAAATCTCATGGAAATTTTATTTTTCTTTGGGAAGGTAGACATGAGCATTCCAACAATACATTGATATTCTTTCACATACATTTTTGGATTCAATTAAAAACACAAGAGACCAGATATTATACAATGTTATAGTTAACCACATATATCAGTCCCAGTTAAGATGATGTAATGCTTTATGTCAGGGATCTCCAAAGGAATTCCTTTGTCATTTGTGATCCCCAAGCAATTCCTTTGTCATTTGTGATCCCCAAGGAATTCCTTTGTCATTTGTCTTCCTAAGAATGTGTTATCTCTATTAAACAAATAATTGTTCATTTTACTATTGTAAGTAGTTATAAATTGCAAACCAAAACTTCTGATTAAGAACATCAGTTGTTGATTTAAACAGAAATAATTCTAGTTAAATATATAAAAATAAGATGATTTCAAAAACATAGCTTTAATTTGAGTGAATGCTGGTTTTGAAAATGTTTGTTAAATAGTAAAAATTACTTTTAATGATCTTGTATTAATTTTTGATCACAGTGATAACAAAAACGGAGGTTTTTTCTAAATTTTATAATTAACAAAACTTTTGGGAGCACCTTGGTGGCTCAGTAGGTTAAGCGTCTGACTTCAGCTCAGATCATGATCCCATGGAAGTCTTCTTTAGAGAAATGTTTCTTCATGTCTTCTGCCCTTTTTTAATTGCCTCATTTGGGTTTTGGGTGTGGAATTTTATAAATTCTTTATATACTTTGGATGTTAATCCCTTTTCAGATATGTCATTTGCAAAAGCCTTCTCCCATTCAGTAGATTGCCTTTTTCTTTTGTTATCTCCTTTGCTGTGCAGAAGCCTTTCATTTTTGATATAGTTCCAATAGTCTATTTTTGCTTTTATTTTCCTCATCTCAGGAGACATACCTTGAAAAATGTTGCTACAGACAATGTCAGAGACATTGCTGCCTGTTTTCTCCTCTAGAATTTTTATGGTTTCAGGTTTCACATTTAAGCCTTTAATCCACTTTGAGTTTATTTTTGTGTATGGTTTAAGTAAGTAATCCAGTTTCATTTTTTTGCATGTAGCTGTCCAGTTTTCCTAACAGCATTTGTTGAAGAGACTGGTTTTTTCCCATTGCATATTCTTGATTCTTTTATCAAAGATTACTTGACCATATGAGTAGGTTTATTTCTGGGCTTTCTATCCTGTACTGTTGATCTATTTGTCTATTTCTGTATCAGTACCATACTGTTTTGATTATTATAGCTTTATAGTATAACTTAAAATATGAAATTGTGATACATCCAGCTTTTCATTTTTCAAGACTGTTTTGGCTAATCTGGGTCTTTTGTGGTTCTGTGCAAAGTTTAGAGTTATTCTAGTTCTGTGGAAAATGCTATTGGTATTTTGATAGAGATTGCATTAAATCTATAGATTTCCTTGGATAGTATGAACATTTTTAACAATATTTGTTCTTCTAATCCATGAAGATGAAGTGTCTTTCCATTTGTTTGTGTCATATTCAAGTCTTTGATCAGTGTTTTATACTTTAGAGAGTACAAGTCTTTCACCTCTTTGACCACGTTTATTCCTAGGTATTTTATTATTTTCCTATTTCTAAATAGGATTGCTTTCTTAATTTCTCTTTCTATTGCTTCACTATTAGCATATAGAAATGCAACTGATTTATGTACATTGATTTTGTATCCTACAACTTTACTGAATTTATTTATCAAGTCTAGAAGTATTTTGGTTGAGTCTTTTGGGTTTTTTATATATGGTATCCTGTAATCTGCAAACACTGGAAGTCTTACTTCTTCCTTAACAATTTGGATGTCTTTTATTTCTTTTTGTTGTCTGATAACTGTAGCTAGCATGTCTAGTACTATGTTGAATAGTGAGAATAGACATCCTTATTCTATAGGAGGAAAGCTCTCAGTTTTTCCGCATCAAATCTAATGTTAGCTGTGGGTTTTTCATAAATGGCCTTTATTGTGTTGACATATTTTCCTTCCAAACATACTTTGTTGAGGCTTTTTAATCATGAGTGGATGTTTTACTTTGTCAAATGCTTTTTCTGCATCAATTGAAATGATCATATGGCTTTTATCCTTTCTCTTATTGATGTGATGTATCCCATTAATTGATTTGCAAATATTGGACTACCCATGCATCCCTGGAATAAGTTCCACTTGATCATGGTGAATGATTTTTTTCAATGTATTGTTGGATTTGGTTTGCTAATATTTTGCTAACAATTTTTACATCTACGTTCATTAGAAATATTGACCTATAATTCTCTTATTTTTGTATTATCTTTATCTAGTTTTAGTGTCAGCATCGTGCTGCCTCCGTTGAATGAATTTGGAAGTTTTCCTTCCTCTTTTATTTTTTGGAATAGTTTGAGAAGAATACGTATGAGCTTTCTTTAAATGTTTGGTAGAATTCATCTGTGAAGCCATCTGGTCCTGGACTTGTTTTTGCTAGAAGTTTTTTGATTACTAATTTGATTTCATTGCTGGTAATTAATTAGCCTGCTTAAATTTTCTATTTCTTCCTGATTCAATTTTGGGAGGTTTTATGTTTCTAGGAATTTATACATTTTTTCCAGATTGTCCAATTTGTTGGCTCATAAATTTTCATAATATTCTCTTATAATCCTTTCTATTTCTGTTGTATTGGTTGTTACTTATCTTCTTTCATTTCTTATTTTGTTTGCATCTTCTCCTTTTTTTTTTTGATGAGTCTGGCTAAAGGTTTGTCAATATCCTTGATTTTTTAAAAGTTAATTTAAAGTGAAAGAGAGCATGCACGAGCAGGAGAGGGACAGAGAGAGAAGGAGAGAGAGAATCCCAAGTGGACGCCATGCATCAGCACAGAGTCCAATGCAGGACTCAATCCCAACTGTGAGATCATGACCTGAGCCAAAATTGGGAGTTGGACACTTACCCAACTGAGCCATTTGGTGCCCTTTTCTTGATCTTTTCAAAGAACCATAAGCTGTCCAGAAATTTAGTCCAAAGGCCCTCATCTCATGTTTTATGCATCTACTCTGCAGTATAACTTGGAATATAAGTAACTGCCTAGTTCTTCCATCAATTACCTTTGTCTCAGTTCCTAAGACTTAATCTTGCTGCCTGAATAGGATGGAATGTTCCCTCATCAAATAGCCAGTGTCTTTCACCACAGTGTCGATGGACTGCTATATGAATAGATTTTATATAATAAGGAGAATCACATTAAAAAACAATTCAACATTGTAAGACCTTGAATTCAACATTCTCTGAAGAACATCTTCCCTGCGTAATAATGTAGAAAATTTATATTTAACCATAAATTTAGCAGTCATTCTTTCTTGAAACATAGTAGAAATTATACTATTTACATTTTCAAATCTCGTTTCATTGTTTAAAGCTTACAATGGCAAAATTTTTTCACGAAAGCTTTCTTTGGCAAATCTACTATGTCCATGGCACTGTGTTAGGTGTGATGAGGGAATATAATAATAAAGAAAATGTGATTTCTGCTTCTCCTTAATGATCTAACTCCCTATTCTAGTTACCAAACTGAGGCCAAAGTAAAATACAAAGCATTTTTTAGATGTTTATTTTTACAATCATCTTAAAGTAGCTTTTTTTTCTGTACAAGAGGCATCTGTTGCTCTCTCATTTTTTCCCACAGTTTTAGCATTCTTTATTAGCATACAATGTGCACAAGAAAAGTGGTATTTTCATCCCATTCCCAATCTCTCCTCATTCCTGATCTCCATTCACTGTCCTGAACTTTATCCCAACCATGACTTGAAGTTTCTTGTACCTCACTCGTCCACCAAATATTTGCTGAATTAATGTATTAATTAACAAAAGGAATGAGGTTTGGGTTTAGGCTACATAATCATAGCTAAAAACTAGTTTTAAGCAAACAAAACCATAGGTTCAAATCTGTGGAAGAATCATAGGAAGAATAAATTATAAAGGACAAAGTGAACAAATGTAATTTCTCTCACAAGATGCAAATTACAGGACAGTGGGGAGCAGGGGTAACAGCAGAGAGACGACAGAAAAGCAGTGGAAGAAAGGGAGAAATGACATAGGGAGGGTACAGGAAACTCCATTTGGAGGAGGAGGCTGGTCCCCATAGACAAGGTACATAGGAGGAAATGTACCTTTGATTATAAAAGGAATTCCCACAGGAACAACTATGCTTTTATTCACAAATACTCAAATAACAGCACTAACATGCACATATTCAATCATACCATGGAGAAAGGGGTGTTCAGTGACTAAAACCTTACTTTGCTTTGGAAATGTAGAGACTACGAATATGGCCCCAGATACTCAGCGTTGGCTGGGGACAGGCCATCTCTGGTTCAGGCCGATTGCTTTGCACTTTGCTCCTCTATGGACAGCTTCCATGGAATGCAGCCCTCTGAACTTTGCCTGTGTTTATTTCTTTTGGAGGAAATGAGGGTATTTTTCTGACAATTTTTAAGTTGAAGAGGAAACATAGCCAATCTCGGGATAATAAGGTGTAGAGACAAAGCCATCAGGAGGGAGAGTGTTTTCACAGAATGTGTGTGATAGGTTAGGAAAGGGTTCATGCCAAGTTTCTCCTTTTATTGAAGCAAAATTCCTACATTAATGTAATATTATTACCAAAGCTTGGGGATTTTGTTAAGAGTTTTAATATAAGATTTTGGCATATAATTTAGGCATGTTTTATTTTTTATTTGGTTCTTCTTTCCTGCAGATTATTGGAAAATCTAATATGAGAATTGCTTTATATTTCCTATCTTAGGTTTGACAGGCAAAGTAAAGGTTACCCTATTTAGTTTGTGTTTCATCTATTGAATATATATTCACAGTGACTGATCATTGACACTTTGACCTCAAATAGTGTTGTTTTTAAAAATCGTGAGTAAGCCGGTAGGTTATGTGCATCAGTTAAAAAACTGATGGCTAATTATAGATTTGTTCTGTGGCTTCACAAGTGTTGTGTAACTTCTTCATTTGCCCTCTTACTCATAAAAAAGACTATTCATTTATAGTATAGTAGGTACAAGTAGGAATCACCCAAAGAGCTGAAGAAGCATTTCTGAATAGAGAGTGTGTCCTATTGTTTCTTTATTTAATAAAGCAAGCATCATTATTAAGCACTAACTGTGGGCAAGTGAAAAAGTGAACCTCAAAAATCAGAAAGGTATATACAAATAAACCGTTTGTGATATTAGAAGACATCACTGAGGCATCTGAGTTGCTCAATCAGTTGAACAACCAACTCTTGATTTGGGCTCAGGTCATGATCTCACACGAGTTCAAGCCATCATTGGGCTCTGCACTGACAGTGTGGAGTCTGTTTGGAATTCTCTCCCTCTCTCTCTGCCCCTCACCTGCTCACACACATTCTCTCTCTCTCTCTCTCTCCATCTCTCAAAATAAATAAATACACTTTCAAAATAAAAGAAGATATCACTAAGAAAATATTCAGCAGGACAGACAGAAATACACGCACGCGCGCACACACACATACACCAAATTTGTTCTCTTCTTTGTGTTCACTTAACATTAAGTTATTCCCCTTTTAATTCCTGGCTATAAGCTCCATTGGGGGAAGCATATATCACCTATGCTTGGATACCCTAGGATTACCACTCTGGATGATGTGGAAGTTCTGTATTGTTACTGCATTGCTGAATTAAGAGGCAATCAATCAGATTGATTTAGATCATATTAAGGCATAAATAACAGATAATACTGTAATATTACTAGCAGTATTTGCATTTTTAAAAATGGATTCTGGTTAACCCCTTGAAATTATTTTTGACAGAGTCCAGGGTAAATATTCAGATGTAGGAAATACACAGTGGAACAGAAGAACTCATCTGGCCTCCTCAGGTTGTAGGAGGATATAAAGTGCTACTTGTGCTCATAAGAACTCTCTTCCACCCACAGGGACTGAGCACACCCTGTCTCTTCCAAACTTTTGTCTATAACCTTACGTTTACCAGTCGCACCCACGTACACTTTATGTGCTTTTAAAAATTGCACACATATTGTGTGATTTTGATTACATAAATAGAATTCAATGCAAAAAAGATATGCAACTACATATTCATTGCATGTCTAATAAGTGCCATAAAAATGAGTAAGGCAAGCAGAGGCAGGCACATGAGGACTGTGAACTTTCTGGAGAAGAGGGACGGTGCATTCAGAGTGGCTATGGCAGACAGTAGGCACAGTTTCTGCTTCATAGGAGGTGCTTAAAAGAGAAAAAAAGGAAGAAGTCAAGGAGAAGGAGGAGGAAAAGAATAAAGGAAAGAGAGAGTATGGAAGAGAGAAAAAAGAAAAGAGAAACAAGATGCTCAGGATGAACACTTGGGCACCCTCAGGTTGCAGACAGAATGACAACCATGTGGTGGAATGAAAACACCAGGCCCTGGCAGACACCACAATCGGCACGAACTGTGACTTGATGCTAATAAAAAAGACAGAACAGGAGCGGCTTAGCCAGAACAAGTTTGATTACAGGAGACACGGAGAGCTCCTTCTGGGAGGCACTTTTGCGGTGGGACTTCTCCCCAGTGAACTCTGATCGAGTAAGAAAGCACAAATGTCAGGCATCCGTCAACTATATTTGCCATCTGGGTGGTAACTTCCCTTTTGACGAAAATCCTCTCTCACTGGGTGAAATGTGTATTCCTGCACTCTTTCAGTGACTTGCCAACATTCTCTAGATCTAGATACTTTTACCCCTGCTACAGGATTCTTGATAATGCTTTTATGCTTTAAAGATACTATCATTCCTTATCATTCTGTCCCTATTTTAAAATATTTATTCAATCAACACCAACATACCTATGACATTTTCATGACTGCCATATAAGCAGTATTATTTCATAAAAAGGTCCACAAGTTCTGGATATAAGATATATTGAATTCTGTTTCCACCGTTCACTGGTTTTTGAACTTTGGTAATCTAATTAACTTCTATGTCACTCGGCTTTCTCATCTATAAAATTGGAAAGCTATATTTTATGGTGTTGTTTCAATTTGCAATCTTGATGTCAAGTATTTTACATGTTGCCTAGTATTGCTTTGAAAATGTTGCCTAGCATGTACCTCACTCAGCCTGTGGCAGCGTGTAATGGTGGTGGTGGGCGTGACAGCAGTGGTGGCAGTAGTAAGATAGTGTCCCCGAAGATAACCCATACACTCAGGGAGAGAGAGTCTGGGCTGGAGAAACCGAGTAATTTTCTCTAATGTAGAATAGCCTTATTCACAGTTATCTTTGATTTTAGAACTCTCAAAAGGTTGAGCTTTCCCCAGCAATGATTCTGGAATGAAAGTTTAGTCTTGAGGCCATAGAAATTCATGAAATTCAAAATAAATTTTCTTGATATTCATGATTCAGAACAAGAATGTTTTTCTCAAGAGATGATATCATGTTAATATTCTTGATTTCACTGTGGAAAATTTACTTCCACAAACAGAAATGTGTTTAATGTTCTTTAAAAATGGTTGTATGCTTGGGGCACTGGGGTGGCTCAGTTGGTTAAGCATCCAACCTCAGCTCAGGTCATGATCTCATGGTTCATGAGTTCAAGCCCCAAACTGGGCTCTGTACTGACAGCTCAGAGCTTGTATGTAGCCTGCTTCCAGTTCTGTGTCTCCCTTTCTCTCTGCCTCTCCCCTGCTTGCTTTCTGTCTCTCTCTCTCAAAAATAAATAAACAGTTTTAAAAAACTGAATGTATGCTTGTAGTGACTGGGTGGCTCAGTTGATTAAGCATCTGACTCTTGATTTCAGCTCAGGTCATGATCTCACAGTTGTGAGATCAAGCCCCACGTCAGACTCAGTGCTGTCTGGAGCTTGCTTGGGATTCTCCCTCTCCTTCTCTCTCTGCCTCTCCCCCATTTGTGCACTCTCTCTCAAAATAAATAAACTTTTTAAAAAAAATGAACAAATGCTTGATACAAAAATACAAATAATATGAATATAAAGGAGAAAATAATTGTCCTACTATCTGGATCATCACTTTTACTGATTTCATGAATATCTGTTTAGTATTTTTTCTAGGCATATGCAAGCAAACATATGGAATACGAATATGAATTTTTATGAAAGGCATTGAATAATATGTCAAGACTTTCTGTATACATACTCTCCCATAACTTTCATCTTCACTTAGTAATATATCATGGCCATCTTTTCATGTCAATGAATAAGAATGCATCTCATTTTTTAAAATTGTTGCCAAGCA
This sequence comes from Suricata suricatta, assembly GCF_006229205.1. Lineage (NCBI taxonomy): Eukaryota > Metazoa > Chordata > Mammalia > Carnivora > Herpestidae > Suricata > Suricata suricatta. Next base: position 28,302,544 of record NC_043714.1, read on the forward strand.
TTCCATTTGTATGTGTGTCATATTTTAACTAATAACTCCACTTTTCATTGTTAAAAAATTTTTAGTAAACATTCTTGTTCATATTAATCTTTGTCTATTTGTGTTGATATTTCTGTAGAGTCAGTGCCCAGAGGTAGAGTTCAAGGGCAGTGGGTATTCACATTCTAAATGTTGATACACATTACTGAATTACCCTGTAAGTAGCATAAGCTTTTTAAATTCCCATCAGTAGTGAATGAGATCACCTATTTCCTTTTATTGGGACTAGTTTGAAATGGAGCTTTGCTTTCAGTGGGGCTTATCATTTGAAATTGCCAACATGGGCACGAGGTAAATAGATAATAGAATACAAAGTTGACTACTAGAACCCAGAGCCAATGCTACCCAGGGCCTGGTAGTCAGTAGTCACTCAACATATTTTTGGTGACAGATGGAGCATCTGGCTGTCTAATCAAGATCATTAAGGGCCTGGTTCAGGAAAGGCGAGTAGATGGAATGAAGAAAAAGTAACATTATGTACAAACATTAGTGTTCACAGTTTCCTGCTAAAAAATAAAAATGTATGAGTGACAGTTTGAAGCAAAATCACTTGAGAAGGCTTAGGGGAAATGGTTGAAACTTTCCAAATTCCAGCCAGAGAGAATTGGAGTATACATCTTTTAATCACATGTTTTCATATGCTTTCCAACTAGTGAGGCAGGAAAATTACAGTGACTGTGCTTTGGTCATAACTACTCCCTCAAGACCAATCAAGACCTTATAAAATATGCTTTTCCCCTTTTGTTCCTTTTGGGTGCTTGAGAATTTGCACTTACAGTTCCCAATGGAAGTGATTTTTTTTATTTGTAAGTATAGAAAACAGGTTTGAAGTATTGCATTTTTCCAGGATAAAAAGAATTACTGTGATTCTAATTCTCTTAGAATGCTTATTTTATTTAGTGTATAAACATTAGGGAGTATCTTACACATATTAAAGATTGTGTTGCATGAATGGGTTTATCAGTCAAGGAACTGGGTAGCCAAACCAAATTAAGTGCAAATCTGCAATAAACATATGATAATACCAACACTGTGTTTAAATAGCACAGGGGTTCCTTTAATGTAGAAATAGAGCTAGAGAAGAGCTAGCATAAAATCTGATTTAAAATTTAGGAAACTGTGGACTGTTTCCTAACGTTATGATTTCCGTGCCTAAGGGTGCCCATTGGGATCGACTGCCCTTTTCATGACCCTCCCATGGTTGCAAACACTAGGAAGCTGTCTCCTGACTATTAGTATTGCACAGAGCAAGGATTCTACAAGAATAATTGTTTGGTCTTCTTAAAGACATAAGTCATTCTTCAAAGGCATTTCAATGAATATAAATGCTGAAAAACTCCTTTGAACATCTCTATTAAAAAATGCTGCTATTGCCAGAGATTGGTAAATGAAAAACTCCACGTAGTGACAGTTTCATCTAATACAAATAAAATAAATCCCTTGATTAGTTCTGAGAGGATTAATCATTATTATGTGTGTGAAGGATCATAAATTACTTTGATACAGGTTGATTTTCATTTTAAGAATTTCTTTTTATCTCCTTTATTTCCCCTGGAGAAATCATTTTGGTAAAAATTTTGCAGAGGTTATAAATTCACTTATGCACTGAACGCTGTGCTTTTTCAAGAAATCATTGAAGCTTATATTTTTAATAGATGTGTTGTTGCTTCAAGAAATTCCCTAGAACATACTTATAGTCATCAGAATTTTCTAAATTATTTCTTTCTTAAATCCTCAAATAAGAGAGTCCTGGTTTGGGGAAAACATCAGATGTGAAATACATCTTTTGTCTTTTTTGCTTTGCCATAATGTGTCTGAGTTTTACAAAGCGTGCTTCTTTCTTCTTCTTGGTTTAGCCAAAGGAAAAAAACCCAGCATCCTTTCAATTAATATCACCAGGCAAGTCTATGAGCTTACGGATTTCTAGGGATGTCAGAATGGAATCCCCCTTCGTCTGCTTTTCTCCAGGGTTTTGATTCCCGATTGCCCCCACCCCTGGAAGCAGCTATTCTAACTCTTGCTCTTTCCCCTACTTATCTTGCCAAACTTTGCAAATGTCATTCTTGCTTCCTCCAAAATCACATCCAGGGACATTGTCCTCACTTCTTTCTAGATGGATTTTTCCCCTTGTCCTTTGACATACTTCTGAGTTCCTCGGGACTACAGAACAGACTATTTTAAGTCAAGTCAATGACACATTCTCAGTTCCCATATCTGTGGTTTTCTTATTCCGATACATGTATCGTCTTTATTCAAAAAAACACCCTTTTCAAAAATTACAAAATTGTAGTCCAGAGTGTAAACCAACCATTTCATCACTGAAGAAATATCTGGAACATAAAACCTTGGTAAACAGATCTTCTTAAAAGTATGTTAATCCTTTTAATTGTTGGGTACTTGCCTAGTAATATGATTTGGAAATGCAAGTGAAATAAATAAGTACATAAAAGAAGGCATATGATAATTTTATATGTAATATATAGGTGCTATTTTTTGATGTTTTTAAATTAATTTTGCCAACAATGTTTTTTCCCCTCATGGGATATAAGATACACTGTTCTTTAAAAATGTGCTATTCTTAATTTTCCTTCTATGGTCCTTCAGTTACTGTAATTTTACAATAACATCAAAAAAATAATTAGAAAAGTCATAGAATTATGCTGCTGTCACTGACCTCTGATACATTCTTTTTATTTTATGGATGAAGAAATAGGTCCCCAATATGGTTTGTACAAAGATACATAGATACAACCTAGCCAGCATCAAAATGGAGTTCCCTTTGTTTTTTATGAATGCCCTTTTCCACACTCAAATTATATTTTCCCAGTGTTATTCCATTTTCCCTAAATTACAGTCCGGTGTATATCAAGTTACAATAATCACCATCTGTATTGAACACATCTAAGATTTTCTTTTTTTTTTTAATTTTTTTAATGTTTTATTTTATTTTTGATACAGAGAGAGACAGAGCATGAGCCGGGGAGGGGCAGAGAGAGAAGGAGACACCGAACCAGAAGCAGGCTCCAGGCTCTGAGCTAGCTGTCAGCACAGAGCCTGACGCAGGGCTCGAACCCACAAATGTGAGATCTGACCTGAGCCAAAGTCGGAGGCTTAACTGACTGAGCCACCCAGGCGCCCCTCCTAAGATTTTCTTAATGGTATAGTCTCTTGGCTCCTCTGCCCCAGTCTTCACAGCCACAAGACAGTAAGTCATAAAGAATACTGCATTCCTAGAAGGATGTAGATCTTAGTGTCAGCATCAAAGACTAAGAATGCAGAGACTGAGTTCCCTATCATATCCCTATTCAGTTTACCTACCCATCTAGTCACTGCAAAAACTAGATGGCTCGTGGCCAACTACTATGGATTAGCGTCATCTTACCCCAATGACCATTCTAAACCAAGCTGATATGCCAGCTGTGGTATTGTTACTGCTGCAAACAGCCACATTCAGAGATCTGATAGCAGGGTCCCAAGTGCAGGCTACTACTTGGGACTTGACCAGGAGGTTGATCAGCAATAACTAAGCCCTGCCATTGGGATAGGACAGCAATTTGATCACTGGAACTAGTCTACAAAATAGGCCCTGGATCCCAGGAACACGAAGGAAGTGTGAATACCAGAATCAAGACACTGCTGCTCTGGAGCCTGGGCTGTGGGGTCAGTAATTTACCCATACAAAATCCAGATTCCTCTGAAAAGGCTTTTCTTATTGGGAAGATTTTTAAGCCATGGAGAAACAATTTACCTTTTTAAAAAAATTTTTTAATGTTTATTTTTGAGAGACAGAGCAAGAGTGGGAGAGGGGCAGAGAGAGACAGAGACATAGAATCAGATGCAGGCTCCAGTCACTGAGCTGACAGCACAGAGCCCCAGGCAGGGCTTGAACTCACACACCACAAGATCAAGACCTGAGCAGAAGTTGGACGCTTAACGAACTGAACCACCCAGAAGCCCCAAAACATTTTACCTTTTATAAAAATCATTTTAGCAACACTATAGAAGCTGAAGCCAGAATCAATTTGGGGAAAGGGAGACAGGAAAGCCAGGGAGACCCCAAAGGCAAGAAGGCCAGTGAGGAGCTGTTAAAATAGATCCAAAGGGAGGAAATGAGCATCTGTGTGGTTCTGTGTTTTTAAATGGCATTCTCCCAGCCCAGTCCTGAGCAAGATTCTCCAGGAATCCCAGTGCTGCCTCTGGCAGCCTTCCTCTCCACCCTCACTCTCTCTCTCTCTGACATTGCTATTGTCCAGAGGCAGACTGATGCAACATTTGCAAGGCTTGTGGCACTGACCCTGTGCAGGCAATTTCTGACCTCTCAAGTGTGTCACAATCTATGCCTTTCTGCTCCCTTTTTGCTAACCCCAGAACAGAGGAGGGTTTCCTCACATGAGGTACACTGGTCACCTGTTTCAGAAGTACCCTGGAGTCTTGTTAAAAATGCCTGCTTCTAGACCGCTCCCAGCAATCAGAATCCCTTGCAGTTGAACATCAAATCTGCACTCTTTGCAGTCTCCCCAGGAGATACTGACTTTGAGAATCCCTTCAAGAGACCACTAGACAAGTAGTTCTTAAACTTGACTAGTCATCTGACTGGCTTGGAAATTTCTTTTTCAAAGTTTATTTTTATTTTTATTTTAAGAGAGAGAGAGAGAAAAGTACAAGCAAGGAAGAAGCAGAGAGAGAGAGAGAAAGAGAGAGAGAATAACAGGCAGGCTCCATGCTGTAGCACAGAGCCCAACATGGGGGTCAAGCCCATCAACTGTGGAATCATGACCTGAACCGAAACCAAGAGTCCGACACTTAACCAACTGACACCCCAGACTTGGGAAACTTCTTAAAAAACAGTCTTTGAGTCACCATCCCTCCAGAAATCTGAAGGTCTGGGATTGCGCAGGGAGTCCTGACATAGCAGAAGCCTTCCCGAGGGTCGGACACTGATCATACTTGGGAGCCATTGCCTGTATCAGCTTCCTGGCAACTCAACCTTCTACTGCTGGAATAAATAAGATCATTAGTCACAAGTCCTTCGTGGCATAATTACAAAGGGATAGCTGACTTGCCATTTTATTGAATTAAAGTACTCTTTTTGAAAACAAACAGACTAAGATGAAAGAGGCAAGGTGGCTCTCACAATTGACTGCTCAGAGGAGATGGGCTTCAGAAGGGATAGCTACCTGATGACCACAGCACTTGTTGATGCGTTACAAGGTGTGGACTATGCAGAAAGAGTTACCTTGGATCTAATCACTTGCATCAGGGCCTTTTCTAGCTCCTATCTCATTTGCCTCAGAAACTTAGGGAACTCCCTTTAACCACATAATACTTGTGCATCCAGTTGAGAAAGCAAGGATCATCATATTTTCACTTGCTCATCAGCCAGAGCGTGTGAAGTTTCTCTGGCCTGAAAAAGACCTAATTCAATAATGGACTTGTTTGGAATGGGAAGAAAACTGGGGTGGGCTAAGAACTTCAAAATAATTAAATAATAGATTACAAATTTAGAGATCACAATGAAAAAATGAATCCTGTATCTTATCTAGTGTATCAGAACCCAGGTCTAATGACTATAGTAGAGATCGTTTCTGTGACTTAAAGTGAGATTTAAAGAGTTAAAGGAGGAAGAAAGTACTACAGAAACAGAACACTGTGCCATTAGTTATCACTAGGAATGGGTCTGGCCTCACTACTTACTTTTCTTGGTTTAATGAATGCCCCTGGGATTGCCCGTTAAAGCTCGCTGCTCTGTCAGAAACGCTGTTGAACGTTGGAGGGAGATATTGCTGGTCTCCAAATGATGAAAAGGTGCTCTTGGAAAATTTTTCAAAGGAGTAATGGTAACCTCTGAAAATTTCTGCTTTAATTCACCATGATTGAACAAGTGGGCAGTCTTCCAGCAAGAGATCTTTTAAGAGCGTGCAAGTACAAAAGAGGGTGAGCCTTTTGCCTGCGGTAAAATGTGAGCCGCCTCGTAATTCCTATTGTTTAAATATTCATGTAAAGAGACTAGCCCAACAACACACAAGAACTATTCTTTCTACCTCCAGGAAGGTAAAGAGAATTTATTGTGAAGCCTCAACCTGCCAATAATAGGGCTGCCCACCCACTTGGCCTGGAAATTCCAGAAAAGTCTTCAAAAGAAAAATCTCACTACAATCTAAGTATTTAGTCCATTATTGTTAGAGAAGAGCCAGTTCACTCAGTTAAGAAAGAGTTCACTGTGGACATGTGACTCGGGCTGAGTTTTGCAGGATAACACAGGGTTGCCAGATAAAGGAGGAAGGAAAGAAAACGCATTCTAAGGAGTGTGAAAAGGCATATACATGTGGTCATTATAACACTTTATTTTTTTAATGTTTATTTATTTATTTGAGAGAGAGAATCCCAAGCAGGCTCCACATTGTCAGCACAGCTTATCCAACTGAGCCCAGCTGCCCTGACATGTGGTGATTTTAAAAATAACAAAACAGAAAGCATCTGTTTTAGTGCCAAAAATCAGGGGAGGAGGTGCAGATGAATGCATAAGGCATCAATGTTGGCCGAGAGGGTGGATATGGAGCTATAGATCATGTGAAGGCATTTGTCAGCAAAAGGAAAGTCATACAGTTGTGAAATCAGATTCAAGTTTTAATGAGGTAATTCTAGTTGCAGAGTGGCCTGGTTTAAGGAGTGACTAGCAATTGTGACTAGACCATTAAATGGCTAATGCCATTAATACTAATTAAAGATGAATGAAGGGGAGGCTGAATTAAGATGGGGTGAAAGGGAGGTGCACCTGGGTGGCTCAGTTGGTTGAGCATCTGACTCTTGGTTTTGACTCAGGTCATGTTCTCATGGCTTTGTGGGCTCAAGCCAGGGGGTTCTGCACTGACAGTGTGGAGCCTACTTGGGATTCTCTCCCTCTCTATCTCTCTCGGCCCCTTCCCCACTTGTGCTGTCTCTGCCTCTCTCTCAAAAAAAAAAATGGGGATAAAGTGTTCCCAGAAGTGAAAGCGAGTTGGCTAGGATCACGTCAAGAGGCTTTCTTGATCTGTAGTCCTATGGCTTTCCACACCCCCCACCTTCTTTACTACGTATCATTGCTTATTGTCATTTGCTTTTTGCAAAAATATGTGCCCTGTTGTGTTCTGGTCCCACATGGGTGATAGCGGCCTCCCTTCTCTAAAATACCATTGCACTAATCACATCCTGATTCGGATTATTTGTAAACCTGGCTTTTGTTTATATGTTTGTTTAGTGTAGATATCATTTATTTATTATAAAAAAGAGACATGGAAATTATTTACATGATGAAAGATTTCACAGCTTCAGTGGAATGGGCAGCTCATGTGATGCCATTTCAACAATGATTTATTTCAATCTACATACTTCCCAAGAATGTCACCATCTCTATGTAAGAAATAAGCCTTCTCATCTAGAACTACTTTGGCACTTCTGTATTCTGACAGAAGAATTTTATCTCCACCATTCACGCTAACTGGTTGGATCTCTCCACCCCCTCTTTTACAGCCTGGTTCAACAGCTTGCAATACTTCTTCAGATTTTTCTGGAAGCATAATGCCTCCTTTGGTTACAGTTTCAGCTGCACTCTTTTCAACTAAAACTAGGTCAAAAAGGGAACGAAACTTTCTAAACACCTGTCCTGTCATTACTTCAGACCCTGTAATTTGTTGTAAACTTGTTCTAAAAGGATTTCTTCACTGCTTTGAACCTAGCTTTGAATGTAGCTGCCTATCACTCTGCTTAGGTCCCAATAAGTACCTTATATGGAGGCAAGCATCCATTCTCCCTGCCCACCGCCACTACCATGACTTCCATCCTAATGAGATAAACCACAAAATGCAGAAACTTCAAAAAGACCCTCCACTGATCTTACAGAAGATATATCAGCAACTCCGTGTTTCCTTTCCCAGGCCTGTACTGTGGCCTTTTTAAAACTTTCCCAAAGTGTCATATTTCTCAAGGACACACACAAGTCTCCAAACAAATTGGGGACACACAAAGTCCCTACAGAGGAAGAGGGAAAAATGAGGGAGCCAAAGGAATAAAACATTTATGATTCTTTTCCTATTAACAGTTCCATGTCTTAACCTTGGAAAAGGGCACAGTCAAGGCATTGCTTTTTGATGGCTGTACTCTCTCATCAGTGTCAGGGACCATAAAATGATAGTAATGAGGAAACTGGAAGGGTATAAGTCACCTATGGGACTTTTGCCTTCTTGAGAGCAAGGCTGAGGACTCTCTGCTACAATGGCTTACTTATAGTAGCCATTACAATAGTAGTTAAATAAAGTACTGGTCCTTATTATAATTTTTCAAAAATCTGTGTTGGTCATTATAGTTTAAGAGAATTTCCACATTGTCTCCTTTTGTCTTTTCCATAATCTTGGAAAATAACCAATGGAAGTATTATTGGCCCCATCATTTAACTGATATTCTAAAATATGGGTGGGCCACCTGGGTGGTTCAGTTGGTTAAGCATCCGACTTCAGCCCAGGTCATGATCTCACAGTTTGTGAGTTCAAGCCCCACATCGGGCTCTGTGCTGACACAGAGTCAGAGCCTGGAGCCTGCTTCCCATTCTGTATCTCTGCCCTTCCCCTCCACAACAATAAATAAGCAATAAAAAGGTTTTAATATATATATGGTTAAAATACTTAAACAAGCACGAATAGGCAGTAAGTGTCTAGCCAGGACTGAGACCCAGGGTTTTCACTTGTTATTCCTTTTTTTTTTTCAGAGTTTATTTTTATTTTGAGAGAGAGCACAAGCAAGGAAGAAGCAGAGAGAGGGAGAAAGAATAACAGGCAGGCTCCACGCTGTAGCACAGAGCCCAGCATAAGGCTCGATTCCACAGACTGTGGAATCATGACCTGAGCCAAAACCAAGAGTCCGACACTTAACCAACTGACACCCCAGACTTGGGAAACTTCTTAAAAAACGGTCTTTGAGTCACCATCCCTCCAGAAATTTGAAGATCTGGGATTGCGCAGGGAGTCCTGACATAGCAGAAGCCTTCCCGAGGGTCGGACACTGATCATACTTGGGAGCCATTGCCTGTATCAGCTTCCTGGCAACTCAACCTTCTGCTGCTGGAATAAATGAGATCATTAGTCACAAGTCCTTCTAGGTATAATTACAAAGGGGTAGCTGACTTGCCATTTTATTGGATTCAATTTTTCTACTTTTTTCACATTCTCAGGTTTTCCACGGGACTCTTCTCACGATAGTTGTATTGAGCAGCCCAGACCCACATACATGTGGATCTTTTCAAATTCCCAAGAAGTGATGGCAGGCCTCTACTTTCTGGTTGCAAAAGCATTTTTGAGAACTAGGAAAATGGGTAAAGAATGCTGGTGGTGGGATAAACCCTTGTTGTTCATCTACCCAGAGTTGACGAAAACTTATTAGGCTTCGTCTTAAATAGGAATATGGCATAGGATATTCTTTGAGTATATATTACATCAAAGTACCCCTCCCAAGCGAGGTCCCCACATCCGGGGGCCATCTAGAGGTATTATAACAAGTGGATGTCCCAGGCCCCACCTCCCCAGCTGAGTTGAACTCCCTAGAATTTGAGCCCCAAATTTACCCATTTAAAATCTCTTCTGGGAGTTTGGAAAATTTCACTAGGCTAAGGACTGAGATACCTCCTTTGACCTCTCCAGATATTTTTGCCTCAGATGTTTTATCTGCAAAATGGGATAATAAGACCTTATTCTCCTAAAGCTAGGAGGCTAAATCTGATTATCTCTTCCTGTCCTTTGTGTTTGTAAAATCTGCAATTCAACTATTTATGTTTCTCATCAATCGTTACCAATGATTCATTCCTGCTTCCCTGTGGTTACACCATTGGTTCCCCCCAGTTCCCTTCTTCAACCCTTTCTCTCCTTTATGATCCATCACCTCCTTGAAACTGTTCCTAATTGCTCCTACCCTGAGTTTACTCCCTTCTCTTCTCTGAACCCCTGAAGCATTTGTGATCCCAGCACTGACTTCACCAAGGAACCCATTGCTTTCCATGTTAGGACTCCCAGCTGGGTGACCTTGTGGGATTGCTGGACAGGTTTCTAGGCCTTGATCCATGCCCCTACCAACTTAAGATGCTTTTATTTTTATTTTTTTTTAATTTTTTTTCTTGGTAGATGTTCTGATTTTTAATAAGCACCCAAGTTGAGAAATACTAATTTAGATAATAGTATTTTAAAAGTTTCCATTTTGCCAGAATTTTAGCCAGTGTCCTAATTAACAAAGATCTGTGTTGAAAAAAAAAAATCTCATTAAGATGTCAGGAGGAAAGCAAGGTACTAACTATAGTAAACATTGCAAAGGGCTAAGGGAATGAATCAAGTTCACATGAAAGTCATATTACATGGGCAGAAGACTGTTCTTAGGAAACAGGATGTAAATGCTAACGGCAATTATAGGTCAATAGAGTAAAAAATAGGAACATTTCTGAAAAATTACTAAAATCTTGCCTACCTCAAAATTAACCATCAATAGTGGTTAAGGTTCATTTTGAAGTAGGAAAGATTTTAATTTCATCAAATGGCTTGAGTCTAGAACATCCAACTGTGTAAGGCTGAACCTAACAGACTCCATGACAGAGGTCCCCCTCTAAGCTAGAAGGTCTAAGGGTCAGTCTCTACGGAACTATTAGGCAGTTACACATTGCCTAGAGCAGGAGACCACTTTGCAATATCCAATCAGGAAAGCCCAGCTACCTCTCCCCACATTCCTAAGGGTAAGGCCTACAGATAGGAACTTTAGATAGGACCCTGTTACCTAATGTTAAAGTTAACCTGATAGTCACCAAATAAGACCCTGAACTCGCTCTGTAATTGGTTAATTTCAAAGATACCCTAAATGTTGTCCCGCCAACAGTAACGAACGCTCTGAACAATGTGTATGGTTAAAGTTACTGCCAATGCTGTTGTACAATAATGATTGGATGTCACGATTTCTTGTAACTCCCCCTTCCCAAACCCCACAAAAACCCCACTCAGCCCTTGTTTGGGACTCTCAGCACGGATCCACTGCGTTGGGGAAGGCTGTGAGACCGAACTTAGGCCCGGCGAGCCTAAGCCGTAATAAAACTGCCCTTTGCTTTTGCATGCGTGACTCGGTCTCCCTGGCAGCTTCTGGTTTTGGGGTGATATTGAAATCTTGGGCGTTACAACTGTTTATACTTTTGTCTTGTAGGGTGTTTTAGTGCTGAGAGGAATTCCAGCTCCTTGATAAAAATTATAGCCAGTACTTACATTGTGCCCACTATGTACAGGCAATGATCTAAGAGCTTTATATAGAATAAATAAAATTAATTCTCACAACAGCCCTATGGTTTGGGCACAATCATTATCCTATTTTTAGAGTTGAAGAGATTAAGGCATAGAAATTTTTGGTAACTTGATCATGGTGACCCATCAAGGTGGCATGGCACCTCTTGCTAAATTCTTTCAAATTCTTGATTCCCACCTTGCTAACTTGAAAACACAGTGTAGTGCATTTTAAATGATTGGCTTTTGATGTAAACCCCCCCACTCGCCTGCCTCCCCTCCCCTGATCAACACTACATGCCAGGCATTGAGAAAGGGGAAGATGTGAGGAAGGGAGATGGAAAAGATAAATTAGAATGTATTTTATGTGCTCATGTAGTTTCAAACGTTGCCATATTTGTTATGATTAATTGAAATGTTTTCTATTTGCATGAATTTGAACTTAGAATGCATGTCTTGCTTCTCTCTGTGAAAGAAGTCATGATATCTGTCCTAAGTCTGTATATTCTCAAGAGTGGAGTGGGCATAGTGCACTTCTGTCCTTTTCAGAGCTCAGCCAGTATTTTCACTTATAAGAAACCTGAAATCTTTACAGTTTTTAGGGGCACAAAGCAGATACAGACTCCTCTGAGGGGGGAAGTTAGCTCAGTAGCTGCAGCCCCAGACAACCCTGCTTCCTGTGTGACCCGTGCGTTCCATCCCCAAGAGACCTTGCAAGACTTGGACTCCTCCAGTGTTAGAGACAGCTGGGGTAAAAGTAGTCCTTTTTAAAGCAACATTTGGTTTTGTTTTTTAAATGTTTATTTCAGAGAGAGAGAGAGAGAGAGAGAGAGAGAGAGAGCACGCGTGCACGCACACGCACAAGAGCGAGCAGGAGAGAGAAAGGGAGACACAGAATCCAAAGTAGGCTCCAGGCTCTGAACTGTCGCACAAAGCCTGACACGGGGCTTGAACTCACCAACTGTAGGATCACAGCCTGAGCTGAAGTCGACACTTAACTGGCTGAGCAACCCAAGTGCCCCAAGAAAGGGGGCTCTTGAAGTCAGAAAAACTTTGAAAAGCCAAAGATGGGGAAATGTTGTCATTTGAGGACTCCGGTTAGGAGACAGCACAAGACAGTAGGGTAAGAAGAGGGGTTTCATGACACCTCTCACGTTATTTCTCCCAAATCTATCCTATTCCCTTCTGTATTCAAGGGCAATAACGTAATATATGGATCTTACTGTATCTAGTGCCAATCATTTTAAGGATAATTAAATGCTTTCATTTCTTAAAAACACATTTTTCTCTATTCATACATTTTTCTCCTTTATATCTAATAATTAAAGGCAGTATATGTAAGATTTTATGGAATTAATGAGAAGCTGAATGTATCTAAACATAAGAAATTGAGAACAAAAAGATACCCATCCCCACTAAATACATATTAGAATAGCCAAATTAAAAAGATTTTCCATGCCAAGGATGGCAAGGATGTGAAGAAACTGACACCCTCATATACTGTCGGTGGGAACGTTAAATAATCATCCCTTGGGAAAATAGTTGGACAGTGTCTTTAAAAGTTAAGCATGTATTTACCATAAGACTCAGCCATCTCACCCTTACATGTTTACCTGAGAGAAACAGAAGCATCCGTGCAAGTCTATGCACAAATGTTCATAGCAACTTGATTTGTAACAGCCAAAACCTCAGGAGAACCCCCAGAGTATATAAATAAGTGAATGGATAAGCAAATGGTGGCATATTCATACAATGAAACACTAGAAATGAATGATTGTAATAAAAAGAAATGAATGATGGATACACATAATTATGATGAGTGAAAGTGGCCAGAAAAAAAAGACTAAATAGTATATGATTCAATTTACATAAAATTCTAAAAAATAAAAACTAATCTATAGTGACAGAAAGTGTATCAATGATTGCCTTCAGAAGGTGGGGTAGGGAAGGGAGGGATGGAGTGGGGGGAGATTACGAAGGGAAATGAGGAAACTTTTGAAAGTAATGATACGATCATTATCTTGATTGCAGTGATAGTTTCAAAGGTAAATGCATTAGTCAAACATTAAATTATATAATTTAAATATTAGTTTATTCTATGCCCGGGCTCCTGGGTGGCTCAGTCGGTTGAGTGTCCGGCTTCGGCTCAGGTCATGATCTCACGTTCGTGGGTTCGAGCCCCACATCGGGCTCTGTGCTGACAGCTAAGAGCCTGGAGCCTGCTTCAGATTCTGTGCCTCCCTCTCTCTCTGACCCTCCCCTGCTCGCACTGTCTCTCTCTGTCTCTCAAAAATAAATATTTAAAAAATTTTAAAAATTTAAGTTTATTCTATGCCAAAATACCTCCATAAAGCAATTATTTAAAAAAAAATACTAGTCAGTTTAAAATTTAAACTCACAAAAATACTAGACAAACATCTAGAAGAAATAAGAAACAGAATAATGGAAAATTTAGCATTAGATGTGTCAAAGTCTGTCAAATAAGTCATTCTATAATAAATGATAGACACAGTGGGTAGACATGAGGAAATATATGTAATATCTTTCAAGAAGAATTCAAAGGAAGGTTTGCCTATACAATTAAGTAGAGATAAATGGTGGGAAGAAAAGATAAGAAAGCAAACAACCCTGAAAATCTTGTGAGCCTCTTTCAGTATAGAAAATAAATCTAAAAGATCAGGAGGTCAGAAAGCTGGAAGGCTAAACAAATCAACAAACAAAAAAGACATATAGTAAAAGGAAATTTATCAGCTATCAAGGCTATATTAGGAAAAAACTGACATTGTTTAAGTGACCCCTTATACTGTCCACAGCACCACCTTGAGGAAAACAATAGGAAATGCTGTTCCATGTGTAATAAAGCCCAATCCATTCATTGACTGTTCCTTCAGCATTTACTTAGGTATACACAGCACTATTCTAGATATTTGGGATACAATAATGAGCAAACAATAACAAAATCCCTACGTTTTAGAGCTTATTCATCAAGAAAAAAAGCAGCTTTGTTTTCAAATAATTTGTAGTTGTATGTACACTCATTTTATAAACTTTTTAAAATATAGTAAGAATTTAGAGGAAGTCTATGTATCCAAAGTAAACATAAAACACCATTGTGTATTTTTCTTTTCAAATGAGTGTTTACTGAAGAGATTTGTACAAGTCAGGGTTTTGTTTTATTTTTGTAACACTTCATAGTCAATTCTAAGATTTACTTTAAAAATTAGTATAGTTGATGCTGAAGTGTATTTTCTTATCACTTTTTCAAGACTAAGGTATCTATCTCCCCTCCCTAGCTGCCAGGATTATAGACTTGTAAAGGCTCACAGCTATGACCCCCTCCTGGGATGACTGTACCCCACATCAAATAGTCATTGGATTGTTACTGCCCCTCCCTCCTTGGAAGTGTTTAAATATGGACGAGGAAGTTCTCTAGCCAAAAACAGTATTTAGTCTTTGTTTCTGTCTGTGCTTCAGTCTAGATAGAGTCTATTGTTATGTCTTCAAGTTCACTAATCTTTTCTTCTGCGGTTTCTAATCTGTTCTTAATCCTATCCAGCCCATGTTTATTTCAGATACTATATTTTTCATTTCTAGAAGTTTTAGCTTCCATTTATCTCCTCTTTATGTTCAGATTTTCATTAAATCCTTAAGCATTTCCACATAGTTATATGTTTTAAATGATCTTAAAGTCCATGTTTGCTAATCTCTGACATTTCTCACTGTTTATTGACAGATTTCTTTCCATGGTTATAGATCCATTTCTTGTTTCTTATAATGTTCAATAATTTTTAATTGGCTGCATGGAGATAATGAAAATAATTCAGTTGAGTGCCTACTACATTTTTTCTTCCTTTAAAAAGTACTGTCTTGGTTCCTACGGAAATTTAAGTTACTGGCGGAGCAACTCGGTCCTCCCACAGTCTGTTTTTGAGCTTCATTACAGTGCATCGAACCTCACTGGGGATAGTGTACGCTACTCTAGGGACAGCATAGCCCATGTTCCAAGGTAGAACCCTTCTGGGGGGTCTTCTGAATGCTCTAGTTGAGTATTAAGACCCTCCACTCTGGCCAGTGAGAGCTTAAACAACTCCCTGCTGTGTATGAACTCTGAATTGTTCACGACAGCCCCCTGGATAGTCTTTCCCTGGCCTCTTAAGTGTCACTCCATCCATGGGCAGCTGAGGACTTTGCCAAGAATAGAAGGAACCCTTAGTACATATTTCTAAAGCTCATTTTTTCTGTAGAGTGATTCCTCCCAGAACCCTACCCCACATCTTCCAACTGTCTCAAACTCCCAACTTCTAATCTCTGTCACCTCAACTCAGTGAGGCCAGTGTGCTTCTCCTATGATTCCCCTCTCTGCATGTCAATGGAGGAAGATAGTTCTATTTTTAATTTTAGGGGGGAACCTCTACACTGTTTTCCAGAGTGACTGAACCAGTTTGCATTCCCACCAACAGTGTAAAAGAGTTCCTCTTTCTCTGCATTCTCACCAATATCTGTTGTTTCCTGAGTTGTTAATTTTAACCAGTCTGACAGGTAGGAGGTAGTATATCATTGTGGTTTTGATTTGTATTTCTCTGATGATGAGTGATGTTGAACATCTTTTCATGTGTCTATTAATGATCTGGATGTCTGCATTGGAAAATTTCTCTTCATGACTTTTGCCCACTTCTTCACTGGATTATTTTTTTTCTGGGCATTGAGTTTGATACATTTTTATAGATTTTGAATACTATCACTTTATTCAGTATGTCATTTGCAAGTGTCTTCTCCCATTCCATAGATTGCCTTTAGTTTTGTTGATTATTTGCTTTGTCGTGCAGAAGCTTTTTATCTTGATGAGATCCCAGTAGTTCATTTTTGCTTTTATTTCCTTTGCCTCTGGAGATAGCTCTAATAAGAAGTTGCTGAGGCCTTGATCAGAGAGGTTGCTGCTTGTTTTCTCCTCTAGGATTTTGATGGTTTTCTCTCTCACATTAGGTCTTTCATCCATTTTGAATTTATTTTTATGTATGGTGTAAGAAAGTCCCATTTCATTCTTCTGCATGTTACTGTCGTTTTCCTAGCACCATTTGCTGAAGAGACTTTTTTTCCCATTGGATACTCTTTCCTGCTTTATTAAAAATTAGTTGGCTATACATTTGTGGATCCATTTCTGGGTTCTCTATGCTATTCCATTGATCTATGTGTCTGTTTTTGTACTAGTACCATACTGTGTTGATGATTATAGCTTTGTAACGTAGCTTAAAGTCTGAAATTGTGATTCCTCCAGCTTTGGTTTTCTTTTTCAAGATTACCTTGGATATTTGAGGTCTTTTATGGTTCCATACAAACTTTAAAATTATTTATTCTGGCTCTATGAAGAATGCTGGTGGTATTTTGGTAGGTGTTGCATCAAATGTATAGATTGCTTTAGCAATATTTTTTCTTCCAATCCATGAGCATGGAATGTTTTTCCATTTCTTTGTGTCTTCTTCAATTTATTTCATAAGCTTTCTATAGTTTTCAGCATACAGATCTTTTACCTCCTTGGTTAGGTTTATTACTAGGTATCTTAGGGGGTTGGGTGCAATTAGAAATGGGATCAATTCCTTGATTTCTCTTTCTGCTGCTCCATTATTGGGATATGCAACCGATTTCTGTACATTGTTTTATATCCTGTGACGCTGCTGAATTCACATATCAGTACTAAAAGTTTTTTGGTGGAGTCTTTCAGGTTTTACATGTACAATATCATGTCATCTCCCAAGAGTGGAACCAATGAACATGATATACCATATTAATAAAAGAAAGGATAAGAACCATATGATCATCTCAATAGATGCAGAAAAAGCATTTGACAAAATACAGAATCCTTTCTTGATAAAAACCCTCAAGAAAATGGGGATACAAGGAACATACATCAACATCATAAAAACCATATATGAAAGGCCCACAGCTAATATCATCCTCAATAAGGAAAAACTGAGAGCTTTCCCTCTAAGACTGAGAACACAACAGGGATGTCCACTCTCACCACTGTTGCTCAACATAGTACTAGAAGTCCTAGCCTCAGAAACTAGACAACAAAGAGAAATAAATGGCATACAAATCAGCAAAGAAGTCAGACTTTCACTCTTTGCAGATGGCATGGCTTGAGCATTTTAAAGTACTTCTATTCCAATATTTTCAGTAGAACTGTTTCCTAAAGAAAACCATTCCTCGATCTTGGCTCTCCCTGGGAGAATTTTGTATACTCTGTAATGTCTTAGTTGTGATCATCGTTTTCCTAGAAACTTTGTTAATGTCCTGTGCAAGATTGAAAATGTGAATATGCAGTATATAATGTTAAATTGTTAATTGAACTTAATGTAACAGCATATCAGCATTGAAGATATTGGTACTTGATATACTGTTAAAGAATATTTGCCTACAAATTTTAAGATGGACATCATGGAATAACTTTTAGAAAAGAATCACAACTATGTAATTTTTTTAGATTTTTGGTACATATGTTAAGATTGTGTATAGATTGAAATGTCTGTCATAATCATCAGAACAACCAATAAAACCTCAATTATGAAAAAAAGATTCTAAGCATTTAGGACAAAATCCTTTCTAAACACAAATCATCATATACTATAATACGTTAAATCTGAAATCTGAATCATCTCAAACAGTCTCCCATGCAATTTGATTGTTAACTCTAAGAGGGCATAGACGTTCATGTTTTGTTTTCCAATGTATCTCCAGCCCCTATAAAAAGATTTTTTAATAAATTATTATTATTTGCCCTATTAGTGCAGGTCATGTTGAACATAAAGGATTAATATAATATGTCAAATGAGGAAAAAATCAACATGAGGTGCCTTTGATTGTATTATAGCAGCTGTGAATATCCCTCTGGCTTTCCATAGCCGCCAATACCAAAGTACCACAGCATACATGCATACAAAGCAGGGAAACCAAAATTGTCAACGCTGTGTGCAGGCTCTCATAATACCAGTCATAACAGTTTACTTTGGAGTTTTATTTAAACCACCTCAGCAGTTTGTAGCACAGTCTGGGAGTGCCTAAGAGTTGGAGGGTGAGTTTGTTTGTACTCTCTCGTATGTCCGAGTGCAGATAACATTGTTCACGGCACTTTCCTAGAAAACAAAGGATGAGATATATCAGTATTGTTGGTGAAACGGACTTTTAGAACAATGCAAACTAAGTACTATCCATAGGTACATGCCTTAAAACTTTTGAAAAGAGATCTATATAGAGAACTATAGATACGAACTATTAGCTGATTTTGTTGTGTGTGTGTGCATGTATGTGTGGTAAATCATATATTATATAGGGTAATATGTGGTATATATATATACATGATAAATATATAATGTATGTATATATACACACATACATATAAGCAATGCATATAGTATAGAAATCGAAATCTTTATTCAAACACTTTAAATGCCTACACTGAAGCATTTTTGCTATTTTACATAACCCTACATTTTTCAAATAATGACATTAAGATACATTGATGTAGGTTTTAATGGCTTTTAGAGCACTAATACATACATCATGGTATTTAATTCTCTCAAAAAAAACCCATGAAGACATTTCTACATTTTTTTAAGGCAAGTAAACTGAATTTGTAAAGGATAAATGACTCGTCCAAAGTAAGTGCTAAATGGCAGAGATGGAAATGCACATTTTAGATTATGAATCTAATATTCTTCCTAATAAGCTAAAAATCTGTTTGATGATTATGTCATTATAAGGAGTAATGAAATCAAGTACCCTTCGTCCTCTACTTAATACTTTATAAGGAAAATACATTCTTCATTGTTGAAAGAAATAGTATCCTTAGGTTAAGAAATGAGGATAGTTTGTTTGTGTGTTATCTCCACACAATTCTTACATATTCCCTTAGAATTATTTGATATTATGTCCAAAATAGCTTTTTTGTTTATTTTTGTGGAATTGGTGGCTTGGGAAGAAGAATCATTGGCATATATTTCTTCACTGTATAGAGAGAAAGATGAACGGAGAAGCCATCCTCAAAGGAAGCAGGATGGACTCAAAAAGTATACTTTGAAATGAAGCCAACACCACCATGTTCTTCTAGCTGAATATCCTTACGTAAGTCAGTGGCAGAATCTCAGTCTTCTCACTAATCATGTGCTAATAAGTCTTACCTCACAGGATTATTGTGAGGAGTAGACAAATAATATATGAAAACATACAGACACAATCACCACAGAAATGGTAGTTTATAATTGTGTCAACTCATCTATACACCAAGTAGATACCACTTAAGCTTTGCATTAGTTTAAATTCCCTTTTCATGTGTTTGGTATTGAGCTGGAAAACAGAAATTAATCCTGGTATGGAGCTAAGGATTAACAACTTGAAATCCCTGCCAAAATCTGTATGGCACAAATGCATGCTTGTTTTGGCTTAGAAACAAGTCAAAAAAGTACAAAACACATTTTTTTATTTTCTTTAGTTTTTTTAGTTCCTCATTCCATACAAATTTTATACCATTTATGATCATACATTTATCTGCCAATGTTTCCCCCCATTCTTATAAAGCAAGACAAACAGAAAAACCACATTTACTTCCATTCTTTTAGAACAAGCTATCTGAGTGATTTTATATATATGTGTTCTAGCTGGTGAAAAGCATAGTGACAAAGAGCTCACTCACCACCACCATTTTCCCATCCACCACCCTTCTCCTGACGGTGGTCTCTTTGCCATCCCAGTCCTGAACTTGAACCAAAGAGTCATTATCTAAGTTTATCACACTCTGTAAAACAGACAAAACCAAATTCACCTCAGATTGTCACATGTGGACACTGAAATTTTATCAAGTACCAAATTCTTTTCATCTTCTGTCATACTGTCAGGTAGTTTTAGAATGTTTATAATTCCATTTATATTTTAAGACTTTGCCAACACTAAATTTGTTGGCTGATTCTTCAGAAGGGAAAGAGGTTTTATAAGAGTAAAAATATAATATTACCTCAAATAATAATTAAAACGTTCTTTTCCCCAAGAAATAAGAGAGGTTAGAGACCCTGTTTCCTGTCCCCTCTCCACTGCACACACAGAAGCCTCTCCAACCCCACAACAGTGCTGAATATGTACTTTAAATTAGAAGGCAATTCCCACTGTGGTTAAACCACTGAGGGCCTCTGTTTATTGTCAATGTGGCATAACCTCACCTATACTGGCCAACACACATTTTATTCATTGTGACTTTATGCTTTGTAGAAAACTGCTACAAAGTAGAAAGGCAGAACTTTTGTGTCCGAGAGAAGAATCTAAGAAAATAAAAATAAGTCTGCTAAGCCCTGCATCAGAATTGTTTTTAGAAATAGTTTTCAGGTGCCTACCCCCAGATATCAGAGCCTGTGGGGATGGGACCTACAAGGAGGCATTTTTCATAAGCATCACAGGAGATTAGTATGCATATTAAAATTTAAGAACCTTAGACCTAGGTTTTAGTCCAAAGTTTATCTAATACAGTCTTTAGATGTGCTTGCTATAACTCTTTATTTACTTAGAATGATGTTGAATTAGCATTCTTATTAAATGGATCTAAAAGAGTGTTGAAGGCCTCACCTTGGTTTTACGGCCACCTGGTGTGGTTTCCTCAAACTCTTCCCCCAGTTTAAAGGAGATCTCATTATTTTTAAAGATGCTTTTGGTTTTTATAGTGATCAGACCTTCCTGCGCACTGATGGTCACGGTGGGTTTTGCCAGACAGCCAAGTTTCCTTCTGGCTCTTCCTATTCCTGGAAGCCAGATAAAAGGACACTATGGTTAAATCTGTTACTGGGAGCGCCTGGTGGCTCAGTCAGTCAAGTGTCTGACTTTGACTCAGGTCATGACCTCATAGATCGTGAATCTGAGCCCTGTGTCAGGCTCTGTGCTGACAGCTCAGAGCCTGGAATCTGCTTCAGATTCTGTATCTCTCTCTCCTCTCTCTCTCTGCCTCACCCTTGCTAATGCTTTCTCTATCTCTCTCTCAAAAATAAATAAACTTAAAAAATTAAAAAAAAATCTGTTGTTGGCTTCAGAAACTCGTGTTAGCTGTATAATTCTTTACTAACTAGGTTTGTGAGTTAAACATATTTAATACTGCATGAATTCAAATATCTGAAGCTAGTAGCACCACCATTATAAGTTAAAATAGATTACATTTTGCAGGAAAAAAAATTAGTCTCTAGGTTTGGTGGTTGTCATTTTTCTTTAGTCCAGGAGTTATTGATCTTGTTGGTTCATGAACCTCTTTGAAAATTTGATTAAAGCTATGAATCAACTCCCTATTTTATTTTATATTTTTAATAGTTTATTGTCAAATTGGTTTCCATACAACACCCAGTGCTCTGCCCCACAAGTGCCCTCCTCCGTCACCACCACCTCTTTTCCCCACTCCATCCCCCTTCAACCCTCCCTATTTTAAAATGCTTTCATTTATACAGACAAAATACTTTGGCATGGTTTATTCAAGATCTTTATCTCTTCACTTACATTCTTATACGTACAGATATATAGAGTCTGTTTCCTTCCATTATGTGTTTTTATTATGCTAAAACACATATAAAATGAAATTTATCATTTTAACCATTTTAAAGTATACAATTAAGTGACATAAGTATATTCACAATGTTATACAACCATTGCCACTATATTTAGAATATTTAAAAATATAAATGCTGTATTCTAACAATTGTTATTCAACTTCCTTTTTCCCCTATCTCTGTAGCTTAGAGATTTTCTGTGTCAGTACACATAGATATAAATTTTTGTTATTGTTAGTAATACATAACACTTTATAGAAACACTGTAATGTGGTTCATGAACTCACAATGTGAGACATAACAAGTTGTGATATATTAGATAATGATTCTCAAAGATATTCACACCCTAATCCATGGAACCTGTGTATATCACTTTACTTGCCAAAGAGGACTTTGTTGTAGATATGGTTAACTCAAGGATCTCAGAATTGGGAGTTTATCCTGAATCATCCATGTGGACCTTAAATGTAATTACAATTTCATTATAAGAAACTTTATCAGAAAAGGAAAAGAGATATTAGACTACAGAAGAGGAGAAGGCGATGTGAAAATAGGATCAGGGATTGAATGATGGTGGGGGACACAAAGGAGGGCCAGGACCCACCTGAAGCTGAAAAACAAGATCTGTTCTGAAGACCCCCTAAAGATCTAGGGGAAATGTTTGCAAAATGATCATTTTTCAAAATATTTATGACCCTTTGCTTTAAATGATTTATGGAAACCATTTGCCATTTCATATTTGGCATGTGTGTGTTTGATCTGTGTAAATCCATGATAAATTATGTGAGGACAGGATTCTGTCAATTACAAACTACTGTTGCATAGACCTGTATCTAGGTGCTGAGCCAATGCTGATTGTTTCTATGTGATTGTTTTTATATTTCTATTGGAAGGAGGGGCCCAGGATTAATCTGATATCATACAAAGCAAGTTTCTGTGTTATCAAATCTCCCATTTTTACTGACCACAATATGCAGGTAAAAATGGCTCACCCAGTTCTTTCATATATTTTTCAAAATTTTCACAAGAAACGGATTTCCATGTTCCTTGGAGCTGATCAACCATTCTGTCTATGTTGATCTTTAGGAAAAATAACATCATTAGGATGAGTATGTTGTTGTTCCCTGAAATAGTGTTAGAACTTCTTTTTCATACAGTTTTGGTGGATAGTTCAGAAAAGTCAGGGGGGAAATTAGGAACTCTGGTCCTTGTCATCTTTTCTGCATACAATATAAAGCAGGAAACTCTCTCAAATGTAAGCTGGTCAAGATGAAAATGGAAAAAATTTTTGGCAGGACCAGATATCACTTTTCCACGTCTAATTTAGGATTAAAACTAGGTTTACAAATTATAGTTCCTTCTCCAGGAACAGCAACACACACACACACACACACACACACACACACACACACACACACACCAGTGCAAAAGGGGTGGAACTAGACAGCTATGTTTATGCCATAGAATTCCTCCAATTCAGGTCTTTGTCTCTCTTTCTCTGACCAAGGGTGATCTAGAATAAGCCCATTTATCAGCTGTTTAGAGATCTTATCACATTCTCATTTCTTGATAATTTGAACTCAAAACCAGAAAGACTTCATAGATGGCATTTGACATTTGAACTAAAAGGTTAAATTTAGTGAGGGCTAGAACAATCATTTTAAGCCATGAACATATTGAGCAAGAAAATGGAACATAGAAAAAACGGAAAGAAAGTGATTGTGTTAACATACACACACACACACACACACACACACACACACACACACACAGCCTTGTTACTGAAGGTTTTCCAGATGCCAGTTCAATTTTCTGTAAGCTTAGAGAGTTGTCATTGTGATGAGAACACCAAATATCTTCTTAGTAAATCCCCCTTAATTTAGGCTGGGTTCTATTCCTTTCAGTCTTGACTGAAGCACTCTGATGTCCTCTGATTTCTGTAAGGAATCAGAACAGAGGATAAGGAGGATAATAGCAAAGACACCAGCGAGAGAAGAGGAGACTCCAAAGACTAAAAGACAAGCGCAGCCTTACACCTGCCATCAGCCCTGAGGACACCTTTGTTAATTACATGCAATGCTGGGTGTCCATGTGCTGACACAGAGTTATTAATAAAAACTGAAATTACAAAATTCTTTTAAGACATAAAAGGAGAATAGCATTTTATAACAATTTCCATTGAATGTTAAATTTCCAATATCTATAAATATCTGTAAAAGCACTTGCCCAACCCAGTGGTCTTACTGATAGTTATTCAACTAACATTTATGGAGCACCCAGTGTTATAAACCTAATATGAGGCTAAACAATTTTGCATACACCAGTGATTTAATTTCCCAACTATGGTTGAAAAAGATACCATGGTTTGTTTTCCTCTCCTGTATTGGGAAATTTACTCTTACAATTTTTTTACATTACTGTATACAATTTATATTTATATCCCCACTCAATTGAATAGCACGAGACTGAGGGCAGAAAATGACTCCCCACTGAAGGCAGTAAAGATATTAAAATTAGGCACTGAAGTTATTAAAATTCTTAGCATTTTTTCAAGAAAATGTCACATGTGTTGCCCCATGTGTTGGATGTGCACTGATCCTCTAACACAAGGAAAATCATCTATTGAAACTCATCTCCTGGATGATTGGGAGCTCAGTATTGGTCTCTATTGCTGGCAGGTTAGACTTTCAGAAAAGTGGCAGTACAATCAAATCCGCACATGGCCTCTCTCTCTGCCCCTGTGGTTCTCTGTGCATGTGCTCATCATGTCAATTCGAAGACCGCTAATGTACATTAGCCTGGCTATGTGTCTACTTGGTTGTGCACTGTCTATTCTATGATGGACGCTTTCTGGTGTCCTTTAGTATGTGAGTCAAAAATCTTCACACATTATGCCCATCCCCTTAAATACATCCACATTCCTTGATGCTAAACTCCCTTGTCTTCAATGCTTCAGTCCTTTTCCTTCCAGACCTATGACCAACCCATTAAACTATTCCCTCTACGCATGAATATGTCTTCATTCTCCCCTCAGGCCACTGCTCCAGGCACACCATGCTGAGCTTTGTCTGTTGGGACAATTTTTCCTCACCACTATTTTCAAGTCCTCTCCCTCTCTGAGGGTAATTAAACCACTGCCCATTTTGGTTTTCGTCCACACACTAGCTGGCCTGCCCCTAAAACGTGTTCAAGCTCTTCCTGTTCCATAAGCTGGCTAGATGAGCCCCCACATAGTGTAGGAATGACTGAGGGAGGGTGCTGGCACACCAGTGGCGGCTTGTGAGGTGAGGATCCAGGCTACCTGCTCACGCCGTTAACTCATATCTTCTGGTCTTGCTCAGCCTTGACCCCAGATGCACAATTTGAATCTTGTTTTGGAATGTTGCTGGGCCTGAGTCTGTGACTCTGTGGGTCTGACAGAACCTAGCTCATAATGGACAGTTCCAGACACATGGTTACTTGGTGTCTTACAATCAAGAATTCTGTCTCTGCTAGACCCCAGTGACACACCAGGAACTCTTTTCAAAAAGCATGTAAGTTTCAGAGTGCCGGGGTGGCTCAGTCTGTTAAGCATCTGATTCTTGATTTCAGTTCAGGTTATGATCTCATGGTCGTGAGATCAAGCCCACATGGGGCTCTGCACTAAGCATAGAGCCTGCTTGAGATTCCCTCCCTCCCTCCCTCCCTCTCTCTCTCTCTCTCTCTCTCTCTCTCTCTCTCTCTCTCTCAAAGAAGAAATAAAGCATATAGTTTCTGTTGCAGATAGTGTGGTCTTGCTCCAAAACCCCGGAGGTCTGTTTTGTGATGCCACACTGCATATTTTCTCATCACTAATCCTCCAGTGGCTTAGGGTTTGCCAGATCCTATGGCCCAAGGAACAGGGCTGCTTGTACTGTGGTTCTAACTTTCTGCTCCAGGTCTCATTCAAAGCAGGGACCAATCCTGTCTTCCAGTATATGAATTGGAGCACATTTCTAGATGTGGAATAAGTTGTACCAGAAGCCAAAGGAATTTTGTTTTCTTCTTTCTGATACAAAGGCAAGATGCAGCAATTCGTCTTTTGGAAGAAGAGTTGTCCTCACTTGGCCTGACCCAGCTGGATCCCTACACACTTTACAACAGTGGAAGTTCACTCCGGTGCTATCAAACTCCTGTAGTCTGTAATGTGTATGTCTTACCAACGTCTCCATGTGCTAGCCACCCTCGCTCACTCACCTGATCAACAGGAAGAAGAGTAGAACGTCCAGACAGCTCAGAGCTCATCTGATCCTATTATAACAGAAGGTAACGCAGGTCCCAAATAAAGCTGTAAATGTATATTCTTCATGTAAATGCAAACCGTTTCTGTACCTTTTTCTGACCTTTCCTGTTTGGGATCAAAAAGAATGCCAGATCATGTACCCGAGGTCATATTAATCTGCTCCAGCAAAGATAACACATCTAGCACAGTAGACACAATTGGGGTTATTATCTGAGTTTGCAGTAGCCTACGGTCATCCTCCAAGATTCATCTGGATTCTGCAAAGGTCAGATTGGTGAATTAAACAGGGCGACGATATGGACCAGCTCTTCCACCCTGCGTTCATAAGATCATTTAGAGAAGCCTTAATTTCTGCCATTCTCCCCCCATCATCACCACCAAATACAGTGGGTTTTGACTCACCATCTTATCCAGGACTGACAAGGGAATGGGAGTAGAGGGAAGGAGACTGGAGACGTACAGTTTCAGAAGCTTCACTTCACCTTCTCCACGATGATAGGTCTCATTTGGTTTGAATGATATTAATTCAAGATGCGGTTCCTTCAACAGCCAAACATCAATCCCAAGCATATATTTGGGAGCCAGGGAATTTACCCCTGGATGGGTCTACAAACTTCCTGGGTCTTTGAGAGCCAAACTTAGGCCAAAATTCTCTTTATTTCAGATCCTGGCCCCTCAAAATATTTTGATATTCCTCTATCCACAGTGTGTATTTTCTCAAATAAATATCATAGGTCTCTTTTGAGGAAAATGGGGGAAACTAACGGTATATTTTTGCCATGGTATTTCAGTCTTTCTCCTGTGGACTTGGCCACCTTTTTAGCTAATGGTTTCTAGGCCTGAAAACTTGCTAACTTTGGGAATCTGGGCAATAAAATTAAGGCTTTCTATTGAGGCAACCACCCTCCATCTGCTACTTATATGCCTTCTTCTGGTTGATATATTAAGCAGCACCCTAATTGGCTATTCATATACTTTGCCTTTAGAGATACAAGGCTCTATTAATCATCTCCACATCTCACTCCAGGTCAAGCCCCCTTAGCTGCCCTTCAATTCTGCCTGCTGCAATGATAATCGCAACCCCCTGGCTTCTGGCAATAAAGTGCTGTCACCTGTCCCTGTTGCTTCAGAGTCTCATCATTGTCATTGCTATCAATGAGCCAACTGATAGAAATAGATAGTGAGAATTGATAGATCATAGATATAGATCTCTATTCTCTTTCTATAGAAAGGTAATGTGGTTATATTGATCCATAACACAAGTACAAATCTCATAACTTGCCTACAGAAAAGGATGAGAACCTCAGCATACAAGGGTTTCCAGTATTGGGAGATATTGAATGTTCATTACTTCAACTAAACAATTCTACATGTGCTGGAGTTGGACAGGGCACAGCGGGCGCTCTGCAGAGATTGGCAGGCTAGGAAAACTCGGGCCTTACTTGTTTGCTATTCATTTAATAAACATCTGAGTGCCTACTAAATAAAAGACCCCCATGTTAGGTTCTGGCATATAATGAGGAATGAAAGAGACTTCCAAAATATTTCCAACATTATGAGAGAGAATCTGAAATTGTGCTCAATTCCCTAGCATTTCCATATGTGTGTGTGTGTGTGTGTGTGTGTGTATATATATCTGTATAGTAGAAACATAGAGAACTAGCTGATATTTTAGCCCAGAGGTAAGCAAACTGTGATCTGTGAACTAATTCCAGCCACTACCTGTAGATAAAATATTACTGGAACACAGTCACACCTATTCCTTTGAATATTATCTAAGGCTGTTTTCACATTATAGCGGCAGAGTTGAGTAGTTGTGACAGATACCACAGGGCCCACAAAGCCTAAAATGTTTACTCTCTGCCCCTTTACAGAACAGCGCTTGCCAGCTTGCCAGCCCCCATTTTAGAGTCTTAAGTTTGATTATTTAAAACTCAAAATCATAACAGCTACTGTTGATAGGCTTCCTTTGCTTGGGAAAGAAAAGTAGTGGATAACATTTTTTTTGTCCATAGCTTTCTCATCGAGAAGAGACATTTTTAGAATTATGTCATGGATAAGGCCAACAGAAAATGTAATTTAAGAAGCTAAGTAAGCTCTGGAGTTTCACAAAAGTCACATGAGAGAGATAGTTATCAGTCAAATATAGATGAAGTATTTTAGAAGTTGCTCTGAGTGCTGCAAGGCAGAAAGATACAGCGTTAAGTTGACTAGGAAATAAACAGGGTAAAAAGGCTGTCCTGCCATCTGCCTCTTCCTGAGCCTAACCTCCCGTGTCTAATGATCTTGCTTTTGCTTTTTTAAAAAATGTTTATTTTTGAGAAAGAGAATATGCATGGGGAGGAGCAAAGAGAGAGAGAATCTGAAGCAGGCTCTGCACTGACAGCACAAAGCCCAACATGGGGCTTGAACCCACAAACCATGAGACCATGACCTGACTGAAATAGGACACTCAACTGACTGAGCCACCCAGGCACCCCTAACGGTCCTGTTAGACTCCAAAGCTTTCTTCACAAGTAGCCCTGACTCTCCCACCCTGTTAGTGGCCAAAGTAATGTTAAGCCTTCAGGGTTTTCATGCAGTTCGAATGCACTTAGATGAAAACCATGCTGTAAGAAAAATATCTTTAATGACTTTTTAAGGGAAAATGTATTGGAAATAGGGAAAATCCACTACAAAACGTTAGGAGTGGTGGTAAACCGAAAACAATGATCTAAAGAGTTCTTTCTATTGTTATATTGATTGGACTCTGTAGGGTGTTCTTGAGATGTGGGAAGAGTCCAGCTCTCCTTGGTCACCCCTCAGTGTGTGCTAGTCAAAGACAATGGGGAAAGGCTGGCGACCTGGCCATCTGTGAGGCTCAGCATGTTTCTGCATCGCCCTCACTGTTCACATGAGCAGCTGGAGGTGAGCAGCAAACGGCAAGATGGGACTGAATGACTGGAAGAGGCACATGGACACCCAAGCAAGCAATCACGTGGCATGTGCTCCATACCAATGTTCGTCACACACTTGTTTAATATTTTTTACTAGGAAGTATAGTGGGTTGAATTGTGTCCCCCACCCCCACCCCACCCCCACAAAAGATATGTCCAAGTTCTAATCCCTGGCACTTGTGAACATGACCTTGTTTGAAAATAGGGTCTTTGCAGATATAATTAAATTTAGTATCTCAAAATGAGATCATTCTGGATTGAGGGTGTGTGCCAATGACACATAGGGAAGGAGAGAGAGATTTGAGACACAGAGACAGAAGAAAAGGCCATGAGCAGACTGACCAAGACAGAAACTGGAAGGCAGACATAAGCCAAGGAATAATATCAAGTTCAGCCAGCAGCCACCTAGGAGAGAAGCAAAGAATGGGTTCTTCTTCAGAGCCTCCAGAAGGCTGCCAGCACCTTCATTTCATACCTCTGACCTTCAAAACTAAAAGATACTAATAATAATAAATGATAAATTTCTGTCATTTTAAGCTACCAAGTTGTGATCATTTGTTATGGCAGCTCTATGAAACTACTAAATGAAGAAACTCATTTTAAAAAATCTTAGGCCTCTCTATGTTTAAAAGGAGTTTATTTCATTATATAAAATAACATTTAAACTTATTAAGAATTGTCTTTATTTCACTGGATCTTTTTTCTTGTGACTTAAAAGTTATCATCATATTTACTAAGGATAGAGGTAACTTTTATAGATAATAATAACAGCAAGTAATTATGGTAATATAATAAAAGGCTGAATAATAATGGATAAATAATAGTATATTTATATAATAAAATTATGTAAATTAAATTCTTTTCAGAAGTTCATGTAAGAAAAACACTTCCTTTATTTCTCTAGCTTGATATCCTCTCCTCTTCCCCTGCCATTTTTCTTTAGAAATATTCAGAATCGGGGCGCCTGGGTGGCTCACTCAGTCAAGCGTCTGACTTCGGCTCACGTCACAATCTCACAGTTCGTGGGTTTGAGACCTGCTTCAGGCTCTGTGCTGACTGCTAGCTCAGAGCCTGGAAGCTGTCTTTGGATTCTGGGTCTCCCTCTCCCTCTGACCCTCCCCTGTTCGTGCTCGCTTGCTCTCTCGCTCTCTCTCTCTTTCTCTCTCTGTCAAAAATAAATTTAAAAAAATTAAAAAGATATTTAAAAAAGAAATATTCAGAATCATACAATTTCTTTTAGGTGAATATTGAAGGATTTAAGATTTAGATAATAAAATAAATTTTTGATACTGGTAAATAGTACTCTGTTATGCTTTATTCTGTTTCAGAATTTCAGCAGATTGCTAACTTCAGGCTGGTCTTAAGGTTGAATGCTGTCTGCTTCTGAACAATCATGTGATTCAGACCAATCAAAATAATAGAAAGACTAGAGGGATAAGTAAGACTGCAAGGTCAAAGCCAGGCAGGCCGAGGGCCTGTGATTCAGATCCTGCTGGGTTCCCAGGCACTCCTGCCCTTCTCTTCCTACAGTTACAGCTGTTTGAACACCACCTGCTGCCTTAGCGTTGTCCTGAGCACACCACAGTTACACATTCACTAGATTATTATAAAGCAGCATTAACCCCAGTGGTTCCTGAGCTTGACTTGCATTTGTGAAACTGCCGACTCGTGTGTGCACTCTGGATTTCTCACTCAGAATTGCCAAGGACCAGACCTGGCAATATGGATTTTTACAATGTTTCCCAGGCAATTCTGCTTCTAAGGCTCCGTAATGAAGGTCAAAAGCACTAGGCCAGCGGTTCTCAAAGTGTGATTCCTGAACCAGCAACATCGCCATCATTTGGAAACTGGTTAGAAATGCAAATTCCTGCACTCCCTCTACCCGAGGCTTGCTGAATCAGACACTCTGAGAAAAGAGACTAGTAACCTGTGTCTTAACAAGCCTCACAGGTGATTCTTGTGTGTGCTTGAGTGTGAGAACCCCGGCCACATGTAGACTCCCAAAGAATAGAGTATGAAATGGAAGAAATGGTAATTTTAGAAACTTGGTAGACATCATCTTAACCAAGTTTTGGTTAAGATCATCCCTGATATGATCCAGTGAGAAGCTACTTCATCTCTGTGGGTTTCTATCTAAACACCCATAACCCAAATCTAATCATGAGAAAGCAAGAGACATATGAAAACATGATTTAGGGACATTCTTCAAAACTGTAAGATTTGAATAATAAGGAAAAATTGTGAAACCATCATGGACTGGAGGAAGCTAAGGAGACAAGATGGTTCAATGCAATGAGATTCTGACCTGGATCCTAGAACAGAAAAAGACATTAGCGGAAAAACTGGAGAAGTGTGAACAGTCTACTGCTTAGTGACCATATCATACCAACTTTCATTTCTTAATTTTGACAAATGTATGTCATCATATAAGATGTTATTATTAGGGGGAGTGGGATGGATTGTATATAGGAATTTTCTGTACTATATCTGTAACTTCTCTGTAAATCTAAAATTTTTTCCAAAAAATTTTAATATAAAAATAAATTTAAAAAAAACAAAAAGTACTGGCCACATAGCAGCAGCACCTGAATCAGCTGAAAGTTTGTTAGTAATGCAGATCATCAGAACCCACACCAAATCTGCTGAATTAGAATAGGCATTTTTTCAAAAGATCCTTAAGTGAATTGTTTAATGTACAATAAAATCTAAAAAATCCTGCTCTTTACCATAAGCCTGAAATTTAGCATACGGTCAATCTTGTCCAGGCCTGAAACATGCACTAGTTTTGATTAAGA
The DNA here is from genome assembly GCF_006229205.1 of Suricata suricatta. Taxonomy (NCBI): domain Eukaryota; kingdom Metazoa; phylum Chordata; class Mammalia; order Carnivora; family Herpestidae; genus Suricata; species Suricata suricatta. The sequence goes on from NC_043714.1 coordinate 28,334,419, forward strand.
CCCTAAGCTAAGTTGTCAATCAAATTCGGATGGCTAAGCTTCTGTGCCCCTACTTAGGGCTCAGTCCTTACGTAGTTACACTTCCGAAAAGACGCAGACCCTATCTTGTGTTTGAGACATTTTCCTTAAAAGACAGGAGTCTTAGCTTTGATTCCCTAACTCTGTGCCTGGGACCCTGCTACTTTCCACGATTTCTCTCTTGCTGAAAGTCACTTTGCCTGGCATTTTAAGTGCTGCCTCCTAGAAGCCTCCTGTCACATCTTTCCATGCACCTCTCATGCTGCTTAGTGTGGAGATTTGTACCTGTTGTCACTATAAACTCAAATGCTATATACTATTTGCCAGATTCAACCATGCCTGGAAATATCTAGGGATAGAATGGCATATGGAGAACTTGCTTCTCTTTAAAGCAGCTCAAAAAAAGGACAGGACTTCCAGACCCCAGTGTTTAAAAAAAAAAAAAAAAAAAGTTCAACAGGATCTGTGATCAGAGGTGATAGGTAGGAGACACTAGAGGCCTACGAATGAAACTAGGAAAGTAAATAATTTCCTCTTGCCCAGGCTTTTTACTTTTGTGTCATTGAAGTCTCAGAAACAAGAATCTACCAATTCTATAAAGACAGTTTCTTGATGGAATATTATTTATAAAATCCAGTTAGAATGGTGAAAATGGACAGTTCCTCAGACATGTTGGCATTGATCTTCTTGTCTTGAGGAAAAGGATTGAAATGAATTGCCAAAGACTGAAAGTCAGGAGAAATTACTCCTTGAAAACTTATCTGGCCTAGACTGCTAGAAGGGAAACCAGAGCTCCTTGCTTTTTTGTAGGGAAACTCTGGGCACTCACCTAGATGCATCTTAGAAAGTGTCATCCTCAGGAAACATTGTCTGAATTGGACCGTGGATTTTTTAGTGAAGAGGTGCATCAGCACCCAGATGATTTGCGAGCAGCTGGGACAAGCCTGTAATGACCTGAAAGTTAGAACCAACCTGGTGAGTGAGGTGTGGAGAGGAGTTTATGGGATTCCATGCCTCCTCACTGAGCTGTCAAAGAGCTCTGGATGGGGCTGGATGTTCCCACAAGTCTACAGGTGGCAGGGAAGTCATGAATCACCAATATACAACTCTCTGGGTATGCTGACTGTGCCCAAGTTGCAGTAACCTGGAAACGTTCATTTGAGCCAACACATCATACTCCACAAATGTACCTATTTCTAATGTTTTTGTGCCTTCTTTTAATCTTCACTTTTGAAGAACTCTAACCTTGTTTCTGATGAAGTAAGAAGAGAAGGTATTTTCTCACATTGTGATCAGGATAGATAGGAGACTATGGACTTTTACAACATCAGTGACTAAAGCAGTTGCACAACCGGGGCGGGAGGAAGCAGGGCTACTGAAAGCATTGAGCCCTTGCTGCAGTGAAGGAAGCCAGCTGTACCCAAAGGCGGACAGGGTTGGCTCCAGTATCAGCTGTAGGAAGAAAGTCTACAGTTTACAAAATAATCTACAGAATAATCTAATATCATCTCCAATTAAGATATTCAACTTTAGGGCACCTGGGTGGCTCTGTTGGTTAAGCATCTGACTTCAGCTCAGGTCATGATCTCGCAGTTTGTGAGTTTGAGCCCCACATCAGGCTCTTTGCTGAGAGCTCAGAGCCTGGAGCCTGCTTTGGATTCTGTGTCTCCCTCTCTCTTTGCCCCTCCCCTGCTCATGCTCTGTCTGTTTCTACCTAAATTATTAACATTCAAAAAAATTTTAAGAAAAGGCATTCAACTTTAAAATTTTGACACTTTAGAGTCAAAAATTACAAAGAAATGTTCAGTAATATAAAAATATATATTGCCATAGAAAGCAGAACATTTACATCTTTGGCTTTGTCATGGTAAGTGAGCATGATGACACTAATTAGCTCTAGGCTAGGCGTTATGTGAGCAATTTATTCTCCTCATATTCACATCAACTGTGAAATCTAAAGTGAGTGATGACATACCAGGAAAAATTGCATGTGCTAATTCTTTAGCAGGTCTGGGCAGTGTGGAGTAGCTGCCATGAGGGAAAATGTCATCTCGTGCTATTTTAATGATGATGATGGTTCTCCTGAAAAACAAACTGAAAGGAGAATATGAGTTTAGTGTGTGGCCCATGGTTCAAGTCAAAGTGAAAGCAAAAAAGCAAATACTGTTTTGAAATTAATTTAGGGGGTATTGGCAATACATGAGAAATTGTGTTCCAGGGCTGTCTAGAAACAAGCACCAACAATTTTGAAAAGCAGTGACATTTGCTCATTCATTCATTTATGGATACATAAAATTATTTACACCCTGATCAAAAATATTTAAAAACTGCATAATAAAATGACTAGAATTAAATGCACTAAGTTAATGGTGAGTTTCTGAGATGATAGAACTATGGGCAAGTTCATTTTTCCTTTCTTCCTACTTTTCAATAATTTCAATTTGTCTGGAATTGTTCTACAACTAAAAGAATAGATTCCATTTAAAAAAATAAGCCACAGGGGTGTCTGGGTGGCTCAGTTGGCTAAACATCCAACTTCAGCTCAGGTCATGATCTCACAGTTCATGAGTTCAAGCCCCAAAAACATTTAAAAAATTAAAAATAGGGGCACCTGGGTGGCTCAGTCGGTTAAACATCCAGCTTCAGCTCAGGTCATGATCTCACGGTTCATGGGTTCAAGTCCCATGTCGGGCTCTGTGCTAACAGCTAGCTCAGAGCCTGGAGCCTGCTTCGCATTCTGTATCACCCTCTCTTCCTGACCCTCCCCTGCTCATGCTGTCTCTTTCTGTCAAAAAAAAATTAAAAATAAATAGAAATAAAAATAAAAATAAGCCACAAAAGAGCAAATACTATGTGATTCTACTCATATGAAGTGTCTAAAGTGGTAAAAATCATAAAAAATAGGCAGTTGCTAAGGGCTGGGGGATGGTGGAGAGCTTCAGTGTTGAGGGAGGTGGGTATAGAGTTGCAGATTTGCAAGATGAAGAAGTTCTGGTTGCAACAATGTGAGTACCCTGAACACTACTGAACTGTACAGTTAAAAATGGTTAAGATGATAAACCTTTGGTATGTATAAATAACAATACTGTATGTAAAATAATAAAAAGACAACATCTTAAAAATAAAATATATTCATCAAGGACTTGTGAGACTGACAAGATATGGCAGTAGAAGTCAGAAATTAGTCTCCTGATGCAGGTCTTGCAAAATATAGACTATACAGGAAGGGAAACGGTTTTGTAGAGAAAAAAGAGATATGAGTTTAATTGAAACAGCCAGTGTTTGTGGGATATCCAGTTCAATTTTTATGTTTTATTTTTGAGAGAGACAGAATTAAGAGCATGCATGAACAGAGCAGGATCAGAGAGAGAAGGAGAGAGAGAATCCCAAGCAGGCTCAAGGTGCTGTCAGCACAGAGCCCCCCCATGGGGCTCAAACTCACAAACTGTGAAATCATGACCTGAGCAGAAATCAAGAGTTGGGCACTTAACCGACTGAGCCACCCAGGCACCTCCCCCGCACCATTCACACTTTAAACTGGCTGACATGGAAGAGGCCACTCAAGATTAGAGTGCAAAATAAGAGGAACAGGTGAGAGATACATGAAAATCCACCTTATGAACACAACCAGTGGGGGGAGGATGGGGGAGTGTCCGAGCTTCCCACGGCTGCCATAACAAAACCACCACAAACTGGGTAGCTTATAACCACAGAAATTGACTTCCTCACAGTTCTGGAGGCCAGAGGTCTGAAATCAAGGTGTCAGCAAGAACATGCTCTCTCCACAGGCTCTAGCAGGGAATCCTTCCTTGCCTCTAAGTTTCTGGTGGCTCACGGCTTCCCTAGGCTTGTGGTCACATCATTCACCTTTCTGCCTCCATCATCCCATGGCCTTATCCCCTGTCTGAACATCTTTTCCTCTTCCATCTCATAAGAAAACTTGTCTTTGGATCTAGAGCTCACATGGATAATCTAGGATGTGCTCATCTCAAAATCCTTGACTACCTCTGCAAAACCATTTTCCAATAATACCACATTTCAAGGCCCCAGGTATTAGGATATGAATGTATCTTAGGGGGTGCCATTTAACCCACTCTAGGGAGAAGGTCTGAGAATTGTAAGAACTGTGCCCATGTAAGATCCATGTAGTGAGAGATTCATATATGTGATCCATAGAGGATCTCTATATGTGGCAAGTGATGAGAAGACCTACACTAGAAGAAAAAAAAAAAAAAAACAAAGACCTGCTTTATTTTGTGAACCATAACTCTCCCCAGATGCATTTGGCACTCTCTTCTCCTAGTATGATGTGAAGATGGGTAAGATCCAATCCCAGCCCCCATGCAGTACAGTGGCGAGAGAAAAGCATATAATCAAAATAATTGTAAGGTACTGTTTCAGTGCCACAGTAGAAAAAAATGTTCAAAGTATTTTAGAAGCCCAGTGAGAGGTAACAGCAATTCTATGCAGGATCAAAGAAGAGCGTACTAAGTGGAAACTGGCACACACACACACACATATACACACACAAAAGTGATGGTGGTGGTGGTAGCGGTGGTGGTGGTGATTCTGGGAAGAGATTTCATGAGCGATGGTTCATAGGCCAGGAAATGTTTATGGATTACTAGGGAAGAGTGCAAAGTTGGGTAACCCTGGAGGGTAAGGTCTAGGGCACAAGTGAGTAAGAAGTTGTATAGCTGTCACAACTGTGGACAGAAAATCCTTATCTTTACCTTTGTGTCCCATTCTAATCAAGATCTGGAAAATTAAAGGGAGTCCCTGGTGTGGGGAAAGAAGAAGGCTGCTAGTTACATAGACCTTCTGGGAATCACTTGGGGCTCTATGAGTTGAGACAGATTCACCGTGGTCACAGGCTTTCAAAAGATGTCTGAAAGAAAGCTTGGCCTGGGCAGCAGGCAGCCACTAGAAACAGGGTGCACCATCAGAAGGAAAGCTGTGGAAGGAGATTCGAGAGGCAGTGGTGAAGAGGGGAAGTTGGAAAGGCTGTGGTGATGAATAACAAGAGGGTGGATATAGAAGGGGGTTCTAGAAGAGACAAGAGGCAAAGATTACCCCCAGACTGGTGGGCTCGGGAGGCTGGGTGAAGAGCAGTACAACTGAGGGAGGAAGGGGAGAAATGGAGCTCACAGTCCCTCACCCAAAATTTCAAATCTCAACAGCTCCGAAAATCTAACATTTAAGAAAGAAGTCTGGTGTAGCTCACTCGGTGGTAAGCCTGACAGGAATTAACACAAGGCTATTTGTAACCTTTGCATATCTCCTTTAGAGCCAATAAGCATAGTTTGCTAAAGAAATACCGTATTTGCTTATGGGATGTTGTCCCCATAGTGTATGGCATATGCCTTGTGTTACCTTTCCAGACCTGATAAATGTCTGAAACCAGATATATTTTTTTTAATTTTAAAGCCTAAGGGTTTTAGATAAGTAATTTTACACCTATAATGAATCCAGTTTGAAAGCTGCATTTGAGGTGTTTAAAATGAAAAGTCCTGTCAAGAGCAAGTATACATAAATGAATACAGGTGTGCGGGGGAAACATTTCCCAGTGAACTAGAGTAATTTCCCCATAGTGGGAATTTTAAATAAAATGCCAAAATAAGCTGGAAAGAATTCTCCTCACAGAGAAGGTTCTTGGTTAACTTCAACATATTGAAACACATTCCACAGTAAGGCCAAAATTTAACATCTAATATATGTACTAGCCCCGCATGCAGATTCTCCTGTATGGTTTTAATCTAAGCAGACCTCGCTGAATATCACCTAAGCTCTGTGTGTTTTGTTGTCTCTGCTTTATGTTTCCGCTTAGCTGTTCTTGAATCCTACCAGCTGCCTGTCTTCACACGTCCTCCTGGCATCTCGGAACACTCCGGTTTTGTTTGAAGCCAGGCCCTTGGAGTACAGCATTTTTCCTCTGGCCATTTTACTTGTTCAAACACACTTATTAGAGCTATTTGCAAAAAACTCACTTGTTCCCTTCACATTTATTTTCTGAGTCATGTGAATGAGAAAAGAGAAAAAGAAATCAGAATTCCCATGCTTTATATCTAGAGAGGACAATGGTGGAAGTTGAGAAATTGCCAAGAGTTTAGAAATGGAAGTAGTCCTGTGTCTGCTCACAAATATTCCCGACACCTGGACCAGGTTGAATCGCATCAGGTGTGGGAGAACATGCATCGGAGCCCCTGTGTGTTTGCACATGTCCCTCAGACGACTGAAGGGACCACAGCGGAGTTGTTCCTTCCATCCCTGTGGCATTTCTTCTCTCCTCCATTTAGCCTTAGCCCTACACTTAGACTTTGTGAGGTCTCGGGGATTCAATGAAAATCAAACACGTAAGTAAGGTTTGGGACCAGATGAGTTCATTTGATCATATTCCAGTTTCTTAATTGCTATGCATTCATTTTAATGAGAGAGAATGCACACAAATTAAAGCTGCTCTTCTTTTTCATTCTGCACATACTGGCAGAAATATCCTGAATAAATAATTGCAACATATCCTGTGATTAAGAGTAATGGTTTTACCTCTGCGTCAGAGTGGGGCAGTGAAAGCCACAAAGCTAACCATTAAAATGAGACATTATCACCTTTTAGGCCTAGTTTAAACCACTCCATAACGTACCCATTTAATTTTTTATATCTCATTCATTCAATACATATCTCACATGCATTTTGTTACTATGCTCACAGCATCCCTGCCGGTGTCAGAAATAGGGTGAGGACACAAACTTTTCAAGGGGAGGGAGTTAATATTTGATGCGCACCTACTATGTGCCAAATAACTTATTTTATCATCTAATTAATTGTCCAAAACTACCCCCATAAATTTAGGTACTATTATCCCAATTTTATAAATATGGGAAACGGAATTGGAAAAGGGAAAGAACTTTCACAGGGCTCATATAGTTCAAAAACAGTAAAAAAAAAGATTTATTCTACCAAATATTTACTGACCCCTTGCCCTGTGTCTGACACTGCCCTGGGGTATACAATGACACAAAGCAGACAATGGTCCTCCCCTCTCATCTCTTACCCCTGCAACTGTGGTCCTCACCCCTGAAGATCCCACTGGAGCCCCCTGGAGAGCTTCTATAACACACCGTTGCCAATGTTCACTCCTGGTAATTAAGTCAGAATCTTTGGAAATGAAGCCTGAGCTTAAGGATTTTTTTTTGAAAGTTCAACCAAATGATTCTAAAGTACAATCCATGATTGGGAATCTTTTCTGTTTATTAGATTATGCTATATACAAGGTTATCACCCTCAAAAATCTTACACTGTATAGAAGTTAGAGATAAATGCATACAAACATAATATACTTGGAAAACAATTTTAAAGTCATGCATAAGGAAATTTGAAATTGTGGGGTATATATTTAAAGTATTGGGGAGTAGCCTGGGTGGCTCATTTTGTTAAGTGTCCAACCCTTGGTTTTTAGCTCAGGTGGTGATCTTGCGGTTTCATGAGATTGAGCCCCTCCCTGGGCTCTGTGCTGACAGCAATTTACTTTTGGAATTGGAATGGTGTTATCGGCTGAACTGTGTCCCCCCCCCCCCCAAATTCATATGTTGAAACTCTAACCTTGTTTCTCAAACTGGAACTGTAGTTGGAGAGGGGGCCTTTAGTACGGTAATGAAATTAAAAGGAAACCATTAGGGTATATCTTGAGCCTACTTGACTAGTGTCCTTATAAAAAGAGGAAACTCAGGGGCACAAAGTGACACCAGAGGTGCACACACACAGAGAAGTGATTATGTGACACATAGCAAGATGGCAGCCACCTATAAACCAAAAGAGGAGAGGCCTCAGGAGGAACCAACCCTGCGGACAGGGTTGATCTTGGGCTTCTGGCCTCCAGAACTATGAGGAAATGAATTTCTGTTGTTTAAACCACCCAGCCTGTAGAGTTTTTTATGGCAGCCCTTCTAATATCACAGTAGAGAGTCTATAGGGAAACCACTATGCTTTTGCATACTTTTGACCAGTCATGCTTCTCAAACTTTGGTGTGTATCAGAATCGTCTACAGAATTTGGTAAAATGCAGATACCCAGATCCCATGCTATTCCACAAGTTTGGGCCACTCGAATCTTTGCTTCTGGTGATTCTGATACACACCACAGTTTGAGAATCATTAGATTAGAGAGTGGAGGACATCATTGGCAGGTGAAAAAGTGGTTGTTACCAGGGACAAAGGCTAGAATGAGTGTGATACATACAGATGGGAGTGATGATGTTAAGGAAATCTGCATAATTAGAACAGAAAGCTTGATGGTTAATTTTATGTGCCAATATGGCTAGGACACGGTGCCCAGATATATGGTCAAACATTATTCTGGATGTGTCTGAAGGTGTTGTTTCAGATGAGGTTGACATTTAAACTGGTGGACTTTCAGGAATGTAGATAATGTCAGTGGCCTCATCCAATTGGTTGAAGACCTCAGTAGAATAGTTTGACCTCCCCAAAAAAAAAAAGAATTCTGCCAGCAGGTGGCCTTTGAGATGATAGATAGATGATGAATGATAGATAGATAGATAATATAGAAATATCACACACTTATGCATACACCCACACTCTCATCTTGTTGGTTCTATTTCTCTGGAGAACCTTGACTAATACAGGAAGAAGGTGACAGACCTGACAGGAAGGCCTTGTAGAGCAAGCTACAGTTTGGTCATTATCTGATTGTGACTATAGACATTTTCAAATAAACCAGATGAGCCTTCAGAGTACAGGTTTTGCCTTTAGCACTTGCCAAAAGAACAAACAACACTATAGAGAATAGATTAATCCATAATGTCATTTTCTCTTTGATACCACAGAAAAGGGAACAGCTATTCAGAAACATAAAACTTGTTAGAGCAGGATTTAAAAGGCTGCCAAACTGGAGTTTCTTTTTTGTTGTGACATGGAGTCGCCAATATATTGCAGCAATACTAAGGGTGCAACAGAGTGTTGATAAATGATGCTGTGGGGCTTTGGATTTTTGGTGTAGGTAACAAGCCCATGTTCTGGTGTCATCCGCTGAGATTTCTTGAATCTGTTGTGATGGAGTAACCATGAAAAATATCCCAGGATAAAACAAATCAAGTTAGACATCAAAGGATTCAAATAAGAACCACGAGGACTTTTATATCCTAGAGTTCTAACTTGGCTTTCAAAGACTTCTGCTGACACACATTTTGTGTCTCTATTGCAGTAGAAAGGATGAGAATAAATGCTACATTATTTGTTTTTAAAATGCTGTTGAAATCATCTGTGCTTATCACACCCTTGTTGTAGCTATGTCGTTTTCTCAGTTCTAGATCAGTCCAGATCTAGTCTTTTTAATGGGTCTAAAATCTGTCCATCTCCAGTTTTACTACATCTGTGGTGAGATGCCACTTCATTCTTTCATATGTTTTTTAATTTTATTCAACATTTATTAAATAAATACACATTGAGTACCTACCCTAAGCTCTACACATACAGTCTCCAACAAGACAAAAGACACAATATAATTTTCATTATAAGCTTTGGTAGTTTATAAAACTATATCTTAAAAGGCAAAAAATAAGGAGAAATGTTCCAAAGGATACTGACCCAAATGTCTGATGGGACTGCACTGGCTTGCAAATAAGTTGGGGGTGTCCCTTGTGCATGCTCAATTTCTAGAAACTTCAGGGAGCAGAATCTTCATGAGTGGAGACTCCAATAGACATAAAATACTTTTCCAGAAGACATGCAATGTGAAACAGTTTAAAGCTTTCCTCCTTCCTCACTCCCCACCCTCTCCTCTCTCTCATTTAACAAGTATGTCTGGATCTATACTATGGACAAGGTTGGGCAAGGATATGATGAGTAAAAAGAGTCTTTGCGCATTTGGAGCTTATAATATAGTAGAGAGGAAGGTAAGAATAAAAAATGTCATACAGATGGACCCAAACTCTAACAGTAAGTGCAATGAATGAAAGACACATAGAAATGACAGGGGAGGGGCTCCTGGGTGGCTCAATCTGATTGAGCAACCAACTCTTGATTTCAGCTCAGGTCATGATCTCATGGTTCATGAGACTGGGCTCTGCATAAGGCCCTGTGCTGACAGTGCAGACAGAGCCTGCTTGGGATTCTTTCTCTCTGCCCCTCCCCTGTTTCTCTCTCTCTGTCTCTCTCTCTCTCTCTCTCTCTCTCTCTCTCTCTGTCTCTCTCTCTCAAAATGCATAAATAAACATTTTTTTAAAAAGAAAGAAATGAGGGGCCCTCACTTAGTCTAGAGAATCAGAGGTTTTATTCTTACTTATCGAAAACCATCAAGTTCTATTCATGCTTCTATTCGTGCAGATGTTCAGTTCACTTAGTCTCAATCACTCACTGTTGGGAATGATTTCTTTCTCTGAAATGCTGTATTAAATGCCCCCAAAGAGGTCCTTTATTGTGTGAGCACACAACCCTATTACCTAATTGTGAGGATGGATATCTTCCCTTTGAGTAGGTAAATAGTATTTGAGTTGCTAATGGATCCCTCATTAGGCAAAAAGAGAGACAACCAAGATGTTCTCAGCTGTAATAACATTAAATATCTCCTTCTGGGTGCAGAATCCAAGCTGTTGCTGTCTACCCATTCCACATGTTCATCTTATTGGCTACAGCAGTGGTTCTCGTTAGAATCACCTAGGCACCTCAAATACTGAGTACCGTCTCTCAGAGATTCATATTGGTCCAACATAACTGGGTCACAAAAAGCTCTCCAACTGATTCTATTGTGAAGCTATGATTAAGAACCTCCGAGCAACTATGATCTCTATCTGCAAGTGATTATTATTATAAAAATAGCCTGCATTCTCTGATGTTTGAAATGGTCTTGCCTATATTCTTAAAGCTTTACACTCTCCAAGTATTTTTCTCAGAGACAAGAGTTCCAGCAAGAAGCCTTCTATGTCAATCAAGCGTTTGTGATCATGGTTGCTTAAAACACTTCAGAGATGAAAAACTTGTTTTAAGAAAGTAAGAAAGGTCTTGAGGCAGAGAATATTTTGGGCACACTGTGAAATATTGTGTTTGTGTCTGAAATTTATCTAAAGACTGGATCTTGTAATAGAAGGTCTATTAGGGATGTATATTGAAGCTTATTTTGCTCAGACACTTAGAGCAAAATAAAAATCTGCAATTATGGTGACTATAAATTTGAGACTAAACTGCCAAGAAATTACCAGAGGAGAGTTGGGGGGGATGAGTTAAATAGATAATGGGGATTAAGGAAGGAGTGCACTTGTGATGAGCACAGGTGTTGTGTGGAAGTGTTGGATCACTGTATTGTTCTCTTGAAACTAATATTACACTGCATATCAACTAAAATTGAAATAAAAACTTTAAATAAAATAAAAAATGCCAAGAACTTAAATGAGCAGTTCAAATTCTATAATGCATGGGAATTGATCATGAATGCAATATGATCAGGAGAGCTTTCTGAAGATGCAGATCAGACAGGCCTTCACTGGTAAGCAGGGTTTTGTCTGGTAGAGAGGAGAGGAGGCAAGGAGTGTGGGAAATATTACATAAAGAGGGAAGGGCATGGAACAATGGTATGAAGTTGGAAATAAGCCCCAGTTTGAAGAAACAGTGAGAAAACTGGCCAGTTGAAGTGTAGGCGCGATGTTATAGAATCCTGGGAAAGATAGGGTGCCTCACTGGCTCAGTCGGTTGAGTGTCCAACTTCAGGTCATGATTTCACAGTTCATGAGTTCAAGCCCCACATTGGGCTCTGTGCTGACAGCTCAGAGCCTGAAGACTGCTTACAATTCTGTGGGTTCTGTCTCTCTCTCTCTCTCTGTCCCTCTCCCATTCTTGCTTTGTCTCTCTCAAAAAAATAAACATTAAAAAAAATATCCTGGGAAAGAAAAATGCATTAGTGCAATGGGACCAGACTGGGAAGTTCTTTTAATTTTAGGTATAAGAATTTATACTTTAATTTCTAACAGTGAGGACCCTGAAGTTATGAATACCAACTTGTTGGCAGTTGCAGAGTGGGAGGGGAAGATTTGATTAAAAAAAAAAAAAAAAAAAAAGACCAGCTAGGATGGTTTGGCAATGACTTACCTGTAAGGTCAAGTTTGGGTTTTCCTGATGACTGTGCAAAGAAAGACAATGGGATGTATGAAAGAGGAATTTTGGAAGAACTGGTCATTGACTATATGGAGGTGGCAAAAAAAAAAAAATGATGAGTTAAAATTATTCTGAGGCTTTAAGCCTGCAGGATTTTTAAAATCCCTGGGAAACTTTGTAGATGCCGGGATTTTGGGGCCCTTGTTATAACAGGAACAGAATAACCAATTCTGGCAGTTGTCTCTGGGTGAGTTTATCTATACTTAGAACTAGCACTGAGACTATATTTTTCAGGCCAGATTATCTCATGACAACAATAGTTTATGCTCTACCCATAGTCAATGTGGAAAATTCCAATTAATGGAGTAGATTTCTGCCAAACATTAAGAGGGGACTGTATTCATTTGTTAGGGTTTCCCTAAGAAAATATCAGAATGAGTGGCTGAAACAACAAATTTATTTCTCCACAGTTCTGGAATCTGGAAGTCCAAGATAAAGATGTTGGCAGGTTTGGTTTCTCCTAAGACCTCTAACCTCGGCTTGCCAACCACAGTCTTCCCACTGTGTCTTCATGTGACCTCCTCCCTGTGTGCACCTTTGGTGTTGCTTCCTCTTATAAGGACACCAGTCTGTTCAATCAGGGTCCATCCATAGAACTTCATTTAGCTGTAATCACCTCTTGGAAGGCCCTATCTCTAAATGGAGTCATATTCTGAGGTTTACTGGAGGCATGAATGTCAACATGTAAATGTTGGGGTGGAGGGACCAGAATTTAGACCATAATAGGCAGCACGCTCTCTAACCAGTATTCCCTTTTAGATACTGATTCCAATATTTAGGAATCAGAAGTTAGGTATTTCTGAGAGGTATGTTCCAATTAAGGGGATATGTTACCTCTTCCACAAAGCAGATGAAATTAATCTATCATTTAAATTTTATGAATCATACAAAATGGAAATGGAAAATGCATTATGCAACCAAATTATTCTTTTTTGTCTCCCTATGATTATTCTAAATGTTTTGGATAAGAGGGGGGAAAAAGCATTTCCCATCTCACCAAATCATTTCTCCTTATGTCTATAAAGTTTTCTGCCTTCCATACTTCATCTCAGTTAGTATCTGGGTTGCCTGTCCTCCAAAAATCCATTTCATTCCTTATTTATGTTTGTATTTATTCATTCATGTAACATCAATATTTGAGTGTCTACTCTGGACCCCTCAGGTGCTAGGTCCTAGGATACAGAAGAGAACAAGGCAACCCAAGGTCCTGTGATATAACTCTTATAAGGCAATATTGAACACAGACAAACAAACATTACCACAGACAATCTGTGGTAAATGCAAGGAGAGGTCCGAAGTGGGTGCTAGGGAAGCTCAACACAGAGGCGCTTAACCAATCCATGGGGTGATTCAGAGAAGGCTCCCCTGACAAGATGATATGTCAGCAGTACCTAAAGGATGAATATCCAGAATAGCAAGAACAAAAGAAAGCATGGAGGTGGACTCCAGGCACAGAGAATGACAAGCACAAACGCTCTGGTGTGAGGAAGAGGGCAAGCCCCTGAGCGAAGGTGGAAGAAGTTCAGAAGGACAGGAACCGGTAGTGCAGCAATCCCAGACCAGGAAAGAAGGGGTAGAGTAAGAAGGTGGGGTTTGGAGGAGATTGGGTGGTATCCCCAGGGCACTTGGAAGCTTTTGAAGGGATTTAAATTGAGCAATGATTTGGTCAGATTAGGATTTTAATGAATTAATTGAGGCTTCTACTGTGGGGTAGAGCTGGAGGCAGGATGAAAGGAGACATGTTTCAGAGGCTTGCTGATGGGGGCCTGGGTGGTTCAGTCGGTTGAGCATCCAGCTACGGCTCAGGTCATGATCTTACGGTTTGTGGGATCGAGCCCTGCATTGGCTCTGTGCTGACAGCTAGTTAGGAGCCTGGAGCCTGCTTCAGATTCGGTGTCTCCTTCTCTCTCTGAAACCTACTCCCTTGCCCCTGCTCACATTGTCTCTCTCTCTCTCTCAAAAATAAATAAAACGTTAAAAATTTTTAAATTAAAAAGGAATGGAAAAAAATAACAGGCTTGTTGAAGGAATTTAAAGGAGCTAATGCTTGGGACTAAGGAAATCATAGTGAGGTTAAAAAACAAAAAACTGTAATTTGTGAAAAATTTAAGAATTGTGGGAATCGATGCTTCATTTAAATTCCTTAGAAGATGGTGATTTTCTTTTTTTCTGTTTTATTCACTGACATATCCTAAATGCATCCTCTAAACTTCTTGAGGGCAACAAAGATAATGACCAGGAAATTCTGGGTTATCTACACAGCACTGACTATATTCTCTAACTGGTTGCTACAACAGAATTCATTTTAAAAGCTTCTTGTGTGCCAACTGCTGTACTGGATGCCTTGTATTCACAGTCTTATTCGGTCCTCATAAAATATGTAAAGAAGAGAAACCAAGAATCAGAGATTTGGGACACATAGTCCATAAACGGTAGAGTGAAGATTTGAACTCGGGCCTGTCGCATCCCAAAGCCCATTCTCTTCCTCTTCTGATCTGCTGAAATCCAACCTTAATGAGGTCAGGGCAAACACTTTCATGTTTCCTTTCTGTGAATTGCATGGATAACAAACTCTTCTCTAAACATACTTAAAAAGTAATGAGAAAAACTGGCACTTGAGGCTTAATTCTGACCAGGAAGAGAAAATTGTAGACTAGAGGAGTCGTATGTTCCAAGGGAAACAACAGCAACATGGTCCTGATTTTTTACATAACCAGTGAATATAACAGTGAGTCAGTCAAAATGTATTTATTGTCCCCAGTTCTGTATCAGATATTGGCCTAGAGCCCGGGTGCACAGTCCACAGACACAGTGTCTGCACCCCCTCAGAAAGCTGCTGTTCTAATGCGTGGGGGAAAACATAAAAGTTGGACAATGCTCCTAGTATTTAGAAAACCAAATTTTTATGATTTTTGGAAGTTTTTAAAAATCCAAACTGCTAATACCAGATAAATGGCCCCAATTTTTTTTCTTGTCTCTTTTTTTCATTAATAATATAATACTTGGAAATGAAAGCCTGATTTTAAAGTGAAAATTTATTCAGTAACTGATAAGACTTCCATGGGAATTGGAAAGAAGATAGTAGCATACAAAAGATGGTACAAAACCATCTTTTAATGGTTTTGTAAGGTCCTTAATATGTTTAGGAGAGTTATCACAATTTTACTTTTTATTTCTATAACAGTTCTCTTTATTTCCTACTATCAATTCAAGTAACACCTTATACCATAGTTAAAGTATAGCTATTCTGTTAAATTCAGATTGGAATAAACTTTCAAGTATATTCTTAATAGACAATTTTAATAAAAGGACATGAACAAAATAAAAAATATTCAGGGGGGAAAAAAGTATTCAGGAAAATAATTTCACACCTAGAAACCTGGAGGAGAGAGTTAGCATGGGTGACCAAAGACTCTAGATGTTCCAATAAAAAAAAAAGTATTTTGAATTGTGGAAAACTGCCATAGTAAATTCTTGAATAACTCATGAGCATGCAGGAAAGGAAATGGTGACCTCCAGAAGATCAAGGCATTTTGGTAACAAATCATACTTTTGTAATGAGCAGAATGAAACATCTTAAAACAGTGCCTTGGTATTTATAAGTCATTTCTCAAAATCTTTCACAAGATCTGTGTTAATAAGATTTTTTAAATTGCATATGTAATACTTAGTTAGCAAGTTGGACTCCCAATTGCACAGAAAGATTGATTAGCAGGTAATGGAAAACTGACAGGATCACTCTACTCCTTTTCTCTCTGACAACTCTACCAGGGATTTGAATGAAGTTATGGAAGGCACGTTTTATTAAACATACCAATGTACGAGGCTTAGGGTGAGAGCTAATGTGCTTGAAAAGAAAGTTTAGATAAAAACATCTTGAATGACTGGAACAGTGGGAAGAGCTGGCTGTTGAGCTCCCATGATAGAAAACTCATTACCATTGCTGCCTTCCTCCTGGTTTTGCTAAAGCCATAATCTGAGTACCTATTTTTTTCTAATTTTTTAATGTTTATTTGTGTGTGAGAGAGAGGTGCAGAGAGAGAGGGAGACACAGAAACTGAAGCAGGCTCCAGGCTCCGAACTGTCAGCACAGAGCCTGACATGGGGCTCACACTCACAGATGGTGAGATCATAACCTGAGCTGAAGTCAGACATTTAACCGACTAAGCCACCCAGGCACTCCCTGAGTACCTATTTTTATACAATAAACCAATTGATTAGCACTGGGGGAAAATAAGGGGCAATAATCCTTGTCCAGAAAGGACTAATTTTAATGATAATTGATAAATAGATTTGTTGTTATTGTTTTCTTCAAATGAATGAGAGTATCAAATTTTAGAGTAGGAAAAACTCCCGTAGAAATATCATAAGTTAACTCTCCTTTTCAGTTAAGAAGCTCTATTGCATATCAGACACACGGTTAACAGTCCTTTTCTGGGGTTTATTCATAACTACATCTCAGTGTTAAAATGGTGTCTGGAACTTAGTCACAAAAAATATTTTTTGATTGAATGATTTTAGGGTAGGGTGACTCCTTTCTTTGACACTGCATTTCTAGGGGATACCAATTGCTGGAATGGTCTTCCTATATTGAGTCAAATTCATTTTTCTGTAACTCCCTATTTATTAGATATAATCATGCTTTCCTGATATGGACAAAATAAACCTAGTTGTCTTGCAAATATTTTAAGATAGCTAATGGTTCCCTTTTAAGAACTTGTTACTTAAAGGTAACTAATTCCTGAAACTTCTTTATATAACATGGTTTCCTATTCCTTAAATCATTCTTATTCTCCTCTGTACGTACCTCCAATCCAGAGTTTTGTACAATGTGTGCCCTGGATTAATCATAACTCCAGATGGAAGCTAATCTGACCACTATACCACACTATGGTAAGATTGGATTAGCTGTCAGGAAGAAAGCTCTGTAAGTAGCAATTAATTTAGTTCAGTCTGAAATCAATTAAAATCTTTAAGTGTTTTCTCAAACTATAAGTAGGTCTGAGTTGACATCTGGGTTACACATGTTAATTTTAAAAAGAAAGATTATATTTCCCTTTTGTTTTCTATAGCAAGTCTTTTAATTAGCCAAAGGATAAAAATAGGACATTGGTCATAAGAAAGAGGGCTTATTCTACAATCATTTAAATTTGGTTTTAAAATCTCATACAGCCCTAATCAGATAAATACTTATTATTCTCTGCACTCTGTCTTGAATCCTGAAAGTGATACCCTGGTACTCATGGCTTAGCCTCTCCCCAGGCAGGAAGCACGGGGCCCTCGGTGAGGGGAGTCCAAGAAGCCAATTGGGTAAGAAGCCCCTGGCACACAGCACAACACAATTGCCTAAGTTTCCTTCTAGGCCAAGTGGACCCGAGGACTGTGTGAACAGTACTATTGGCAAATAGAGAGCCAGGGCTTATGACATGCCCCTTGAACTCTACTCTGTGCTCTGAAAGGAGAGAGAATGGTAGAATTCTTCCAGACGGGAGGAAGAGAAGAAAAGGCCACAAGGCATATAAGGACATAGCCCTCTCGGCTCTTCTCACACATTGTGAACGGATGAGCTATGTGTCATGGGCCATCTCTCCTGTGTAGACCTCAGGGGGCATATAGTGATTAGGGTAGCATTTCTGACAGTTCATCCTTTAGTAGCTTGAATCTTGAGCTATTTGCAACTCTAAGAACTCTAAGAAGGGTACCAGAGGAAGCTGGGCAGACCCAGTCCACGTACCCCTAAACCCTCTTCCTTTCATTTTTTCTACAACACAGAGCCAGGGCCTGCCTGCCCACATTTCCTTGCAGGCTGCCTAATGCCAAGACCTGCCCCAGATGAAGGCAGCTTTGGCCAACCAAGGCTCATCTGCCCCCAAGGGGTCACATGGCCAAGATACTCTGGCACAGAAGTGAATAGAGGCTGGGTGAGTCCTTCTAAGGGAAAGGGTAGAGCAGGAGGACCCCTGGTGGCACAGGGAGGCTCTGTAATGTCCTCACAGTTCTGCACTGGCTCCAGACTCGCACACCCCACTGGGCAAAACACACATTGGCTTACGCAGAACTTTTCCTCCAGAAGGCAGTTTAGCAGGGGCACCTGGGTGGCTCAGTCCGTTGAGCATCTGACTTCAGCTCAGGTCATCATTTCACAGTTTGTGAGTTTGAGCCCCTTGTTGTCTCTGATAGCTCAGAGCCTAGAACTTGCTTCAGGTTCTGTGTCTCCCTCTCTCTCTGCGCCCCCTCCCCCACCTGCCGCTTGAACTCTCTCTCTCTCTCTCTCTCTCTCTCTCTCTCTACCAAAAACCAATAACCATTAAAAAATTATTTTTAAAAGAAAGCAGTGTAGCAGCCATGTCTTGTTCCTTGGGCATTTCCCTTTGGAATCTTACCCCAACCCACCCCTCATTCCAAGCAGCTTCGCCAAGTATTTCTCACAACACTTAAGAATTTTCTCTCTGAAAGGAATTCCAGGATAAGATTTTCTCCCTCCTGTAACAGTCCAGTGATGCTTTATGCCCCCTATAGACTGGTGTCCTAAGAAGTGCCCTTGCTGGCCTACCGATCCAAATATGGAATCAGCAAAGAGTACACCTTGTCTTCTCTTCATTCATGGGTCTAGGACTTACGACTTTTTTCTCAGCCAAGATGATAAGAGGTCTGGTTCAAATGCAGTCAATAGTAATGTGGAGAAAAGGAGTTCTTCCCACATCTTCCTTGCCAGGTACCATCTCTCTTTTGCCATGTGCCTTGCTTTTTGCAATTATATATTTTTTTAAAGGTAGGAGGGGGGAATTGTTAACTATCCTTTTCTGAGGCTACAGAAAGAAATGTCTTGCATGGTAATATAGACTATACTCTTTATAGAGAATGCAGCATCTGATGCTCTGTTCCTGGGAATTAAAAAAAAAAAAAAAGCCTGGGTGAGCATTGCAACACCACTGCGACCTACACTGGGAAGGGAAACTCTTAAAGGTTATAATTTGTGTGCAGCGTGAGGGGATCAACCTCTATAGTCTGTCCAAGAGGAAGCGATTTAATTTCCCAACTACTGAACCATAATTCACGATTGGAAAGGACTCCTGAGTGGTACAAAGGATTCTGTGTAGAAATGCAAGATTCACCCTTCATTACATGGGAAATAAAAATCTACTTACATATTTGTTTTTTCTCTCCTTCCATTCTCATCCCCAGTCAAGCCACCATCCTTTTTAAAAGATTCATTTTAAAAAATCATGAAAAATATTCTCACAACAAAATCTTTTCTCACTCTCAACTATGTTTATATACATCACAGCACTGGTCTTCCAGTAAAATGAGATATAGACTTATAAGCAAGAATGCCAACTGAAAGAAATGAAGAAATAACTAATTTGGCACAAATACCCCACTCTCTTCCCTTCTAGCAGATAATCAGTCTCCCTCGTACTTCACTTGTGCTAAGGCGACAGGGTTAGCAGATGTCCACCGTATCTCTAAACTTAGCCCGAGATGCTGGAACAAAGCACCAGCTAACCACATTGAAAGAAAAAAATCGAATACATATCACCTTCCAATTATGGTCAAGGCATTCCTGACCTTATTTCTTTGCCTTACAAAAGTTTTTTGACATCCTAGGTACTAGGTGGGCCATTCCTCCGTCAGCCAAACAAAACACATCTGTGGGTTGTTTTTGGACAGTGGGATGCAACTTTGCAAAGCCAGACCTTCTGCTGTAATGCAGGATATTGCAGATTTCTTCCATCCCATCTTCTGTGTTCCTTAACTCTGTGGCAGACCCTGTGCCAGGTTTTATTAAGATCATCATATTTAATCTCCTTGGCACTTTACAGAAACATGCACTTTGAAGGACTAGGTGAGTTCCCCCAGAGCATACAAGCCCCGAGGTGGTAAAGCTAGGACGGGGGTGCTGTGACATTAAAGCCCGTGCTCTGAATCTTAAGTTGTGCTGCTTCTGGGCAGTAAGCAGGGAAACAATGGTAATTCTTGATGAACTGACGCTCAGCTGCTCTGTCTTCAGGATGTCCCTGTGACCTGAAAGAGCCAGAGGCAGGGGGCCCTGGCCACTCTTCCTAGTACAGGTCTTCCCATCCATGAGTGGATTAAGTGCCTTCTCAGAGAGCATTTCATTAGCCTTCCCAGCCCCTAGAAGCAATGAAGCTTGATGGAAAATTGGCAGAATTTTTTCTTTCTAGTCCCGTTCTACTTTAGTGGAGGTAAGATCTTAAGGAAGTCATAATTTAGAAATTACCAAATTTTTGAAATAGAACAATCATCTCCTTCTCTTCCTGAGAAAATTAAATGATAATAGTGTGTATGAAAGTACTTCATAAATGGGAAATAGTCTACGTGATATTCTGGCTCAAATTTACATAACAAAAGTTGGCTTGGTGTGTTAGCATATACCTGCTGGCAAAAAAAAAATGAAATTGCACAAACTAATTTTGTTCCTTTGCTAATATTTTAGCTAACATTCTAAAATGCATTGATGTTTAAAATACTGAGTTATCAAAAAAGGCAGGTTTAGGTAGAAACCAAGATAGTTATCAAATGGGTTTTGACCATTGTGGTTTATTACAATGTCAATATTACAATATTTCAATGCGGTTTATTACAATGGTCAATGGTTTTGACCATTGTGGTTCTTGAGTATAGCCAGAGTAAACTGTGATGAGATCAAATGCAGAGGCACAGCATTAAACCCCTGGGCTGTAAAAGCAGACACAGAATAAGAAATCGTTTGAGTCCACGGCGTTCTGAAGGGAGTAGGGGACTTAGCAGCTCTGTCTTCATTTCTTCCTCGGTGTGGACTTAGCACTAGTAGAGAGCAAAAGCTGGACCCCTGCCTCCTTCAATCTGTTCCTCCATCAGAGTAAAGAGATTAAGCAGAGGGAAGTGCGAACTTCAAGACTGAGTAAGCAGTTGCAAGTTGTCACAACTCACTCAAAGCACAATTTATCCCAAGGAGTTTTTAGAATGAAATATGTTCCTTTAACTCTTAATTAAAAACAAAACAAAAACCCAAGCCCTTTGCTAGTCACAGAAAATGTCCATTTGGGTAATAACCTGAATTTTCTTTACTGTTACAAAGTGCTTTCAAATGTCCTATCTTACATGAGGAAGGATTATTACCTTTTTAAGATGAAAAAACTAAATTTCAGAGAGACTAAGCCACATAGATCGTAACTGGTAGAGGTCACACATGAACACAAACCTTCTTTATAGAATGAGGTTAAGTGTTTTTCTATGCTCTAGCCCTTTTAAATTTTATCAGTGAAATGCTGGGGTCATTTTAAGCCATGGGTTTGAAATCACTGAAACAACTCACAAACCCAAAACAATGTGGTTAATTTCATAAGCCATTTACGTCAGATTTTACTGGATAATACCAATTTGAAAGTTTATTTTCTATTGTTCTCCAACAATTATTGAACTCACAGCACACACCCAAACCTTTTCTTATTAAAAGAAGAATTTTCTTATTTTATTAAAAATTCTATATGACTCTAACAGTCTTTTAAATGCTGAAACTAACTTCCTTTATATATGCTGTCCCTTGACTCAGAACATAAGGTTTTTTAACAGGGCCATTTTCAGTTGAGGACAGGGTTGGAGAGTGAGAAAGATAGGAGGCAAAGGATTTTGGATTGAGGTCTGGTCTGGTTAGCTCGGGTGTCTGGAAGAGGGCTCTGGAATGTCCTTAGTAAGCCCTTAATCTCAGATGTGCTGAATTCTACGGCTAATAATCAAATTGTATCATGGTTAACACTTGAATATGCCTAAAATGATATTTGTAAAACATTAGGTGACCCTACTTACATCTTAGAATTATCTACACTAGCTAATTACTTCGAAAAGAAGTAAGAAATATTCCAGAGTTTCAAATCAAACAGAAAAAGAGCAGGGAATGTTTGGTGAGGAATTACAGACAAACTGCTCAGCTATGCCTTGACCCACAAATCTGCACAGAGCCCAAAAGGAGCTGATTCAGCTGAGAACTTCTGACATTAATGAGCAGAGAGAGAATCAAGAACATGAATTTCCTGCCATTTCAGGCCTGTGGGGCCATTGCACTTACTGTCTCCTGATCAGCCTGAATGCAAGTTCAGACCTCACCCTGCCTTTGCAGGGTTTCCAGGACTGACAAGCACAAACTTTGTTATCTGACCCCATCTAAACCCAGGATCGACTAGAGAAGATCTTTCAACACTCCTGTGGATTTCCTCATCGAGAAACCTGTTGAGTCCTAAGTATAAGACATTCTACCCTAAACCAAGAGTTAGATGAAAACCAAGAAGGCCATGTTCAATTTAACTATATTTTTAAATAATATCCTAATTTCTATACCTATACTCCACTGGAATGTGCAGGAGGGGAATAAAAGAGGCAAATATCAATAAAAAAAGAACATAGAGTAAAACAAATCACATGTCCAGAATAAGAAAATAAGCAAGCCAATTATAAAATAGGCAAAAAATATGGATATTTCACCAAGAAGCATGAACAGCACATAAGAAGCTGTTCAGCATTAAGTAAATATAAATTACAGCCAACATAAGATACCACCACATACCTGTTAGAATGGCTAAAATCAAAACAACCAACCATTTAGAGTATAGGCAAAATATAGAGTAGAGTGACTGAGCCTCTTAAGCATGCTGGTAGGGACATAAAGTAGTATAGCCACTTTGGAAAAACTTGGGCAATTTCTTTAAAAAGCAAAAAACAAAGCCCCTTCCCCCAAAATACACTTACTATGGAATCTTGCCATTCCATTCCTAAGTATTTCTAAGAAAAAGGAAAGTACGCGGCCACATAAAAACTAATACATTAATATCTAGTAATCCTCATTGTCAAAAACTGAAAACAATCCTAATGGCCATCAATTAGGTGAATAAAATGAACTGTGGTATATCCATATAATGGACTACTCTTCAGCAATAAAATGGGAATTATAATATTAGTATACACTACAACATGGATGAATCACAATGTAATTAGCCTTACGGAAATAAGCCAGACAAAGAAAGTGAATACACCACATGATTCCATTAGGAAATGAAAACTAATGTTTCATGACAGAAAGTAGCTGCCTGGACATAGTTGGTAGGGATGGGAGGAGCAGGGAGGGAGAGCAAAGGGGCAGGAGGAAACTTTTGGAGATGTTCATTAGCTTGATTGTAGTCACAGTTGCATAAAGGTGTATATGTCAACTTTTCAAATTGTATACTTTAAATATTTACACTGTTTTTGAATGTCAGCGATACCTCAATAAAGCTATTTTAAAAATAGCTGAACACTGAAATGTTTCCTTTCTTCTTTGCTAATTTTATACAACATAGGGAACAATAGCAATACTTTCTGTACAAATGTCTTTCCAATCCTACTTTTTAAAGTAAGCTGTTTTTCAGAGTCTATAGAGAACACCCTGATGCTTACCAGAGGGGAAGTGGGGGAGGGGGGCAGGTAGTGGTAGGGATGAACGAAATAGGTTTTGGGACTAAGGAGTGCACTTGTGATGAGCACCTTGTGTTTATGGAAATGTTGAATGACTGTATTGTACACATGAAACTAATATTACATTGTGTGTTAACTAACTGGAATTTAGATGAAGACTTAAAATAAACTTTCCTCAGCAAATAAACAAACAGTTTTCTCCCCCATACCCAAAGTAAACTTTTTAACTATCTCTGATTTTAATTCTTTAGTGTTTATTTTTCTAACTTTAAATAACAGACTTACATTATTACTATGTTCCGTCTTCCAGTTTAAGATTCTCTAACAGTCATACCGTCTCTCTCCTTCCTCAACTTTCTTTTACTATGCTATTTCTTATATTTCCTCAATTATCTTGACATATTTTATTTTGCTTCATATCAAACATATTTTTCTACACAGTTTTTTATTTGTTTTTATTCACCATGTTGTTACTACCATCTTGCTATGTATAGTCACATTATCTAATGCTTAGAGACCATTTTTTTTATTCTTAACACAGCCTTCCTAGAGTCTACTTAATTGATTTCCTGGCTCCCTATCCAATTAACATGCAGAGATTTCTCTTCTTTGCCTCACTAACTACTGGGCTTGTTCCCAATTCTTTTAATCCAGTTTGTTTTTCTTGTTTTCTACAATTATCTTGCTGGATTATGTCCTCAAGTAACTTTTGAAAATGATGCCTGGCACTGAAAGTTCCTGAGTCCTTCCATATTGAATATGGTATTTATGTTCTTCCTAGACTTGGTCAAATCGACTAGAGTATAGAATTCTAGGTTGAAATTATTTTTCTATGAACAGCTTACTTTTGAAAAGTCTTATACACTCATGTGATTTCTTCTTCTATGCAGGTGATCTGTACTTTTTTTTTAATCTCAGAAGAAAGTTCTATTTTATGCCTTATCTTTAAGATACCAAATTTTGGAGGCACCTGGGTGGCTCAGTTTTGCCAACAGCACAGAACCTACTTGGAATTCTCTCTCTCCCTCTCTCTCTCTGCCCTTCTCCTGATTTGTGAGCATAAGTTCACATGCTCGCTGTCTTTCTCTTTCTCTCTCTCTCACACACACACACATACACACACAAAATAAATGAACTTTACAAAGAAAAAACTACTGAATTTTCATGGAGTTATATCTTGATGGAGGTCATTTTTATTCAATCTGTTCCTCATTTGGTGGATAGCCTGTATAGGAAGGCTCTTTAGCTCTGGGAAACTCCCTTAGTTCTTTGATTATTTCTTTTCCCTTGATTTTCTCCCCCTCCCAACTCTTTTAATTTTGTTTCAATTCTTTTCTTTCTAAAATTCTTACTAACCAACTTGATATTTTGACTTGATCTCTTTTATTTTTCCTTTCTAGATTTTCTTCCTTCCCCCTCCCCCCATTTTACTCTTTGCTTGAAAACATTTCGTAACTATAATTCAAGGTCTATTAAAAATGTAGGGGAAGAGAACAATCATAGAGTTATTTCTAAGAGCTCTTTTTTTGTTGTTTTTTGATTGCCCAATTCTTATTTTATGAATACCACATCTCTATAGTTCTCTTTAAGGAAAAGAAATAGAGTTCATGGGGGCACCTGGGTGGCTCAGTTGGTTAAGCCTCCGATTTCGGCTCAGGTCAGATCTCACATTTGTGGGTTCAAGCCCCGTGTCAGGCTCTGTGCTGACAGCTAGCTCAGGGCCTGGAGCCTGTTTCCGGTTCTGTGTCTCCTTCTCTCTCTGCCCCTCCCCCTCTCATGCTCTGTCTCTCTCTGTATCAAAAATAAAATAAAACATTAAAAAAATTTAAAAAAATAAGTAGAGTTCATGGATTTTAAATTTTCTTTTGTTCTCTAAATTAGTAGTTAGTCCATTTCTTTTTCTTGGTCTTTTAAACTGTATATTTTCTTTATATATATAGTGATGTTTGGTTTTTCTTTTATATTTATATTTTATGTTTATTATTTCAAGGTAACTGGTGTAGATTTTCTTCTCTGCTGCATATGTATTTCACTTTCCCACTAGGGAAGGCTCCATGGTAGACTGAATCAGCAAATTGGAGAGAGCTTGATCATATCTATCATAGGAGCCTTGATTCACCCAACAGTTCTTTAATTCTTTCCTAGGGGAGAATTCTAAGGTTCAAAGAAGGAATATAGAAGAACAGTGTGGGGCTGGGTGGCTTAGTTGGTTGTGTCAAGTTCTTGGTTTTGGCTCAAGTCATGATCTCATGATCGTGAGATTGAGCCCCACATTGGGCTCTGCTCTGATCATGTGGAGACTGCTTGGAATTCTCTCTCTCTTCCTTTCTCTGCCCCTCCCCCACTCATGCACACACACCCTCTCTCTCAAAATAAATAAATAAACTTAAAAAAAAAAGAGTATGGGAGGCAATGATAAAGTCATTTTGTAACCAGATTTTTAATTAACTCCTGGGGTTTTATTCAAAATTTCACTTTGAAACACTTTTAGATTTATAAGAAATTTCAAAAATAATGCAGATAATTCCTAAGTATGCTCCATCCAGATCCCCCAATGATAACACCTTACATCACATCATAAATGCCAAGAAACTGGGGTGCCTGGGTGGCTCAGTCTATTAAGTGTCTGACTTCAGCTCAGGTCATGATCTCACGGTTCATGATTTTGAGCCCTACATTGGTTCTCTGCTGTCAACACAGAGCCCACTTTGGATCCTCTGTTCCCCCTACCCCTCCTTTGCATGCATTCTCTCTCTCTCTCTCTCTCTCTCTCTTTCTCTTTCTACCTCTCTCTTTCTCTCCCACCCTTCTCTCTCTCCCCCCTCCCTCTCTCAAAAATAAATAAACAAATATATAAATAGATAGGTAGGTAGCTAGATAAAAGCCAAGAAACTGATATTGGTATAATACTATTGATAACATAGATGTAGTCAGATTTTAACAATTTTGCATTCTTTGTTAGGCTGCACAGTTCTATGAAATTTTATGATATGTATAGATAGATTGGTGTACCCACCCAAACAAACAGGATACAGAACTGCTCCATCATCACTAAGACACTCCTTCATGCTGCCCTTTCATAGTCCCCTTCCCATCCCACTGCTTTATTCTTCACCACTATAACTTTGTCACTTCCAGGATGTTATATAAATGGAATCATAGAGAATGTAGTTTCTGAGAAACTTTTTTTAACTCATCACAATGCCTGAAATCCATCTTGTTATTTGTTTATTAATAGGTTGCTCTTTTTTATTGTTAAATAGTGTTCTATTGTATGGATTACCACAGTTTGCTTATCTACCCACCCATTGAAGGACACTTACGTTGTCTGAGGCTATTGCAAATAAAGATGCTATGAACATTTATCTACAGGTTTTCTGTGAATGTAAATTTTCATTTCCATAGCATAAATACCCCGGATATGACTGTATAGTCAGATGGTAACTCTGTGCTTAACTTTTTAAGAAACTGCCAAATTTTTCCAAGTGGCTACACCATTTTACATTCTTACAAGAAGTATATGACAGATCCAGTTCTTCTGTATCCCTGTCAGCACTTAGTATTATCTGGATTTTTGTGTTAATCATTTTAATAGGTATTTAGTACTTTAATTTGCATTTCCCTAATGCCTAATGATGATACAGAGCATCTTTTCTTATTTGCCATATGTATATCCTCTTCGGCAATATCTTTGGCATAACCTGTGCTTGTTGATTGCCTTCTTTCTGTTCTTTAAAGAGCTCTCTATATATTCTGGATATATATCTTAGAGTTTAAGTAACTGAAGTTGTCTTTTTTTTGGATAGAGAGCACATTCACTAGTTGGGGGGGGTAGTGGCAGAGGGAAAAAAAGAGAGAATCTTAGCAGGCTCCTCGCCTCTCTAGGAAAGATTTTCAAGTTCAAAATGTGTTTTTAATTTGTTTCCTAATTTTCTCAGCCAAGAACAGAATATTTAGATTGATAAATATGCTCTGAGAAAATCATCAAATAAAAAATCTCCTTGAAAGCAAATTCATTTTTCGATGCAATTAATTCTTGATTCTCCTTTGTCTGGCATCTGCTACATATTTTTCAGATGAAATATTATCCTCTTACTGGCATGTTACTACTCATCTTTAAACACTTTATTGTTATTAATGACCATGTTCGTAAATACATTTTGATTGAATTATCTTGAATTAGGATAAAAACAAGATGACTTTGACAAATGAATGTTTGGAAGTGGAATTGCTTGAGAAATTTCTTTGATAATATGAAGTCAACACTTTGAATATATTTCCTTCAACAATAATCTGAAGCAGGGCTTCTATCCTTAAAATATAGAAATGCCTATTTTATTTCTATTTATTTTTTTAATTTTTTTTTAATGTCTTTATTTTGAGAGACAGAGCAGAGAGTGAGTGGGGGAGGGGCAGAGAGAGAGGGAGACACAGAATCTGAGCAGGCTCCAGGCTCTGAGCTGTCAGCACAGAGCCCTACACGGGGCTCGAACCCACAGACTGTGAGATCATGACCTGAGCCGAAGTCAGACGCTTAACTGACTGAGCCACCCAGGCGCTCCTCTATTTATTCTTTTAATATGCTGAAAACACTTGGAGTAACAGTTGTTTCCTAGAAGCTATTTCACAAAAAGAGATTTAGTTCTCTTCTGAGATAAGGCGGAAATATAAACATACTGATTTAAAATTTATTAAAGGGGCACCTGGGTGGCTCAGTTGGTTGATTAAGCCTCTGACTCTTGATTTCAGCTCAGGTCATGATCTCACGGTTCTTGAGACTGAGCCCCACATGGGGGGGGGGTGCGCACTGACAGTAAGGAGCCTGCTTGGGATCCTCTCTTTGTCAGTCTGTCTCTGTTTCTTTCCCACTTGTGTTCTATCTCTCTTTCTGTCAGAATAAATAAGTAAACAAAAATAAATAAATAAAATTTATTTTAAGAATAAGAATAGAGGCCTCAGACTATAATTTTATTCAGAAATTCCCCAGCTTTCTCCACAGGTGTTGTCAAAAGGCTATGCCATCTCACACTTGCATTTCACTACCCTCAGTCCCTCCCCACGGCCTCAAATCATGGCACTGCAGTCAGTGTTCTGGCCAGAGAGGGGCTTCTGGTGGCACCTGCTGACGTCACTCTCACTGGATTTGCCATAGCCACACACTGTTCCGTTGTGGCAACGGCTGTCTTAGAGTCAAGAAGATAACTTTGTCTGGTTTGGGTCAACCCGGTATTGGTAAAGGCCAGCGGTTCTCAGCAGCAGCGCTACTGACATACAGACAGGATAATTCAATGCCGTGGGGGCCCTCTTGTATCGCCTGGAGAAAGAAGAAAATCCTGCCATTTGGGACAACATGGATGGACCTTGAGGGCATTTTGCTAAGTGAAATAAGTCAGAGACAGACAAATATCATGTGCTATCACTTATATGTGGAGCCTAAAAAAAATGAAACTCATAGAAACAGACAGTAAAATGGTGGTTGTCAGGGGCTAGGGGCTGGAGGAATTAAGGAGCTATTGGTCACAGGGTACAAACTTATAGTTGGGAGATAAATAAGTCTGAAGACCTAATACAGAGTACTGTTATAATAGCTTGCAATATTGTATTATATACTTCAAAGTTGCCAAGAGACTAGACGTTAAACTTTCTCACCACAAAAAAAGAAATGCTAATTATGTGATGTGAGGGAGATGTTAGATAATGCTATGGTGGCAATCACACTGCAATATATAAATGTATCAAATGAACACATTGTACCTCTTAAGCTTACACAGTATTATATGTTAATTATATCTCAATTTTTAAAAATAAAATAAAACACAAAAACAATTCCCATACCCTGAAAAATTAAAGAATAAGCATAGGATAGCTTGATTGACCCAAATTCCCAATTATATTCATGTTTCTAAATCTTAGAATTAATATATTTGCAAATTTTCAGGTTCTGATTATAAGTATGCTTCATTTTTAAAAGAAAATTTTTAATTTTTTATTTGGTGCTACTTTATTAGTTCAATGTATTAATGCTTAAAATTGAAACTAACACAATTATATATCTTTAGATAATTTCTAGTTTACTTTTTTTAATAGTTTATTGTCAAATTGGTTTCCATCTAGTTTACTTTTATTAATTCATAGCAACTCCTAAGCATTAGCCAAAATAGTGAAAATTGACTTTAAAACTTAAAATATTTGGGGCCTGGGGAGCTCAATCAGTTAAGTGTCTGACTGTTGATTTCAGCTCAGATCATTATCTCATGGTTTGTGAGATCGGGCCCCTCACTGGGCTGAGCACTGACAGTGCAGAGCCTACTTGGGATTCTCTGTCTCCCTCACTGTCTCTGTCCCCCACCCTCCTGCTCGTGCATGTTCTCTCTCTTTCTCTCTCTCTCTCTCTCTCTCTCTCTCTCTCTCTCTCTCTCTCTCTCTCTCTCTGTGGGGAGCTGCAAAGATTCAGCTGCTCGGCCATTTACTAGCCGGTAAAGTTACTCCCTGAGGGGAGTTGCAAAAAGAGGCAGGGGAGCACCACTCCCTGCCAGGAGAAGCCAGAAAAGCAAAGATCAATCACCTACCGGCAGGGTGGTATCTGCCCTTCAGGCGCTGTGCTAAAACCTTTAGTTTGTTTCCTTCTTTACCCTAGCTTTGACCCTGTTTCCTAGCAACCGACCTAGGTCAGCTGCCTTGTTCTCCCGCCTAAAAACCTTTATGAGACAGTGTTTTTTGAATAAAGAAGAAGAGGCTTGATCAGATACCGTGTGTTGTGTCCTTACTCTCTGTGCTCCCCCTTCCTGCCCTTTCTCTCCCTCCCTCAGGATCAAGAACCCGCGAGGATTTTCGGGCGGGACGTGACATCTCTCAAAGTAAATAAACTTTAAAAAATAAAATATAGGGCACCTGGGTGACTCAGTTGGTTGAGTGTCCGACTTCAGCTTAGGTCATGATCTCATGGTTCATGGGTTTGAGACCCGCATCAGACTCTGTGCAGACAGCCTTCTTTGGATTCTGTGTCTCCCTCTCTCTGCCCCTCCTCCGCTTGCATTTTGTCTCTCTCTCTCTCAAAATAAATGAACATTAAAAAATTTTTTAAATACAACTTAAAATCTTGGCTCTGAATATATTATCAATAAAATGAGCCCATTAAATAAAACTGTTCCTTTGATTTCAAAAGCAGTGGTCTATTGAAGACCTGCTTTGTTGTACGCTGTATGAAAAGACTTTTAATATCAGCTAAAATATACCCTTATCACGACAAAGATAAGAAAGCCAGAATTTAGTCTCCTTTGGTTGTTTTAGTTTGGGACTCAACCCACTGAAGCAGTTGATGCTTCCCCATCGAGAATCCAGATACTGCTCATAATCTAGTCCTTTGAAGGTTTCTCTTGTCGCAGAAAAACCAGGTTTCATCAACTGCCCCCAGATGCACACTATGTCCAAGTCCCTTATGTTCATTCTGCCCCATTGTCTCCTTGCAATGGGCTTTTGTGTCCATATTTCTGAGTTTGGCTTGAAAGAGAATATGTAGTAAGGCAAGGGTCTTTAGTAAAACACACAGCAGAGTAATTTATAGCAATATTAAAGTCTATCTTATTTTTCCTTTTGTGTAAGACTCAGGACAGAGTGCAAATATTTTGCTCTCTTCCTCATGCTTTTTTTATCCAAGCTTCCATCCTAAAGGCTTCTATTGTTCACAGGGGAGAATTAATAGGACTTTTTTTTTTTTTTGACTACTTGGCCTGGGAGATGCCCGAGGGTAAACCTGTAGGACCAGGGCTAGAGAAGATTGATGGGAGCGGACAGATTTGAAAAGGAGGTGGTTTTCACGAGGAGCAGAGGCCCAGAGTCTCTTGCTAAGTAGAAATGCTGAGCACTAATGGGGGAGCCAACAAGAACACATAAAGTCTGGGTTGGATACCAGGAATGAGGGAGGAGGCAGCTCAGAAGGGCTACAATGCCTCTACTCAGCCTAGGGGGACTGGGGCTGCCTACCTGCTGAATCTGGACGAGGAAGAGAGCATTAACCGTGATCAAAAATACCTACTCCCTGCGGCTGGATCGCTCAGTCAGTTAAGCATTTGACTCTTTGCTTCAGCTCAGGGTTCATGGGTTCAAGTCCTAATTCAGGCTCTGTGCTAGCAGTGAGGACCCTGCTTGGGATTTTCTCTCCCTCTCTCTCTGCCCCTCCCCCATGTGCACATGGGTGCACACTCTTTTTTTCTCACAATACAAATTAAAAAAAAACCTATTCCCTTACGTTCTTAACTGTGAAAATATCCTCCTGCTTAACCCTGAAGAAGGGGAAAGAATTCCCCAAACCTGACTGGGATTGGAAAAATCAAGCTCACAACCAGATTTGATTTGATTTTGAACAAATAAGGGAATGTGACATTTCTTAGACCCAAGTATTATGCAGCAAATCCCTTGTCACCCGCTCCAGTTGCTTAGGCGTTTCAACCAGATGCCTCCAGAGAATATTAAAAGGGAAAAAAAATGTGTTTTACTGCTTAAATGTGTAGCTGGAGGGGCTTTCATACTTGTTTAACAGAATCATGTTTACTATGTATTTATGTGATCAAGTAGAATGGGACTCATGAGTGTTAAATCTTGCAAAGGCCTCTCCACATTAGAGAGAAACGGGTCCTAAGAGCGGGGAGGTCCTCCTGGTTTAGTGCTAAGAACGGAAGTGGAGGGGCCACTGTGGAAGAGCACACATCCCGCGGGAAGACGCGGTTTGGCGCAAGCCTCGGGGGAGAATCCGCTGTGGCGCCATCTGTGGTACAGGATGGGCTAACAGACAATGTCTAGAGACCAAAGTGCAAATGGCAGATGAGTGAAGCCTGGTTTAAGTTTGAGTCTGAAGGCAGCAAGCGTGAGGAATGATTCGAGTGCAGTCTTTAAGGTGATACTATTTCCTTTAAAACAGGCTTTTGCACCGATGCCTGGGTGGCTCAGTCGGCTGAACGTCTGACGTCAGCTCTGGTCTGACCTTGTAGCTCTTGAGTTCCAGCCCCCGTGGGACTCTGGCTGCCAGCTCGGAACCTGGAGCCTGCCCCCGATTCTGTGTCTCCCTCTCTCTGACCCTCCCCTACTTGCACTCTGTCTCTTCCTATTTCTCAAAAACAAATGAACATTTTTTTAAAAAATAGGCTTTTGCAATACACTGGATTTCTGATGCTTACTTTGAAACTTCATGGGATCTATACGTGCTTACGTTTTCCAAATGCTTGAGATCATTCAGTTGTACAGATCTTTACTAGGTACCTGCCATGTGCAATGCACTATTCTAAACACATGGGAGAGAAACAAGGGAGAAGAAAACAAGTCCCATCTCTCTTCACAATAACTTAGTGGGAGAGATGGAAACAAACATAAAGCAGTCTCCTACAAGAAACAGTAGGTCATCTGTTAAAAGAAAGTAATATTCATAACTAAGATTTATTGAGAGCTAAGAACCAAGCACTAATACGCACTACAACATTCTAAGGGGTGTATTATTATTATTCC
Source organism: Suricata suricatta (assembly GCF_006229205.1). NCBI lineage: Eukaryota > Metazoa > Chordata > Mammalia > Carnivora > Herpestidae > Suricata > Suricata suricatta. The sequence goes on from NC_043714.1 coordinate 28,367,541, forward strand.
CACCATACAGGTGACAGAACTGAAGTGCAGAGAGACTAAGACACCTGCCCAAGGTCATATAACTTAGAAGAGTAGAGTTTGAACCCAGAGATATTGACCCCAGAGCTCAAGCTATTAATCTCTGCTGTGAAATACAAGTAACGTGTAATAACAGAAAGGGTTAGAAAAATGTTAAGTTGTTTGTAGGGGAGAAATCAGGAACCACTAAAGACTTCTTGATCCTTGTACTTATTAGGAGAAGAGGCAAATGGGCAAGCTCTGTATTAATTTCATTTTCAAAAGCAAATACATTCTTTTTGCTTATTTATACTGTCTATATAAGTTAAAAGGTTATTCTAAGAGTCCATCAAAGAAAAGAAATCTGTCATTCAGTTATTTTGGAAACCATAGTATTTTCACATATTTTCCCCATAGAAAACATTTTCCTTATCCCTACAGTGAAAGTATAATGTTTTGTTTGTTTTTAAATGTTTTTTAATGTTTATTAAAAAATTGAAGTGGGGGAGAGGCAGAGAGAGAGGGAGACACAGGATCTGAAGCAGACTCTAGGCTCTGAGCTGTTGGCACAGAGTCCGACGTGGGGCTCAAACCCATAGACCGTGAGATCATGATCTGAGCTGAAGTTGGATGCTTAAGCAACTGAGCCACCCAGGTGTTCCAATATGTTTTTTTACTATGTTTTTTTTTTTTGCTTCTTTTTTTAGTTTTTATTTAAATTACTGTTAGTTAACAAAACATGTGATACAAGTTTTAGGTGTACGGGTTAGTGACTCAACACTTCCATACAACACCCAGTGCCCCTAATCCCCACTGCCTATTTCACCCATTCCCCCTTCCTATGTTTTATGTAGAATAATACAATCTCATCAGTCAACCTTTATGTCTACAACTAATATAATGTGGATGTAGAATAGCAGTCATATCTTGCATTTATATTGCTCTTTTTTCTCAAAAAAATTTATCAATAAGTTACTATAACATGTTTTTAATGGGGAGGAGTAAACAAAAAAAAGGTATAGATTACTCTCTAAAGGAGATTGGAATAGGGCACATGACCTTGGGGCTCCTGGGTACTCAGTAGGTTAAGTGTCTGACTCTTGATTTCGACCCAGGTCATGATCTCACGGTTCCTGGGTCTGAGTCATGTCAGGCTCCATTCTGGCAGTGAAGAAGCCTGCTTGGGATTTTCTCTTCCCCTCTCTCTCTCTCTCCCTCCCCCACCCTCTCTCTCTCTCTCTCAAAATAGATAAATAAACTTAAAAAAACATGTGACCTCACTCCAGTCTAGGGCTCAAGTGACCTACCACACCAAATGGCAAAGTAAATGAGGTTTGGCAGAGCTAATGGAATAAACTAGGAACTATGCAAACAGGTCAACAACAAAAAATCAGCATACTGTCTCAGAAATCCTTCCTAGGAAATGTGTCATGTGAAGATTATTCACACCCACAGTAGCCACTTTGTAGGCTTTCTCATTCTAAAATGTACATTTCTTCATTTTCATCACAATAGTATGTTAAGCCATTATGTTTCATCATGCATACAATGATAGGGGTACTTTGCTAGAATGTGAGCAAGCAAGAAAGGGAATGAAAAAAGTGAAGTCCTCCTGTCACAGAAGCCCACAGAAGTCAATTTCCAAGTGTATGTCTTAGTCCGATCTACTCTCATTTTGGGGCTTCGGAAGCTGGCCATGTCCCAGCTCACCGCAGAAAGACCTGTTAGTGTGAACTTGCCTTTCCTGATGGCAGGTCCAGCATGCTCATGATTCAACTCGGTCCACAGTGGGGGCTGGGTCTGTAGTCACAGTAACAACTCCAAAGCCAAGGTGCAGAGCTCCTGGCCACTGCTTTTGCAGTCTGACTACAGTTCAGTAATTTTCCTAGGGCCTGGCAGATGAGCAGTTGTGTCCCTGATCAGGTCAGTGAAAGTTCTGCCTGATAAGTAGCCATCCCAGTGTCTAAGATAAGAACGATTGTTTACCAGGGCATGTGATCAGCTCCGAGGGCGGAGGCTCCTGAAATCCTGCCATGACAGACTTCCTGGCACCAGAGAACCTCAGAGGTCAAGGGTCCAGCATCCAGAGAAAGCCACTCACAATATTAAGGGACCATTGGGACTGGGCTCTGTGTTGTTGTGTACTTTGGGATTCAAGCAACTGAGAATTAGAGAAGTTTCCTGATTAGAGAGTAGTAGTGAGTGAGCTGTGATGACAGTCACCACACAGGTGATGGCACCACAGAACAGGAGACAGGAGAAACACGCGTGAGGTTCTGGACTGAGGGGCATGGATGGACAGCAGTCATCAAATAATAGTGTAACACCTGATGGCCGTACTTCTCCACTTCTGAGAAGGACATCTAGACCCTTAAGGAGACGCAGTTAGCTGAACACTAACTGAATAGCAAAAAAAAAAAAAAAAAAAAAAACCACGTGCACACACGCACATACATGTACACACACACACATTTTGCAGATGTGATTCAGGATCTTGAGATAGGAGACTACCTTGGATTAACAGAGGGAGTGCTACATGCTGTCACAAGTGTCCTTGTAAGAGAAGGCAATGGGAGATGTTCACACATACACACATGCACACACACACGCACACACAAACACACACACAGGAGAAGCTGCTGCAGAGATTTGAGTCATGGGGCCACAAGTGACTGAACACAGCAGAAGCCGCCAGAATTCCAGCAGATGCTGGAAGAGGCAAGGAAGGGGTTCTCCCCTAGAGCTACTGACATCGTAATGTTGGTCCAGTGACACTGACTTCAGACTCTGGCTTCCAGACCTGAGCAAACAAATTCCTATTGCTCTGCGTCACCCAGTTTGTGGGAATTTGCTGGAGCAGCCACAGGAAAGGAATACATATTAATATCTAATACAAATTTGTCTACACCTACAAAGCCCTGCACACATAGTCAGGATTCAGATAGAAACAGACCAATGAACAGCTGGGACTAGAATAACACTAGCAAAGATGGCTGAGTGTTCCCAAAGAGCATCCAAAAACGACGCCTTTCATGGACTGAAATAAAGATGAATGTTGCAAAGGAATGACAATGAGTCGTGTCATGTAAATTCTACTAATATAGCCTTCTCAATACGCTTAAAGATACTTGTGCTTGCTATTAGCCTGTTATCTCCCCCCCAACAGGAAATCCCTATTAATAGCCTTGAAACAGTGCTTACCCCTAACACAGCACTTGAGTTTGTGTGAGTTGTATGTTTTTAATTCTTTCTCCTTATCCTGTATGTATTGTATTTAAGATCACCAAGGGTTTAGGGGATGGAAGGAAAATTGAGCTTTGCAAACTCAGCACATCCTCTTCGCTGGACACATGAACCGAGTTTCAGAGACCTGCCTCTACCCGTGGCCTCTGACTCGCTCTGTGGCTGCCCCGTTGAGGTCAGTGCAATGGTTTGTAATCCTTAAATGGTTATAGCAGTTGTTGATATTTTGTGTTTCCGGCTGTTTTCAGGAGACCCTGTCTTTGGTACCAGCCAGCTTGAATGCTAATCTTATCAAACTATGTGAATGCTCCTCCTGTGTCACTCCGACACTGTCATCCTCATTTTGCGCCTTAGCTCCCAAGCTCATAACTATTTATCTCTCTCCTGAGCCTACCAAGGGAATTTTTTTCAAATATAGTTATAAAATCTCACGCTGTAAAGCCCTTAGCCCCCATTACGTAATTGCCTTTTCCCCCTTAACTTCATTACAATCTCTCTCCTCAAACGGTCATGAAACTTGCTCACTCCCAAAACCAGATTCTCGCCTATGCTTCTCAACTCTTTCCATCTACATTATAGTCCCATCTGTTAGCCATGAGCCCACTTAAAGGCATTTTGAACATTTTTCCAATTCCACCTTGCTCTGTATGTCAGGATAATGCATCCTAGAAGTCTCTTCCTTACTAAGGAGAAGAGTCAGAGGGGTCGTAGATCACCCCTGGTTTGTCAATAGAAAAACAAGGTTACATCATTCACCCCAGTGTTACAGCAAGTGACTAAGATCTGGATCTTAGGTCATCTGACTCGGATTCAAAAAGAAGGATTTGAGAAAAGCACGTTTATCATATCGGTGAATGGACTAAAGTGTGAAGGGAGGTTCACTCAGAGCTCTAAGCTGCCTTGACTCAGGAGCCCAGCAAAGTGCAACTGGCAGAGTAACAACAGCAGGCACTGAAGTTGGATGCACAAGAAGCCAGACACACACCTTAGCACACCAGGACGTGATTCTGACTGAACTGGAGTGAATGCCAGCTTGCTTTTTTCTCTAAAATGTGTTTAAAGTAGCTAGTTTTAAGAAAAAAATTGAGGGTTTAAAGATAAAGTGACTTGGATTTCTTCTAGTAGCTGCATCCACACATGTGGGGTTGGAACTTCCCTTTACTTACTGGCGATTGAGTCCCTTCATGATTACTGGCCATAGTTTATAACTTCCAATACATTGTGGTTATCACAGACGTCTTGTTTCACCTTTTACAGACTCATTTCTGTTCATTTTAAAAAATTAAACTACTTTAGTCCAAAGCTTTCCCCAAGAGCCCCAGACTTGGCTAGATGCAACTATGTGGTTCCTATGGGGAAGGGAGCATGGTTTGCTCTTTATGAAACTTTCCCTTTTCTCTCTTCTAGCGGCTAGCTCCTCAGTTTTCTGACAAGAATAAACATCTTACTTAACTGGGTGAGGCTGCAGGTGTCTCCCTGGCACACCATAGCTGCTAACCGGGATTATTGCCATTAGGGGCGGACAATGGCCCCAGCCTGCCCTGCTCCTGCCAGGCTCAAGCCGTTGAAGCTTTCCTGGGCATTGCTCTTTCCTTCTCAAGTTTGGCCGCCTCCACGGATGACCCCTAGCCGGCACATTCACGTGGCTTTCCTCTGCCTATGCCTCTTAACTCCTCTTGCTTGGTTTCCGGGCAACTTTATAGCTCTGAATCTCATCTTCTCTCTACAGCCATCTCCAGGCAGAATGGGTGGGACCCATCGTCCTTACCTCTCAGAAACCCCAAACAGCCCTGACTCCCCTCTTTACCTGGCAAGCCCTGTGATGCCAGGTTCACACCAGTCAACTTTCCCCCTGCTTCAGGAGAATGGGACAAACCCACAAGTCCCTGAGGAAGCAGACATCTAACTAAGGAGAAAAGTGTCCATTTTCTTTCAGACAAGGTTTCTGAGGATTATCTTGGCACCTCTGCCTCTCTGGGTTTTGGGAAGCAAAGCATCTGACTCTGACTGCAAACTGCACTTCCTAAGACGTGCCTTCTCCCCTCTCAGCAGCACCACGTGCCTTGGTGAGAGGCCAGTCCTGACAGATGTCTCTCTCGTTAGCCTTTGGGGAGGGAGCTGGCCCTAACACAGATGCTTCCTTGAGTTTGGAATTTGAAGCATAGAATGACTTTTGTTCGTAGCTTTAAGCCTCTGAAATTGTAACCAACATGAAAACTTCCACACAACACTGTTAGTTATACATACATAATAAAATAAAGGCATTTCTAAAATTGTTCCCATTATGATAAAGTGATTTTAAGCAGTAGTGTGTCATACCTGAGAGTTCCAGGAAGTCACATAATTGTCACCCACGGAAGGAACCCGGGATTTACGTGGGCAGCTTGCAGAGGCCACATTTGCCAGCAATCGCTTGAGTTTAGGGGATTACCAGGCTCTGTTAGAAATTACCGCTCTATTTATGCTTCTTGCCTCATCATTTCAACACACGGTCAACACTGGTTTTATAGTAATTTATAAACTCCACCCATGAATATGAGATAGCAATTTTAATGAAAAACAAAATATTATAATTCACAAACGATCTGGATCATGCATGCAAGAAAATATACAAAGGCTTGCCTGGCCGGCTCAATCGGCAAAGCGTGCAACTCTCAGTCTTGGAGTTGTGAGTATGAGCCCCACTTTGGGTATGGAGATTACTCAAAAATAAAATATTTTTAAAATGTGCAAAAAATAAAAATTGGCGAACTTAGATTCTAAAATAATCAAGTAATGATATTTTCATAATTTTTAGAGCATCCTAAGGTGAGTACCCAAAGATAAAGAAATGAGCAGATGTACACCCTTCATAATAGATCTTGTTCTTTTTGGGGTTAATGAAACAATGATTTTCTTTCATTTTTATTCTTCTTTTACAAAGATTGAAAGACTATCTGAATCACATGTTGATCAGTTGTCTTGGCTACCACTTGATTTGATCTGGGACTTTTTTTTTTTTTACACCTATCTGCTTAATTTAAAACCTACAGGCTGTGGCCTCAGGTTCTAGTTGTTTTTCCATTAACTAACTTCCTATCATTTTGGCGTTTTTTTTACAGAGCTTGGGAAAGGCTGACTTGTGGTAAGGACTATACTCCCCCTGGTGGATAAAGAGAGAGAAGACAGCATCTGATTTCCTTCGTTTGAGGATTCGTTACCATTTCAATTTTTGAGCACTCTGTTTTGGGGCTTAGTTTCTCCCTTTAAAAAGCTCTGCTTTGTTATACCCAACTTACCAAGGCTCCATGAAATAGTCTATGAACCTTTTTTGTTGTCTAATTTTACCTCCACTGTTCTCCTTTTTTTCCATTATGATTCTCTTCCTCATTAAAGTTATTCAGCCAGTAGATATTTATTAAATGTCTGTCATGTGTCAGGCACAACTCTAGGCACTGGAGAGACAGCAATGAGTGAAGAAAATGTTTCAAAATACTTGGACTGGGAGCTTAAAATAGTATCAGATAGTGTTCATTGTGTGTTTCCTACATACCAGATTATGGATTTAGGAATTTGTAATTATTATTTGACTGACTCCTCTCAACAGTCCTATGAGGAAGCTGAGAGGCTAAGAAATTTGCCCAAGATCACACACAAACAGGGAGAAGTATGCAACACCTCCAGCCGCTTCCCCGACAGGACCCCACAGGAACTCTGAACCTCATGGCCCTGTTTTGATGTTCATTACAGCATTTTTTTAATTGCCTCCTCCAACTAACACGTACGCTGCAGGAGAGCAGGACGGTGTCTGTTTGTTCATCACAATAACCCAGAGCCTAAAGCCTGCCACAGCTCTCTTCCAGAATAATTTGGTGAAATGGCTTAATGGTAGTCAATGAGTTGAAAACTGAACTCAGGACTAATTGACTCCAAAGCCCATCTCACCGAAAAACTCTGACTTCCATGAATATCCAAAATACAGACAGCAATCCCATATAGGTTGGCTCATTTGAATTATTTTGGAGTTAGATGGCATTGCCATTTGCTTAAAGAGGAGGTAAAAATAACAGAGTCTAAAATGAACCGGATCTACATTTGCCTATTCATCTAAATTTTACAGCTGGAGGAGAAAGCAGGAAGCCAAAGCAACTCTGCGCCAGGTGGATCTCCCTTTAAGAACCATTGATGCTTTGCGGTGAAAAGCAGGGGTGGAGAGAGGTGCTTGCCGGTGCAGCCCTTTCAGGAGCTACTGACCTGGGGTGAGTACAACCCGTGCCTGTGTCTACAGGTCAGTTTCCATGGTATTAGGTATTTATTTTATAGCCGTTATTCCATCAATTGTTGTATGCCCTACACCATTACTTGCCACTTGTCAAGTGACTTAAGAGCCCAATAACTATCATTCAAATCTATTAACCTTTCTTTCCGTGTTTGAAAGTAATTAGCAGCGTTCTGGTCTTCGTTGCCCAGGGCAGAATGGTAAATATTGAGAGTCGTCTTGCCATTTGAAGTGCTTCTAGCTTGAATAAACGTTTGCTCATGTTGCGGCACTGCCCAGGCAATTCCGTGGTCATGAAGCAGGGATCCCCTCCCAGCGCTCCCGCGAACAGGACAAATGACCAGATGCAGGAGTCGCTTGTTGGGGGGATCTCTCTCAGCCTACCCTCTAGGTTTCTATCTGAAGGAGGAGTTGCTGGTGTCTGCCCCTATTACACAAGACTTAGTAAATAAAACACACCAAAAGGAGAAAACAGAAAAGTTATTTCAGACTGGAGGTCCTTAACAACAACAAAAACAACCCCAGGGAATCCTGAATATCACAAATCAGGAGGCCTCGCCTCTCATCCAACCTTTATTAAGATCAGAGGGATGGTTCGGCCCTCCTGAAGTCTTTCCTGTGTGGGGAGTTAGTTCTGTAAAGGGAAGTTGGCCAGTTGATTCCATACAGCCCTTCCTTTATTGCACACACATTTTTTCTCCCCGTCACGTTGTGTTTACAGTTGGTAACCACCACCTATCCTCTCCAATCCCTCCCTTCTGCAATCCTGTCTTTTCCTGCCGTGCAAAACTCCTCCTATAAACCTCTATGCAAATTTATCTCACATTTTACTAAACCTCCCTTTCCTAACTGTACATCTCAATTCCAACTGCCCTCTGGGCATCTCTACTTGAATTTCCTACTCTTGCTTGAAGCTCGAAGTATACCAAACTGAACTTCTCCCCAAATCTTGCTCCTCTTCCTAATCATTGCTGAAGTCCTGAGTATGGGTTTGGGATCGGTGCCTCTCCCATGAGTTCCTGCTGCCCACAGTCACGTTGCTCTCACGCTTTCTTGGACTTCTTTGAAATGTGTTTAATTGGCCTCCTTGCTTTTCATATACCGTCCCTGTATGCAATCAGCCCTTGGGCACAACTGCCATCAATCTCACTGCTGCCCAACAACCGAGAGTAGCCCGGTAACGAACTAGAGACACTCGCCCGCCCCGCTGCACCTCTCCGTCTCCAGGTGTTTTCTCAGACTGTTTCTTCCTGGTACGCCGGCCTCGATTCCGTCTTCCCCAGGGGCCTCCATGTAAGGCCTTCAGCTCCACTCAAAAGCCAGTTTCCAATTCCTCCTGAAAATCTTTCCCTCCATCTCTTTACAGCACATTGTTGGTGTTTCTGCCATCATACTTCCGTTATTTTCTTCTTGGTGTTGTAGTTATTGATTTATTTATCTTATTACACACCAACACCCACCTCCATACCCAGACACACTCTCACACCTATTCACACCTCCACACACCCACACTCACACCTCCACCTACTTCCATACCCGCACACACACCCATATATCCACACACCCATACACACCCCCACCACACCAACATCCCCAACACACACACACACATACACACATACACACCCATGCTAGAGGTGGTGCCCTAGTTAGGGAAAGCAGCAGCTTTGGATCCTAACTCTAACACCTATCTAAGTGGCTTTGGGCAAGTTTCTTATCCATTTTGTACTTAGTCCTCTTATGGTAATAACTGAGGAATGCTCAACTTTTCCAATTAAAGTGTGTGTATTAACGGCCAAATGCTCACTAAATGCTGGCTCTTGTTACAAACTCTGTGAGCCTTCTTGTCTGCAGATCTCGGCAAAGTCTAGCCCATACACTATACAAAATAGGTTCTCAGAATGCTGGTTGTATTGAAGGGTTTTGCCTTTGGGGTGGATCCTTTTGCTTAATACCTCAAAACTTAGCAGCAGTTTGGCAAGCATTTTGTTGACCTACAGAGCACTGATAAACAATTCTGAATTAGATTTATCAGACTCTAGGTTTTCCGGCAGGACCAAACTGACCCAATTCTTACCCACTTATTATAAAGCTGATCTTGGTGGTGAGGCCTAGCCACCACTTAATGTTTCAGAACAGTTGGAGCTGTATGACAAGTAGATACCCAAAAAGTGAAAAACCAGCAAATGCATTGAAGTCTAACAGCCTCAAGCCAGAGAACTAGTATAGTCTACATTAACCCAAAGGCTCCCTGGGGTCATTCAGCTGGGTGGTCTCAGACTGTGGTTTCACTGGAACTTCCTCCAGGGAATGACTGAGCAGACGAAAACAGGAGATGAAAATCTGGTTCTCCCAGCCACAGACACATGATCAGTCATTCAGCTGAAGAAAGCAGACTGTTACCCATGTGACAGAATTCCCAGGCTTAGCCCCCGCCCCCCCGCCCCCGACTTACATGGTAGGTAGTTTTAGAAGGACAGAGGGGCAGAGAGTGCACTTCCCTTCGTTGAAACATATCAAAACAACCCGTGGGTCCCCTTCCCTTCCAGTAATTCTGGGAATTGCTCTCTAAAGCTCCTATAAATTTATGCCTTTGTCGGGGATTGGCTAGCAAGTAAAGGAAGATAAGACAGGGATTAAGATGGAAAAACGGGGGGCTAACAAGAAAGGGAACAGAGAGAAGGATAGTCTCGTTAAACATCCAGCCACATTACTGTTTCAGCTATGAATTTTCTAGCTGGTACATGTACTACAAGTTTAATGAAGAACAGCAAGGAAGTACAGTTGCTTTTTGGTAGAAGAATGTAAAAGCATTCACTGATAAGCAGAAGTACAATAGTTCTCTAATTCACGTGTATGGCCGCCTCTCCCCGTTCCCCCAACATGAGTAAGCACATGTGTGTGCGTGCACACACACACACACACACACACACACACACACAAGGCTTTCTTCAGGTTAGCCAAGAGTGCTTACTCTGTACCAATTGCCAAGAATATTTTTTTCTCTAGGGAAGCTGAGTGTAATAATGATTTACATATTTGCCTGGTTATCTGTCTAGTTCTTGTCATGTTCCAAAAGGAATTTAAGATGGCTTATGTGGTTATGTACTTTAATAAGAATTTAAATTGGAAGTGAGGTGAAGAAAATAAAACAAACCAAAGATGCATGCGTGGGGAGACAGAAAAATAATTAAAATGTATAATAAAGTGATCTATATGCCTGCTACCAGGGAATAAAGCTGCATTCTAAGGTTTCCAGTGGCCTAATTTGAAGAGAAACCTAGTCAGTTACATAATTCTCATCTATTAAAGGGATTCCCAAACGTGTATGTATATCTGAATCACCTAATGAGCTTATAAAATTATAATCATTTGGGCCCCACCAACAGAATTTCAAATTCTGTAGATCTGGGGTGAGATCCCAATATTCATGATTTATAATTTTATTGCATCCTTACTGATCTCACAGATAAAGGGAAACCAGCTTCTCAGGACAGGAACAATTATTATTGATATTAAGGTCTCCAGGACTTTCCCCTAGAGAGTGACAAAGGAGACCTTGTGAAATCCAAGGAACTTTCTTACAGAGATTCAAGATGAGTTTCAGAGGCCCACAGGCTAGCTGATGCTTATAATAACCTTCAAAATAGGTTTTGCCAGAGTTATGTGAAAGTAATTATGTTGAGAGTTGGTAAAAAGGGGACAAGAAACATAATAATGTTCTCCAGGAACTTGATTTTTGCTAGTTTGGCTTGACCCACGACAGGAACTAAAAGGATTTTAAATCCACTCAATCCCATTATCTTTATGTGGAGCCAAAAATGAAGAACTTTTTAGGAAATCTGTCAGCAATGTATGTAAGCTACAGAGCAATGTCAGCACGGAGATTCATCTACAACCTACAATATGAGTTTGAAGAGATGTAATCTACTTACTCTTCTCTTCAATTTATTCTTGAGGAACTGTATTGTTCCCAGCTTAAATTGCAGGGGTGGGGGGAGGCAAAAGGCAGGGGTAGGGATGGAAGGAAGTGAACTCATCCTTATTACAGAAAGACCAAAGTTTGTTCTTAGTGACCCCAAATCCCTGAACATTCTCATGGTGGTAATGTTCTTGACACACGCAAACTTTGCATGATCTTGTAAAGTTTCCTTTATTTCAACTGTGTAGCAAAAGAGACTTAAATTGTGTTCTATTTTTCCTGTCTTCCATCTTGTCACCTTGAATCTGAAATGAATCTGTAAGACCTGGTGGCATTTTTTAAATAATTCAAGAATTAGTTGGGATGCTCTTTTGGTTTCAAGGGAAGGGACAGTTTGGGTTGGTTTTAGAAAATCTATTACTTGCCGGTGTGGATAAAATTACTGCTGTCAACCCTCAGGTACAAGATGACCTAAGAAGGGCGGTATTGGACATTGAGACTTCACTCGTTGATTAAATATCTATAGAGAACCTGACATTTGCCAAGCACTGAGCTAGATAAGAATACAAGAGTAGACAAGACTGCTTCCATGGTGTTTGCAGTCTTCTCTTTACAGACATGGAAAGAGATGATTATAACATAGGTGGTAAATAGTCTGAAGGAAGAAATGCAGAATACTCAAGAGAGGAAACAAAGCTACACTTGGGTGGTCACGGAAGGCTTTGTGGAGGAAGTAACATGTAAGCTGAGACCTAATGTGTAGGTAGAAATTAAACATGTAAAAGTGGGTTAAGCATAATTTGGGATGGAGTTCAAAACGGAAGATTGGAGAGAATGCTCATCAGTAAACCTCCCAGCTCCTTGTGAACATTGATGAAATAGAAGAAGGTGTGCTGCTGATGCTGAACAAACCCAGTATGACCTCTACATAGTGTGTGTGCAATTGGGAGTGAAAGGCCTGGGAGATAACGGGGGGTGTGCCGATCTTAAATAACCTCATAATCCATAGAAAGGAATCAGACTGTATATACCCAAGAAAACTGGTGAACCATTGAGCTCATGATCATTTATTTGCATGTGGCAGGATTGCTTACACTAAATCTCTCCAGTCCTATCTTTCATCGTGCATAAGTTCAGATGAAGGATAGTAATTGTTTAACCCTTGAAACCTAAGGTAGTGGAAGAAATTTAGAATGGAGAGCCCTGCTGCACCTTGAAAAAGTCCAGCGCAGGTGTGCCCTGTCTCGGCTGCCCTGGGTGTGCTAACTTGGAGGTGGCTGGACCTCTCTGAGGTCAGGAGCGTGAAGATACTTTGCTGGTTGTGAGATCCTAAATAAATGATCATGTTCGTAATACACTCCTCTTACATTGTGCCTCACCTACCCCACCCCTCTAGTTCCAATATCCAAGCAAACAGAGTCGCTAAGGAGAAGGGGAAATGGGCAAATAGAACTAAGCACTCACTGCCTTGTAGATGTGACAAGATCCCTAAAAAAAAAGTGAGCAGTGTATTTGTAAGTGTTTCTATTAATGGGCCAATTATTTGGCAGGGATATTGGTGGAAAAGTGTTCTCAAGTATAACAAAGGACACATATTTCATTTTATATATATGTATGATTAATAAACCCCATTCACAGCTAGAGCTGGAAGAGGACTAACTCTAGGCCATAGAATATACAGGGTTATTCGTGGCTCTACTTAAAGTAATATGAGTTGAGAGGCGTCTGGGTGGCTCAGTGGGTTGAGCATCTGACTTCAGCTCAGGTCATGATCTCATAGTTGGTGAGTTTGGGTCCCACATCCAGCTCTCCGCTGTCAGCGTGGAGCCTGCTTCAGATCCTCTGAACCCCACCCTTCTGCCCCTCCCCTGTTTGTGTTCGCGCGCGCTCGCTCTCTCTCTCTCTCTCTCTCTCTCTCTCTCTCTCTCTCAAATAAACATTTTTTTAAAAAGTAATAGGGGCGCCTGGGTGGCTCAGTTGAGCGTCCGCCTTCGGCTCAGGTCATGCTCTCACGGTTTGGTTTGTGGGTTCGAGCCCCGCGTTGGACTCTATGCTGACAGCTTAGAGCCTGGAGCCTGCTTCAGATTCTGTACCTCTCTCTCACTCTGACCCTCCCCTGCTAGTGCTGTCTCTCTCTGTCTTCCAAAAATAAAATTTAAAAACATAAAAAGAAAAAAAATAGGAGTTGACCCATAATACATAGTAAGTCAATAAGTCAATTTATGGAAAAATTACCCTGGTTTTAATACTATATTGTTAAACTGGAATATTGGGTAATGAGGTTATTAAAAGAAAAACTTTCTAAAATGACAATGCTTAACATGATTCTGTATGTATAGTCTGCCATCTAGTGTTGATTTGTGGAAATAAAAAAGGCTGGTACAGTAACTTTCAAATCCGGCTCACCCTGTTAAGACATCAGTATACCATGAGACCCTCTGCGGTTTGCAACGGTGAGGGAGTGGGTGGGTGAAGGGAAGAACTGACCACTTGTAAGAGAGCAGTTACTTCTGGGAAGCAGTAGTGTGTAACTAATGGTTCTCAACTCTGTTTACCCAATATCATCAACTGGGAAACTTTAAAAGTACAGATGGGTAAGCCACACTGCAGACCTAGAAAATCAGATTCACGCAAGTGGAACCCAGCAATGGCATATTTAAAAACTCCCAGGTTATTCTAGTGTGTGACCAGGGTAAGGGCCACCAGATAATGGGGTAAGACTGTGGACCCCAGGGCGCCTGGGGGGCTCAGTCGTTAAGCACCTGACTTCATCTCACGTCGTGATCTCACGATTTGTGAGCTAGAACCCTGCATCAGGTGAACCCCACTTCTCTCCCTCTCTCTCTCCTTCTTTCTCTCTTCTTCCTTCTCTCTCTCTCTCTCTCTCTCTCTCTCTCTTTCTCTCTCTCTGTGCCTCTCATGGGATTCTCTCTCCTCTCTCTCTCTGCCCCTCACTCACTTGTGCTCCTCTCTCTCAAAAAGAAAAATCCAGCTCCATCTCTACATGAGTTTCAGTGCTTACGTATGAAACCTTGAGCAGGGAAATTTGGCTAATGAAATAACATCTATGTGTCTCAGTAAAATGAGGATAATAACCCCTCCCTGAGTTATTGTGAGGATTAGATATCATCAATGTTAAGTGTTTAGCATAATGCCTAGTACAGTGTGTTCAAAACAGATGCTAAATATTAATAGTTTTATTACTATTTATTACTGTAAAGGAAAACATTTTGTGAGTTATTTAAGGGAATAAACAACCTAAGGGATATGAACATATAATACATGGCATATTAGAAATTAGAACACATTACATGCAGCACAGTTCTATTCCTCTTAAACTGGAAGACTTGTGGGATTGAATCCTGATGCCCAGTTCAGCCATCCCCCGAGGAGTTCATAACTTCTTTAGTGCTGATGTAAAGTGCTTTGGAGCATATGGGGCCCGGGGTGGCTCAGTTGTTAAGTGTCCAACTTCGGTTCAGGTCATATCTTGCGGTTCATGAGTTCGAGCCCTATCAGGCTCTGTGCTGACAGCTCAGAGCCTAGAGCCTGCTTCAGATTCTGCATCTCCCTCTCTCTCTGCCCCTGCCCTGCTAACACTCTGTGTTTCTCTCTCTCTCTCTCTCTCTCTCTCTCTCTCTCTCTCTCTCTCTCTGTCTCTCTCTCTCTCTGTCTCTCTCTCCCTCTCTCCCTCTCTCCCTCTCTCTCAAAAAGAAAACGTAAAGTGCTTTATATCACAGTAAATTATTCAGTCACTCCCAGTCTCTATCATTGGGCTCCAGATGGCCGTCAGTTCCCTAACACATGTATTTGTCTTGCTCGGGTCAGATGTCCTTTCCTACCTTACTCAGGGGCAGAACCACATCTCTACAGGTGTTGTGACAGTTGTAAAGTGCTAGGCGCTGGCAGTAGTTTCTAAAGAATAGGACATCACTGTGACTTAGAGTTATATTTTACAATCAGGAAAAAAAGGTCTATTATTACTATAGATGACCTGGGGCAGAAGAAATATCTGAAAAGATTCAGAGGACCCCAGTGAAGGGCAATGGTTTACTTGGCCCGGTGTTGGATGGGAACAGTAGGGGAGACCGTGTTCCGAACATCTGGTCAGGATAAGTTGGACATTGGGGGCTAGGGCAAAGGAAACATTAAATGTAACAGGTTCTAATGTGAAAGTGAAAGGAGGTGGGAATGGAGAAATGTATATATTACAGGAGAGAGGCAGGAAATTCTGAGCAGAAATTAACTAGTTTGCTTAGAGGCATGTTGAGCTGATAAAAGGAGAAAACATTCAGAAGGTAGTGTCTGGGAGGGACCTAGAGAATCAGGGTGAGTACTCAGAAGGGAAGTGTGGGTGGAGATTTGGGAATCAGTAGAATAGGTGTGATAGTGGAAGGCCTGAGCATACACGTGTTTCCTCAGTGCCTTCATAGGAGAGCAGACCAAGGATGACACACGACAGCAGCATCATTTCCACAGGAAGAGAAGTCGGCAACGGTGCTGAGAAGTGCACACGGTGAAGAGAATTTTTTTTTAATAATTAAATTTTATTTAGGCAAACACGATACAGAAGTACTCCCTGATAACATTTCTAAGAATTTTATGACTCTCATTTCAAACATTGTTTTTTCCTAAAGAATACAAGCTTTCCCCAACAAACTGGTCTATTTTCCTACTTCAGGACTTCACTTCTCCTCTTGGATTTGCTGACAGGGCACAGAGGACTTGCTGTGGTGCTGTGGGGACTTGTTCCCCTGTGTGGGCTGTGCGCGTTGTGGGACTGTCAATCACTGTGATCCCCAGGAGGCTCCCAAAACATTCAGGATAGAAGAGTTTTTCACTTGGTTCAAAATGGTTCTGTTTCTCATTAGGACCTTCCTGACCATCCATGTTTTTTTTTTTAATATAATAGTTTATTGTCAAATTGGTTTCCATATAACACCCAGTATTTATCCCCACAAGTGGCTCCCCCCTCCTTGACCATCACCCCCTTTCCCCCTCCCCCTTCAGCCCTGGGTTCATTTTCAGTATTCAATAGTCTCTCATGATTTGTGTCCCTCTCTCCCCCTTCCCTTCCCTATGGTCCTCTGTTACGTTTCTCCTGTTAGACCTATGAGTGCAAACATATGGTATCTGTCCTTCTCTGCCTGACTTATTTCACTTAGCATGACACCCTTGAGGTCTATCCACTTTCCTAAAAATGGCCATATTTCATTCTTTCTCATTGCCATGTAGTACTCCATTGTATATGTACACCACATCTTCTTGATCCATTCATCAGGTGATGGGTTTAGGCTCTTTCCATGATTTGGCTATTGTAGAAAGTGCCCCTACGAACATTGGGGTACATGTGCTCCTATGCATCAGCACTTGTGTATCCCTAGCAGGGCTATTGCTAAGTCATAGGGGAATTCTACTGATAATTTTTTGAGGAACCTCCACACTGTTTTCCAGAGCAGCTGCACCAGTTTACATTCCCACCAACAGTGTAGGAGGGTGTCTGTTTCTCCACATCCTCACCAGCATCTATAGTCTCCTGATTTGTTCATTTTAGCCACTCTGACCAGTGTGAGGTGGTATCTCAGTGTGGTTTTTATTTGTATTTCCCTGATGCTGAGTGACGCTGAGCATCCTTTCATGTGCCTGTTGGCCATCTGGATGTCCTCTTTGGAGAAGTGTCTGTTCAGATCTTCTGCCCATTTCTTCACTGGATTATTCATTTTTTGGGTGTGGAGTTTAGTGAGTTCCTTGTAGATTTTGGATACTAGCCCTTTATCTGATATGCCATTTGCACTATCTTTTCCCATTCTGTTGGTTACCTATTAGTTTTCTTGATTGTTTCCTTTGCAGTGCAGAAGCTTTTTATCTTGATGTGGTCCCAGTAGTTCATTTTTGTTCTTGATTCCCTTGCATTTGGGGATGTGTCCAGTAGGAAATTGCTGCGATTGAGGTCAAGGAGGCTATTTCCTGCTTTCTCTAGAGTTTTGATGGTTTCCTGTCTCACATTCAGGTCCTTCAGCCATTTTGAGTTTATTTTTGTGAATGCCGTAAGTAAGTAGTCAAATTTCATTCTTCTACATGTTGCTCTCGAGCTCTTTCAACACCACCTGTTGAAGAGGCTGTCTTTTTTTCATTGGATACTCTTTCCTTCTTTGTCAAAGATTAATTGGCCATACACTTGTGGGTCCAGTTCTGGGCTCTCTATTCTACTCCATTGGTCCATGTGTCTGTTTTTGTGCCAATACCATACTGTCTTGATGATGACGGCTTCGTATTGAGACTAAAATCTGGGATTGTGATGCCTCCTGTTTTGGTTTTCTTCTTCTTCAATATTACTTTGGCTATTCGGGGGTTTTTTGTGGTTCCATACGAATTTTAAGATAGTTTGTTCTAGCTTTGAGAAGAATGCGGTGTAACTGTAAATTGCTTTGGGTAATAATGACATTTTAACAATGTTTATTCTTCTGATCCATGAGCACAGAATGTTTTTCCATTTTTTGTGTCTTCTTCAATTTCCTTCATAAATCTTCTCTAGTTTTCAGCATACAGGTCTTTTGCATCTTTGGGTAGATTTATTCCTAGGTATTTTATGGTTTTTCATGCAACTGTGAATGGGATCAGTTTCTTGATTTCTCTTTCAGCTGCTTCATTTTTGGTACATAAGAATGCAACCGATTTCTGTACGTTGATTTTGTACCCTGTGACTTTACTGAATTCATGGATCAGTTCTAGAAGGCTTCTGGTGGAGTCGATTGGGTTTTCCATGTAGAGTATCACTTATCTGCAAAAAGTGAAAGTTTGACTTCTTTGCCAATTCTGATGCTTTTATTTCCTTTTGTTGTCTTATTGCTGATGCTAGGACTTCCAGCACTATGTTAAACAGCAGTGGTGAGAGTGGACACCCCTGTCGTGTTCCTGATCTCAGGGGGAAAGCTCTCAGGTTTTCCCCATTGAGGTAACATTGGCTGTGGGCTTTCCATAAATGGCTTTTATGATATTTAAGTAAGTTCTAGACTTCTATCCCAACTTTCTCTCGAGGGTTTTTATTAAGAAGGATGTTTTATTTTGTCAAATGCTTTTTCTGCATCTATCGACAGGATCATATGGTTTTTTTCTTTTCTTTTGTTAGTGTGATGTATCACATTGATGGATTTGTGAATATTGAACCAGCCTTGTAACCCAGGAGTGAATCCACTTGATCATAATGGATAATTCTTTTTACATGCTGTTGAATTCGATTTGCTAGTATCTTGTTGAGTATTTTTGCATCTGTATTCATTAGGGATATTGGTCTGTAGTTCTTTTTTTGTTGTTGTTGGGTCTCTGTCTGGCTTAGGAATCAAAGTGATATGTGCTTTGTAGAATGAGTATGGAAGTCTTCCTTCCATTTCTATTTTTGGAATAACTTGAGAAGGATCGGTATTAACTCTGCTTTAAATGTCTGGTAGAATTCCCCTGGGAATCCATCCAGCCCTGGGCTTTTATTCGTTGGGAGATTTTTGATAACTGATTTGATTTCTTCACTGGTTATGGGTCTGTTCAGATTTTCTATCTCTTCCCATTTGAATTTTGGTAGTGCATGTGCATTTAGGAATTTGTCCATTTCTTCTAGATAGTCCAGTTTGTTGGCATTTAATTTTTCATAGTAATCGCTGATGGTTTCTTGTATTTCTGAGGGATCTGTTGTAATTGATCCATTTTCCTTCATGATTTTGTCTATTTGTGTGTTCTCTCTGAGAAGCCTAGCTAGAGGTTTATCAATTTTGTTTATTTTTTCAAAACAAACTCTTGGATTCATTGATCTGTTCAATTGTTTTCGTGGATTCTATCTTGTTTAATTCTGCCTTGATCTTTATTATTTCTCTTCTTTTGCTGGGTTTGGGGTGCTCTTGCTGCTCCCTTTCTGGTTTCCTTAGGTGCTCTGTTAGGTTTTGAGTTTGCAGTTTTTCTAGTTTGTTGAAATAGGCCTGGATTGCAATGAACTTTCCTCTTAGGACTGCCTTTGCTGTGTCCCAGAGAGTTTGGATTGTTGTATTTTCATTTTCATTTGTTTCCATATATTTTTTGATTTCCTCTCTAATTGCCTGGTTCACCCAATCATCCTTTAGTAGGGTAGTTTTTAACCTCCACACTTTTGGAGGTTTTCCAGACTTCTTCCTGTGGTTGATTTCAAATTTCATAGCATTGTGATCTGAAAGTGTGCATGGTATGATCTAAATTCATTTATATTTATGGAGGGCTGCTTTATGCCCCAGTATGTGACATATCTTGGAGATGTGCCATGTGCACTTGAGAAGAAAGTGAATTTCTTATCCTCAGTATGTAAAGTCCTAAATATATCTGTCAAATCCATCTCTTCCAATGTGTCCTTCAGGTCCATTGCTTCCTTAGTGATTTTCTGTCTCGTTGATCTATCCATTGTTGTAAATGGAGTATTAAAGTCCCCTGCAATTAGTACATTCTTACCAATAAGATTGTTTGTGTTTGTGATTGTTTTGTGTATTTGAATGCTCCTGAATTTGGCACGTAGACATTTATAGTTGTTAGCTCTTCCTGATGGAGAGACCCTGTGATTACTATATAATTTCCATCTTCATCTTTTGTTACTGCCTTTTACTTTAAAGTGCAGTTTGTCTGATACAAGTATGGCTACTCCAGCTCTCTTTTGACTTCCAGTCGCATGATATTTCTCCATCCCCTTACTTTTAATCTGAAGGTGTCTTCAGGTCTAAAATGAGTCTCTTGTAGACAGCAAATAGATTTTGGTTTTTAATCCATTCTTCTACACTGTGTCGTTTGACTGGAGCATTCAGTCCATTTACATTCATTGAAAAATGTGGGTTTAGATTCGCTGTGTTCTCTGTATGTTTCATGTTTGTATTGATGTCTCTGGTGTCTTATATTCCTTGCTACCTTTCTCTCATAGAGTCTCTCTTAGAGTTTCTTGTAGGGCTGGTTTGGTGGTGATGAATTCTCTCAACATTTGTTTATTTGGGAAAACCTTTATCTCTCCTTCTATTTTGAATGACAGGCTTGCTGGATAAAGAATTCTTGGCTGCATAATTTTTCTGTTCATCACCTTGAAGATTTCCTGCCATTCCTCCTGGCCTGCCAAGTTTTAGTAGATAGGTCTGTAACCACTCTGATAGGTTTCCCTTTGTATGTTAGGGCCCTTTTCCCCCTAGCTGCTTTCAGAATTCTCTCTTTATCCTTATATTTTGCCAGTTTCACTGTGTCATGTTGTACTAAAGGTTGATTCAAGTTACATCTGATGGGAGTTCTCTGTGCCTGTTGGATTTCATTGTCTATTTCCTTCCCCAAATTGGGGGAGTTCTCAGGTATAATTTGGTCAAGTACCCCTTCAAGACCTTTTTCTCTTTCTTCTTCAGGAATTCCTATGATACAGATATTGTTCCATTTGATTGTATCACTCAGTTCTCAAATTCTCCTTTTATGCTCCCGGATAAATTTCCCTCTCTTTTTCTCAGCTTCCTCTTTTTCTATAACTGTGTCTTCTAATTCGCCTATTCTCCTCTCTGCCTCTTCACTCCAAGCTGTGGCCACCTCCTTTTTATTATGCACCTCATTTACAGCATTTTTTAACTCATCACAGCTATTTTGTTTGGGTTTTTTAAATTTTTTTTACACTTACTTATTTTTTGAGAGACAGAGAGAGAGAGACAGAGCGTGAACAGGTGAAAGGCAGAGAGAGAAAGAGATACAGAATCTGAAGCAGGTTCTGGACTCTGAACTAACGGTCAGCACAGAGCCTGTCACGAGGCTTAAACCCACGAACCATGAGATCATGACCTGAGCCGAAGTCGGATGTTCAACCAACTGAACCATCCAGGCGTCCCATCACAGCTATTTTGAAGGTCCCTAATCTTTATATCAGTAGCTTCTCTGATGACTTCCATGCTTTTTCAAGCACACCGATTAATTTTATGACAAATGTTCTAAATTCTTGCTCTGTTATGTTGCTTATATCCGTTTTGAGCAGTTCTGTGGCTCTGACTTCTTACTGGGATTGTAGAGGAGAGTTCTTCTGTTTCATCATTTTGGCTGGCTTTCTGTCTCTTGTCAGTTTTTAAAGCTCGTTATGTACTCTGCACCTGTTGTTATTGCTATATCAAAGGAGGCTCATTGACTGTCCAGGGCCTGTCCGTTCAGGAAGTGTTCTTTTAATAGGTCTCTCAGTTGCTCTTGTTTTGCCTTTGGTTATTTTATTTTCCTACTCAGTGATATTTGGGACTCTCCACCATGTGTATTTTGGCTTGTTTCTTGAGGTAGCCCTGAAAAGGAAAACAGACAGGCAAACACAGGGAATAAAAGCACGCAAACACACAGACTAATCAAACAAACAAGCAAACCAAAAGGGGAAAGAAAAAAATGAAATAAAAAAAAGGGGGGGAGGGGAGACAAAAACAACAAAAGACAAAGGACAGTCTAAAAGTGTACAATCAATGAAGAGGAGAGATAAGAATGAGATAAGGGAAAATATATCTGATTACCAAGAATTGATATAATCACAGCAATCCATCCATGCTGATCTTTCCTGGGCTCGAGGAGCGGGGTGAGAAAGGAGAAAAGGAAAAGGAAAAAAAAAAAAAAAAAGGCAGCTCACCAGCATGGATGGGCATGGTTTGGTGTAGGTCAGGTCTCACCTCCACTGCAGTTCCCACTGGCTGCTCCCTGAGGTCCAGCCTTGGTGGTTGTGGGGAGAAGAATGGCGGCACCCCAATCCCTTCTTGACCCAAGCTTGCAACCCACTCTTTTGAGTTCGATCTCCCCGTGCCACAGACAGGCCAAGTTGTATTTTCCAAACCCTGCCTCGTTTCCAAATCCTAGTCCACACACTTTAATGCTACTGCCCCAGATGAGATGTACTCCTGCAGGCGGGTGGCTTCCTAGCTGGGATTGAGTAGGGGGAGTCAGGGAGCAGTTTCTCTTGGAGCCGCCTGGAGTCAGTGCACTGAGCCCAAGGAAAACATGCCAGCTAAAGGTGATGCATCTCTCTCCCCACGCCCATCAGTTACAGATGGGATGATACACAATCCCTCTCCCTCCCAGGCAGAGGTTTTCTCTTCTCTAGAGACAGCTTTATGTGCATTTTCAGCCTATGTTTTTTTTTCTCTTTTTATGGCTTCAGGTGTCACATTTGAGTCTTTAATCTATTTTGTGTTTATTCTTGCATATGGTATAAAAAAGTGATCCAGTTTCATTGTTTTGCATATAGCTATCCAATTTTCCCAGCACCGTTTATTGAAGAGACTGTCTTTTTCCCTAATGTATATTCTTGCCTGAGTTGTTGTAGCTTAATTGACTATATAAGTATGGGTTTATTAGGGCATCTGGTGGCTCAGTTGGTTAAACTTCTGACTTTGGCTCAGGTCATGCTCTCATGTTTGTGGAATCAGGCTCTGTGCTGACAGCTCAGAGCCTGGAGCCTGCTTCAGATTCTGTGTCTTCCTGTCTCTCTGCCCCTCTCCCTCTCAGGCTCTGTCTCTCTCTGTCTTAAAAATAAATAAAACATTTTAAAAAATTTTTTAAAAATATGCTCTTATTTATGGGCTCTTTATCCTTTTCCATTGATCTGTGTGTTTATTTTTGTATCAGCACCATACTGTTTTGATTACAACTTTGTGATATATGTTGAAATCTGGGATTGTGATATCTTTAGCTTTGTGCTTAGGCTCTTTTGTGGTTCCTTACAAATTTTACAATTATTTGTTCTAGGTCCTTGTAAAAGGCAGTTGGTGTTTTGATAAGGATTGCATTGAATCTGTAGGTTGTTTGGGGTAGTATGGGCATTCAAATAATATTAATTCTTTCAGTCCATGAGCATCAAATATTTTTTCATTTGTTTTGGTTGTCTTGAATTTCTTTCATCAGTGTTTTATAGTTTTCAGGAGTCTTTCATCTCTTTGGTTAGGTTTATTCCAAGGTATTGTATTCTTTTTGGTACAATTGTAAGTGGAATTGTTTTCTTAATATCTCTTTCTGCTAGTTAACTATAAATGTACCAATATGAAATAGATTTCTAGGTCACCTGGGTAGCTCAGGTGGTGAAACATGTGTCTCTTGATTTCAGCTCAGATCATCATCTCCCAGTTCATGGGATTGAGCCCTGGGTTGAGCTCTGAGCTGACATCATTGAACCTGCTTGGGATACTCTCTCTCCGTCTCTCTTACCCTCCTCTGCTTTCATGTTTTCTCTCTTTCTCTCGCAAAATAAATAAATAAACCTAAAAAATGAAACAGATTTCTGTATATTAATTATGCCTCCTGTGAGTTTACTGTATTCATTCTAATAGTGTTTTTGGTGCAGTCTTTAGGGTGTTCTATGTAAAGTATTATGCATCTCCAAGTAGTGATGGTTTTACTTCCTCTTTACCAATTTTGATGCCTTTTATTCCTTTATCTTGTGTGATTGCTGCAGCTAGGATTCTTATCAGTATGTTGAAGATAAGTGAGAGTGGGCATTCTTGTCTTGTTTTTGCCCTTAGAGGAAAACTTCTCAGTATTTTACCAATGAGTATGATGTTAGCTGTGTGGGTTTTCCTTATATGGCCTTTATTATGTTGAGGTATGCTCCCTGTAAACCCATTTCACTAAGGGTTTGTAACATGAACAGATGCTGAAATTTGTCACATGCTTTTTCTGCATCTCTTGGGATGATCATTTAATTTTTGTCCTTCATTTTGTTGATGTGGTATGTCATGATGACTGATTTGCAAATATTAAACCATCCTTCCATTCTTGGAATAAATCCCACTTGATCATGGTGAATGATCCTTTTAATGTGCAGTTCAATGCAGCTTGGTAATGTTTTGTTGAGGATTTTTACATCTATGTTCATCAGAGATACTGGCCTATTTTCTTTATTTGTAATCTTTGTCTGATTTTGGTATCAGGATAATGCTGGCCTCATAAAATTAATCTGGAAGCTTAATTGCTTCTAGATTTTTTGGACTAGATTGAGAAGAATAGGTATTAACTGGCATTAACTCTTTTTTAAAATGTTTGGTACAATTCACCTGTGAATCCATCTGGTCCTATACTCTTTTTATTGTAATTTGTTATTGTTTTAAATTCCACTATACTTAACATACAGTGGTATGTTAGTTTCAAGTGCACAATATAGAAGTTCAACAATTCCATACATCACCCAGTGCTCATCACAAGTGCCCTTCTTAATTCCCATCACCTATTGCACCAACCTTCCCACATACTTCCCCTCTGATAACCATCAGTATTTCTCTATAGTTAAGAGTCTGGGTTTTTTTCATTTTTCTCTCCTCTCCTTTTTTTCCTTTGCTCATTTGTTTTGTTTCTTAAATTTCACATATGAGTAAAATAATATCATACTTGTATCTCTTGTTTATTTCACTTAGCACTATACTCTCTAGCTCCATCCATGTTGTTGCAATTGGTAAGATTTTCTTTTTTATAGCTGAGTAATATTCCTGGGTGGTGTGTGTGTGTGTGTGTGTGTGTGTGTGTGTGTGCGCGCGCATACCAAATCTTCTTATCCTTTCATCTATTGATGGCCCCATGGGCTGTTTCCATAATTTGGCTGTTGTAAATAATGCTTCTGTAAACATAGGAGTACATATACCACTTTGAATTATTGTTTTTGTAGATTTTGGTTAGATATCCAGTAGTGTGATTACTGGATCACAGGGTAGTTCTATTTTTAACTTTTTGAGGGACTTCCATATTGTTTTCCACAGTGGCTGCTTTGGTTTGCATTCCCACAAACAGTGTCCAAGGGTTTCTTTTTCTCTACATCCTCCCCAATACTTGTTTCTTGTGTTTTCTATTTTAGCCATTCTGACTGGTGTGAGGTGATACTTCATTATGATTTTTATTTGCAGTTCTCTGATGATACTGAGTATCATTTCATATGCCTGATGGCCATCTGTATGTTGTCTTTGGAGAAATGTCTCTTTGTGTCTTCTGCCAATTTCTTAACTGGTTTTGGGGTGTATTTTTATATCTTTCATATCTTTTATATAAATATATATTCTTATATAAACAAACAATATATTTTATATACTTATATAAATATATAACTATAAATGTATATAAGTTATATTTTATATATCTTTATATATTTGTACCAGTTTTTGTTTCTATATTTTATATATGAATATAAATATAATTTGATATATGAAAATTATATATTTACATATAACATATTTTATATATCCTTATATATATATATATATATGGGATACTACCTTCATTGCATACATCATTTACAAATATCTTCTGCTAGTTAGTAATTGTCTTTTATTTTTGTTGATTTGTTTCCTTTGCTAAGCAGAAGCTTTTTATTTTGGTGTAGTCCCAATAGTTAATTTTTACTTTTATGTCTCTTGCCTACGGAGACCTATCTAGAAAAATGTTGCTACTGTTGATATCAGAGACTTTGTTGCTTGTCCTCTTTTCTAGGATTTTTACAGTTCAGGTCTCCCATTTAGATCTTTAGTCCATTTTGAGTTTGTTTTTGTGTATGGCATAACAAAATAGTCCACGTTCTTTCTTTTGCATGTAGCTGCATGTTTCTTTTTCCCATTGAATATTCTTTCTTGCTTTGTCAAAGTTTAATTGACCATATAATTGTGAGTTTCTTTCTGAGTTTTTGTTCTGTTCCACTGATCTATTGGTCTTTTTTTATGCCAGTACCATACTGTTTCAATTACTATAGCTTTGTAATATAACTTGAAGTCTGGAGTCGTGACACCTCCACGTTTGTTTTTCTTTTTCAAAATTGTTTTGGCTTATTGGTGTCTTTTGTGGTTACATATAAATTTCAGGATTGTTTGTTCTAGTTCTGCAAAAAATTGCTGTATTTTGATAGATTGCATTAAATGTGTAGATTGTTTTGTATAGTATAAACATTTTAACAATACACTTCCAATCCATCAGAATGTGGATTTCTGATTTGTGTGTGTCATCTTCAATTTCTTTCATCAGTGTTTTATAGTTTTCCGAGTACAGGTCTTTTACCTCTTGGGTTAAAGATCCTAGGTATCTTACAATTTTTGGTGTAGTTGCAAATGGGATTGTATTCTCAATTTCTCTTTCTGCTGCTTTATTATTGGTGGATAGAAATGCAACAGATTTCTGCACATTGATTTTGTATCCTTTGACATTACTGAATTTATTTATCAGCTCTAGTATCTTTGTGGTGGAATATTAAAGGCTTCTATATATAGTATCTTGTAATTTGAAAATAGTGAAAGTCTTACTTCTTCCTTAACAATTTGAATTTCTTATTGTTGTCGTCTGGTTGCTGTGGCTAAGATTTCCAGTATTATGTTGGTTAAAAGTGAGAGTGAACATGTTGGTTTTGTTCCTGATTTAGGGGAAAGCTCTCAGTTTTTCTAATGGAGTATGAACTGTGAATTTCACATAATATGGCCTTAATTATGTTGAGGTATGCCCCCCTAAATCTACTTTGTTGAGGGCTTTTATTGTGATGCTATACTTTGACAAATGCATGTTCTGCATCTACTGAAGTGATCAAATGGTTTTTATACTTTTATTGATGTTATGTATCAGATTGGTTGGTTTGTGAATATTGACCACACTTGTATCCTGGGAATAAATCCCACTTGATCATGGAGAATAATTATTTTAAATGTATTGTTGAATTCAGCTTGCTAGTAGTTTGTTGAGGATTTTTGCATCTATGTTCATCAGGAATATTTGCCTATAGATCTTTTTTTGTGGTGTCATTATCTGGTTTTGGTATCAAGGTGATACTGGTCTCACAGAATGAATTCAGAAGTCTTTGTTCCTCTTCTTTTTTGGAATATTTTGAGAAGAATAGGTATTAGCCCTTCTTTAAATGTTCGATAGCCTCTGCCTGTGAAGTTGTCTGGTCCTGGACTTTTGTTTGTTGGGAGTTTGTTGATTACTGATTCAGTCTCCTTGCTGGTAATAAGGCTGCTCATATATTCTATTTTTCCTGCTTAAGTTTTGGTAGGTTGTATATTTCTAAGAATTTATCCATTTCTTCTAGGTTGCCCAATTTGTTGGCATATAGTTTTTCATAATATTCTCTTACAATTGTTTGTATTTCTGTGGTGTTGGTTGTTATTTCTCCTTTTTTCATTTGTGATTTTTAGTCCTTTCTTCCACCCCCCACCCCCCGTCTTCTGATGAGTCTGGCTAAAGGTGTATCAATTTTGTGACCTTTCGAATTTCAGTGATTTCCTGGTTTCATTGATCTGTCTTTTGTTTTCTTTTTTTGTGTGTGGTTGATTTGTAATTTCAATAGCATTGTAGTCAGAAAAGATGCATGGTATGACTTCTATCTTTTTGAATATGGTGAGGCTTGTTATGTGGCCTAATAAGTGATCTGTTCTGGAGAATGCTTCATGAACACTTGAGAAGAATGTCTATCCTGCTGTTTTAGAAAGGAATGTTCTGAATATATGTTAAATCCATCTGGTACAGTGTGCCATTCAAAGCCACTGTTTCTTTGTTGATTTTCTATTTGGATGTAGAAATGGATGTACATGGATAGGATGTACACCCCATCGATGTAACTGGGGTGGAGGGGAGGTTAAAGTCCCCTACTATTATTGTATTACTGTACTGATTAGATTCTTCGTTATTAACTGTTTTTATGTATTTCAGTGCTTCCATGGTGGATGCAATAAATATTTATAATTGTTATGTATTCTTGTTGGACTGTCTCCTTTATTGTTATATAGAGTCCTTCTTTGTCTCTTTTTACAGACTGTTTTAAAGCCTATTTTGTCCAGTATAAGCAGTGCGACTCCCGCTTTCTTTTGACCTCCATTTGCATGATAAATATTTTTCTATTCCATCACTTTCCATCTGCAGGTATCTTTAGGTCTGAAATGAGTCTTGAAGGCAGCATATGGATGGTCTTGTTTTCTTATTGACTCTGTCACACCGGTTTTTGGAGAATTTAGTCCATTTACATTCAAAGTAATTATTGATATGCATTTGCCATTTCTTTCTACTTCTTTGGTAGTTTAAAAGAAAATTTTTTTAATCTATTTTTGAGAGAGAGCACGTGAGAAGGGGAGGGGCAGAGAGAGGAGGAGACACAGAATCTGAAGCAGCCTGAGCCTGTGTGCTGTGTGCTGTCAGCACAGAGCCCGACGCAGGGCTTGACCCACCAATGGTGAGACCATGACCTGAGCCAAAGCTAGAAACAACCCACTGAGCCACCCAGGTGTCCCTTTTGTGGTTGTTTTTGTAGTTTCTTTCTGATCCTTTCTTCTCTTTTTCCTTCATAGTTTGTTAGTTTTCTTTAGTCATACACCTGGATTTCTTACTCTTCTTATCTATTTGTTTGTTTATATCTATTACTGTTTTTGGACTGGTGGTTACCGTTGAGCTTATTAACATCTTCTGTGAATAGCAGTCTATATTAACTTCATGGTCACGTAATTTTGAACTCATTCTTTACTCCTCTCCCCTCAATGTTTCAGATATTTGTATCCTATTTTATATCCTTTTATTTTATGATTCCCTGGATTGATTTTTTTTAATTTTTTTAATGTTTTATTAATTTTTGATACAGGAGAGACAGAGCATGAGAGGGGGAGGGTCAGAGAGAGAAGAAGACACAGAACTGGAAGCAGGCTCCAGGCTCTGAGCTAGCCGTCAGCACAGAGCCTGACACGGGGCTCGAACCCACGAACGTGAGATCTGACCTGAGCCGAAGTCGGAGGCTTAACTGAGCCACCCAGGCGCCCCAGGATTGATTTTTTTTTTTTTTTTTTACAGAAATGTTTATTTTTATATGTTTTTGTGTCTTTTACTTTTATATTCTCACTTATATAGCCTTTCCACTCAATGATTCCTCTAACATGTCTTGTAGCGCTGGTTTAGTGGTCATGAATTCCTTTAGTTTTTGTTTGTCTGAGAAACTCTATCTCTCCTTTTACTCTGAATGATAACTTTGTTGGGTAGAGTATGGGCTGCAGATTTTACCTTTTCAGCACTTTGAATATATTGTGCCATTCCTTTCTGATCTGCAAGGTTTCTGCTTAAAAAATCAGTTGATAGTCTTTGGGGTTTCCTTTTGTATGTAACGGTCTTTTGTTCCTCTGGCAACTTTTAAAATTCTTCCCTTATCACTATTTTTTTTTTTTACCATTTTAATTACTATGTATCTTGGTGTGGACTTCCTGTAGTGGAATTTTTTGAGGGGTTTCTGTGCCATCTGAATCTTGATATCTCTTTCCCTCCCAAGATTCAGGACATTGTCAGCTAATATTTCTTCAAAAATATTTCTGCCCCTCTTTCTCTCTCTTCTGGGATCCCTATGACGTGACTGCTATGCCTGCTGGAGTCGCTGAGTTCTCTAAGTCTATTCTCGTTATTAGTATCTGTTTGTCTCTCATCTGTTCAGCTCGAGTGTTTTCCATTATTCTATCCGCTGGGTCAGGTCACTGATTTTGTTCCTCTGCTTGCTGTAGCCTACTGTTTATTCCACCTATTGTATTTTTAGTTTCATTTATTGAGTTCTTCATCTCTTTTTTTTTTATCCCTTTATTAAAGGCCTTACTGATGTCCACCCTTTTCTGAAGCCCAGTGAGTATCTTTATGATCATCACTTTAAATTCTCTATCAGGCATACTACTTATTTCTGTTTTGCTTAACTCACCTACTCTGATTTTTGTCATGTTCTTTCATTTAGCATATACTTCTCTTTCATTTTGCATTCCTCTTTGTGTCTGTTTATTTGTGTTAGGAAAGTCAGGCAGTATCTTCTGCTCTTGAGAGTAGCGGCTTTGTGGAGAAGAGGTTCTGTAGAGCCCTACAGGGCAGGGCCCCCTGTTTGCCAGAACCTGATACTTCAGGGGGTCTCCTATGTGTGTTGCCTGCATCTTGCTGTAGGAGTCACTTTTCTAGTCAGTACAGACTTCTGCACTGACTCTCTACCTG
Organism: Suricata suricatta; assembly: GCF_006229205.1. Taxonomy (NCBI): domain Eukaryota; kingdom Metazoa; phylum Chordata; class Mammalia; order Carnivora; family Herpestidae; genus Suricata; species Suricata suricatta. The sequence continues at coordinate 28,397,903 of NC_043714.1, forward strand.
TTGTGGGCTGTCCTTGCTCTTTCTTACGTTAGTGAGACCCAAGCAGACTGGTTCTGAGGCAAGAGGCTGCAGGGGTAGGCTGGCCGTGTTAGCAGAATTTGTGCTGAGCTGCTAGTCCTAGGCCAGAAGCCCCAGATTGCAATGGCCACCAGGAGCGTGGAACATGGAGGGAGTGGCTATGTGAGAAGTGCTTGGTGTTAAAAAAAAAAAAAAAAAAAATTTTTTTTTTGCACTGAGCCCAGGGCCACGGCCAGCAGGGCAAGTCCTCAGGAGAACTTATGGGTGGCGCTCACTGCTAGCAGATTAGGTGGCAAGGGTCTGTAGACTGTTGCCTTCTGCAGGTGGTTCTGTGTTTATGCAGGATGGTGGGGGAGGAAACTGGCAACTGCCAGCTTCTTTGTTCCTGAAGAAGTCCCTCAACATGCTCCAGAATCCTTATAATCATATCTGCCTCCCATTTGCCCCGGGCATTATGTAAACTGTTGATTCTGCCTCTCTGTGGGTTTTTGTCTCTTTAAGAGTGGTGACCCAGCTATCACTTGCCCTCTTGACTCTCCCGCTATCAAGTCAGCTGACTTTTAAAGCTCCAGGCTCTAAGTCCTCTGATTATACAGACACCCAGAATTCAGCCCCTCTGGTTTTTAAGGCCAGACATCTTAGGAATTTGTTTTCCGTGTATGGGGTCCCTGGTGCTTTCTCCTCCATGCCCAGAGCTCCTGCCCACTGCTGGCAGCTCCCAGCCACCATGTCTGCCCTTCCTTACTGGCCCAATGCAGTTTCTTCTCTACATTTATTTGTGAAGCTTGTTCTTCCAGTCTTTGGATTGCTCTCTGGTTTTTCTGACTTGGATGACAGTGATACCTAGTTATAAATGTGGGACAGGGTGAGCTTAGGGTCCTCCTACTCTATCTTCCCTTCCATTTGGTCTTGGACTTTTGTTTGTAGTTTTTTGATTACTGATTCAATTTTATTACTAGTAATTGGCTTGTTGAGACTTTGTTTCTTCTTGATCAGTTTTGGAAGATTGCATGTTTCTAGGAATTTGTCCATTTCTTCTAGGCTGCCCAACTTGTTATATAATTATATATCAATCTCATAATCCTTTCTATTTCTGTAGTGTTGGTTGTTGCTTCTCCTCTTTCATTTCTGATTTTACTTATTTGTGTCCTATCCCTTTTTTTCTTGGTCTGGCTAAAGATTTATCAGTTTTGCCTTTCCAAAGAACCAACTCTTGGTTTCATTGATCTATTTATTTTTTTCTCGATCTCATTTATTTCTACTCTGATCCTTATTTCCCTCCTTGATCTGATTGTTTGTTTAAAACTTTTCTTGTTTCATGAGGTAGGCCAGTATCACTATAAATTTCCCTCTTACAACTGTTTCCCTGCATCCCAAATACTTTGGACTTTAAGTTTTTAAATTAATTAGTTTTTAAAATGCTTATTTATTTTTGAGAGAGACAGAGAATGCACACACAAGGGAAGGGCAGAAAGAGGAAGACACTGAATCAGAAGCCGGCTCTGAGCTGGAGCTTGAACTCATGAACCATGCACAGACCATGACCTGAGCTGAAGTCAGACACTCAACGTACTGAGCCACCCAGGCGCCCTGGACTTATTTGTCTCCATGTATTTTTTCCTCTCAGATTTTGTTGACTCACCTCCTGCTTAATAGCATGTTGTTTAGACTCCATGTGTTTTTTTCTAGATTTTTTCATACCATTGTGGTCATAAAAGATGATAACAATTTCATAATATGATTTCAATATTCAATTTATTGATGTTTGTTTTGTGGCCTAACATGTCATCTGTCCTGAGGAATGTTCTATGTGCACTTCAGAAAAATGTGTATTCTGTTGTCCTTGATGGGATGGTCTGTATATATGTTAATTCCATCAGTTCTAATGTGTCAAAGACACCGTTTCCTTGATTTTCTGCCTGTATCATCTATCCATTTATGTAAGTGGGATGCTAAAGTCATTACTATTGCTATATTAATGTCAATTTCTCCCTTGATAGGTCTGTTAATAACTGCTTTATGCTCCAATATTGGGCACATATATTCACAACTGTTATATTCCATTGTTGGATTGACTCCTTTATCATTATGTAATGCCCTTCCTCTGTCTCTTGCTACAGTCTTTGTTTTAAAGTCTACTTTGTGTGATGTAAGTAGTGCTACTCTGACATTTTTTTTTCCTATTTCTGCTTCTATTAACATGGCTTATCTTTTTCCATCCTTTTGCTTTCAGTTTGTGTCTTTAGGTCTGAAGTAAGTTTCTTGTAGCCACCATAAATGGGTCTTGTGTTTTAATGTATTCTGCCACTTTATATCTTTTGATTGAAACATTTGGACCACTTACATTAAAGTAATTATTCACAGGTATGTATTTACTGACCTGTTTTGTTTTTGGGTTTTTTTTGTAGTTCTTTTCCTTTCTTCTCTTGTAATTGATTACTTCCTATAGTGTTTTGTTTGGCTTTCTTTCACTTTACCTTTTGTCAACCTACTATAGGTTTGGGTTTGTGGTTACAATGAGGTTCATATATGGGATCCTAAGTATACAGCAGTCTATACTAAGTTGATGGTCATTTAAGTTTGAACCTATTCTAAAAGAACTTTTTCTCCTTCCTCCACATTTTATGTATATAAATGAAGTGGTAATGTAGTGGTAATAAATTCCTTTAACCTTTGTAAAATTCTTATCTTTCAATTCTAAAAAAGGTTCTGGGTAGAGTATTCTTGGTTGTAGGCTTTTTCCTTTCAGCAATTTGAATATATCATGCCACTCCCGTCTGGTCTGTAAAATTTCTGCTCAAAAATTAGCTGATAGCCTTTTGGAATTTCCCTGTTATGTACTTTTTTGCTT
>NC_043714.1:28400871-28461178 GCF_006229205.1 Suricata suricatta
TTTTTTTTTTTTTGCTGTTCAGCTTTGGTGCTTTCCATTACCCTGTCTTCCAAATTGCTGTTCCATTTTTCTGTATCCACTAATCTGCTGTTGATTAGTGTATTTTTAATTTCAATTGTATTCTTCAGTCCTGGTTCATAGATATCTTTGTTGAAGTTCTCACTTTGTTCTCACATTCTGTTCCAATCCAGTGAGCATCTTTAGAATCATTATTTTAAACTTTTAGCAAGCGTATTGTTTATCCTGTTTTATTTAATTTTCCGGGGTGGGGGGGGGTCTGTCTTTCATTTGAAGCATATTCTCCCGTCTCCCCATTCTGTGTGACTTTGTGTTGGTTTCCATGAACTAGGTGGAATAGTTACGTCTCCTAAACTTGAAGAAATGATCTTGTGTATGGCCATCCCCTGTGCATATTGTGTGCCTGGTAACTTTGGCTGGCTGACTAGAGCTGTGACCAGCATACAGGTCCCTGCACACTCCTCTGGCCGTCCTGCCAAGGCAGTGCCAGCACAGAAGTGGGCAGGGCTGGGGTGATCCTGGAGCTCTCTGCACAGGAATGCCCTTGCGGGACAGCTAAAGCTAAGGGGGGCATGGGCTGGGGCACTCTCTGGGTTCTCTGGGTAGAAGATGCCCTGGCAGGATAGCAGAGGTGGAGGTGGGTCAAATTAATTGCATTTAGAAAAGAAATGAAAAAAAGCTACTTTTTGGAAAATTATTCTAAAAGGCTTTTTAAAAAGTTGGGAAAAGTGCAGGCAAAAAACCCCCCAAGAACATATATTCAGCTACAATCCCAAGTGTCAATATTTAAGCTCAACACAAACCCCAAACATAGCTTAAACTATAAACCTTAACAATATTCAGTTATACTTAAATTTTTATTCAGGAGTCTTAACTAAAATAAACTTAACTGCAAAAATAACCACAGGATACAGTACAAGATATTTTTACTGCATATGAACAACAGTACGAATAATTACAGTATTCCAATCTTAGTATATTTTTAAATACATTAGAAGTGCACTATAAAGTAACCTCTTACCTTAAACTTTATAAATGCACTTTTCCTTTTATCAAATACAAGGTTCACATGAGACTGTAACAAAAATTAATGGTCTATTCAAGTGTCAAAGGACAAGGCTAAGCAGTCAACTGACCATATTTAAAATACTTATGAACCAGAACAATTTTCTTGGAGTTTCCTAAGACAAAGACTAGTACAGGAATATTTAAAGATTGAATAGAATACAGTGGCAACAAAACTAAATAAGAGTTTGGGGGGAAAAACACCATTCAATATTAATAATACAGTTTATCTGCCAGATTGTAGGTCTCCAGTGCACAACCAGATCAACTTTCAAACATTAATATTGAATTTAGTACAATTTTTTGTAATGTTTATTTTTGAGAGAGACGGAGTGTGAGGGAGACACATAATCTGAAGCAGGCCTGGAGTCCAATGTGAGGGTCGAACCCACAAACTCTGAGATCGTAACCTGAGCCGAAGTTGGCCCCTTAACCGACTGAGCTACCCAGGTGCCCCTGAATTTAGTACAAGTTTATGCTATATCTAATTATAGTAGGAATGAAGATCCCTGATAAGAATGCCTCTTTGAAACTAGTTCTTTTTACATGGGGACTTTAGAGAATTCCAAATACTATAATGTAGTGTCTTGGAAAACATTAACTGCAGAAATGCCCACATTTAGGAAGGAATTGAAATGGCATGGCAATGTTAAGAGTTAAAAGGAATGATAACATATAAAATATGAAAAGGATGAGACCATCTTTAACAACTGGAGTAAAAATAAAGAGCGAGCTCATTGCTTCATGTAGAACTAGGAATTGCTACCTTCAAAATATTCTTTTGAATGCTTATTTTTGGACCACCCATGTTTGACAAATACTCTGCTAGGTGCTACATGTATACTGATGAATAAAGCAAGGTCCTCTGGGGGGGAAAAAAACCTTGGGCTAGGAAGGATTCATTATATTATTACTACAAATTTAATTAAATATAGCTTTGGGAACTAAAGAGAACTTTGTAGTTAAGAATGCTTATGTACACAGTCAAAATTTCAGAGGCTCATATATACTTAGAAATAAACAACTGCTGACTATTTCAGTTGGTGATTGATACCTTGTCTTAACTACCTGTGTCTCTTTCCCAAAGTGCACTCTTACATGCAAAGTTTACTAAAACAATGAAACATTTCATCTGTTCTTGCACACCTAGTCTTAGTAAAATATATAGCAAACTGCAATTTTGTAATCTGGATAGCAAAGACCACTTCAACCAATCATGTTATACATCTGAAATAAATGTCCTAAATTTTATAACACCATCAGTGTGTCAGCAAATACGGGGGAGACGGGGAAAGTGCGTGAATGGGTGAGGCTGTTGCAATTAATCTTCATCATCTCTTTGAAAGGGTACTACTTGGATTTCTTTGACTATCCTTTCTGCTAATGTTTTACTATTTGCAGCAATTATTCTTCGTGACATCAAGTCAAATGGCTCGCCTAAAATCAAACCAAATATGGAAAATGATTATATCTCCTACAACAATTCCTGTAAAACTAATATAGCAATATGTACTATGATCAATCACAACATTTTAATACTTTCAGTATTAAACCATAATGTTTAAACTTTGGCAATACATAAATGAGTTTTAAGAATATTTTAGTAAATAACAGGGTTTTCTTTGAGGGAAGGGATGGTGGTGTCTCAATCATACTAGTCTGAAAAATAGAATTTTTATATATTTTAGTTTTTATTTAAATTCCAGTTAGTTAACATCAGTGTAATATTAGTTTCTGCTATTCCTTTTTTTGTGTGTTTTCTTTTATTACTCTTACTACCTCTTTAATGTTTACGAGCCTATGTTCAGGAAATTCAACTCCAAAGCGTTTCATACCATTCTCCTTCCATTTACTTATTTCTTTGCTGCCTTTCTCCCAGATCACTGGGGAATAGTTTTGGGCCAGGTTCACTCTTTAAAAAATTTTACCATCAGTTCAAAGCTAGCAGTTAGCCTCTCTAGGCTTGAGGCAGAAAGGGAGGGTGGGGCAAGTTCACTGTCAACTACCACCATGGTCACATTCAAAGAGCTCTTGGTACAATCCTCAGCTTTAGTGACCTTTTCTAATAGCTTCTTGAGAGCTCTGGGACCTTGAAGAGGTGCAGTCATTTATTGTTAGTAATCCCACATTACAATCAGCTTCTTATCCTGCTTGCCTCTAAGTCTGATAGTCTGATTTTGGAGAAAATCACATGGCTTGTATGTGTGTTTTGCCTTCAAGAGTTGAAGTGTAATATATATTAAACATTAAAAAAAAAAAGCTACTCTAAAGGAAAGTCCAACAGAGAAAAATGCTTCAAGGCCCGTCATTTTACCTGTCACGTCCATCAGCACCCCACCAGCTTCGGTAACAATGACGCCAGCCCCCGCCATATCCCAGCAGTGAATGCCCATCTCGTAATACGCGTCTGCAACGCCAGTTGCCACAAGGCACATATTAATAGCTGCTGTTCCAACACCTCGGATCCTACCAAACATTTAAAAACAAGATTGAATAAAAAACTTGCAAAAAGGGTCTTCCTTTAGCTTAAGGATTGATTGACAAAATTTGAATGAATATGGATATTAGATGTCCTTTTTTTTTTAACATTTAATTTTTTTTTTAGTTTGTTTATTTGAGAGAGCGAGCAAGCAAGGGAGGAGCAGAGAGAAACCCCAGGCAGGCTCTGCACTGTCAGAAAAGAGCCCGACGCAGGGCTCAGACTCACAAACCATGAGATCATGGCCTGCGCCAAAGTCAAGTGCTTAATCAGCTGAGCCACCTAGCCACCCCAATGACATACCTAATTTTAAAATAAAAATATATAGGGGCACCTGAGTGGCTCAGTCAGGTAAGCTTCCAACTTCAGCTCAGGTCATGATCTCACTGCTTGTGGGTTCAAGCCCTGCATTGGGCTCTGTGCTGACAGCTCAGAGCCTGAGCCTGCTTCAGATTCTGTGTCTCCCTATCTCCCCAACTCATGCTCTGTCTCCTTATCTCTCTCTCAAAAAAAAAAAAAAGCATTAAAAAATTTTACAAATTAAAAAATTTCACAGCATACTAAGATGACAAAATTATCTTATAAAATGATTACTTTGTGAGGGTTAAGATATTTTCAGGAAAAAAACAAAGTGACATCCTTCTTCTATAATGGCATGCACGTGTATTCATATTTGTCTCAACTCAGGGACTGCAGACCCATAATGCAAGCAGGCTCCAGTGGAGGCGGATGGGGGTGTGTGTGTGTAAAAATGTTATTAGTCATTGCCCAGGGTGCACACCTCGGTATGTGTGACTAAAGGGATAACAGCCTGGGCTCTGGGGAGATGGGGGCCTGCCTGGAAAGAGTATTTCAGGTTTGCATCCCTTCCCTGGCAATATATCAAGTTACGTATGGACACTACTTGATAGCCATTATAGTAATAACCGATTGAGAAAAGAATCATCAATAAATGCTAAAATGAGCAAGTGCAAGATTGGTATTTACATAATGTCAAAGTATCTCCCCCTGAGATACATGCATATATCCTTTGTCTATTGAGAAGGCACATGCGAGAGAATCCCAAGCAAGCTCTGCACTGTCAGTGCAGAGCCCCATGTGGGGCTTGAACCCACAAATGAGATCAGGGCCTGAGCCAAAACCAAGAGTCGGATGCCAAACCGACCAAGACACCCAGGTACTCCTGCATATATCCTTTTATTGTCTTTGTTTTATCACACATCACAGATGCCGGATTTTTTTTTTAACACAAATTGAAGGTTTTTGGCAACTCTGTATCAAGCAAATTTACTGGCACTTTGTGTCCCTGACACATTTTGGTAATTCTTATAGTATTTCAGATTTTTTCATTATTTGTTATGGTGATCAGTGACTATGATGAGCTCAGATGATTAGTATTCTTTTAGCAATAAAGTGTTACGGTATGCACACTGCCTTTTTAGACACAATGCTGCTGTACACTAACATAGCATGGTAAAATATACATATAATCTATATGCACTGGGGAAACAAAACATTAATCCCGCTGGCTTTATTTCTGTGGTCTAGGACCAAACCCACAGTATCTCGGAGGTATGTCTGTATTTATACCATGGTCTACCACTATCAAGTGATCTAATTTATTATCACCAATAATGGGACAAAAAGCTATCAAGTACCTCTTCCTATGATGTACTGAGAAAGACACATGTTGCTTTTCTGGCATTCCTGACAAAAATAACTCTAATCTTTCTTTTTCCTTTAAAAATTTTTTTTCCTAATGTTTATTCTTGAGAGAGACAGAGCATGAGTGGGGAAGGGGCAGAGAGAGAGAGGGAGACAGAATCCAAAGCAGGCTCCAGGCTCTGAGCTGTCAGCACGAAGCCCGATGTAGGGCCCAAACTCACAAACTATGAGATCATGACCTGAGCCAAAGTCAGACGCTCAATCAACTGAGCCACCCAGGCCCTCTATGCACCTTTTATCTTGAGAAAGCCAGACAACGCAAATCAAGGGATATACTACAAAATAACTGGCCTATATTTTTCAAAAATAGCAAGCTCATAAAAGATAAAGACTAAGCAACAATTCCAGGTTAAAGAAAACTGACGAGAAATTACAATTAAATGCAATGTTTGAACCTAGATTGGATCTATTTTTTCAAAATTTGTATAAGGCCACTCTATTAGGTAATATATTACCATTGACTTCCTGATTTTTATAATTGTATTATCATTAATAAGGGGATACTCCCTAACATAAAGGAACACACACTGAGATGTTTAAGAAAAAGAGTTCAGCATGTGTGCGAGTAATTTTCAAATGCTTTTTACGCAAACTCCTTTTGTAATGGTTTAAATTTCTAAACATCAGGCGATGACATCTGTCCACAGAAAAGGAAATAACAGGAGTTGGGGGAGAGCTGGAAGATGGAGCAGGAGGAGGATCCTGAGTTCCATTTCCCTACAGACACACCAGGATAACAGCTACATTTGTGCGACGAACTGAATATGGACCCCAAATCTGGTGAAACAGACCTTCCAAAGTTAATGACAGAAACCAAACCAAAAGAGGTAGAAGGGGCAGCAATGCAGCGGGGAACAAAGCCCTCTGGTGAGTCCAACCCCAACCGGGAGGGACACCACCCCCGTGGAGAGGCGAGATGATCAGACTCCATGCCGTGGACTGCAGGCTCTGCGGAAACGCACGGAGACAAGTGCCCGTAACACTGCCTCTGAAGACGAGTGGGGCTTAACTTCACATGATTTTAAAATCCGAGGGGTTTAACCCCCGGTACTTTAAAAATCAGCAGGCTTAGTTCTGGAAGAGCAGGAGGGCAATAGGAAATAGTTTCTACTCTAAAATAACCCCAAATAAGTCACCCGTAACAAATAAACCAGCCTAGACACAACAGAGAAGCAGCAGTTTGAAGAGTGCTTGTGGCACATGCGGAAAGATAGGTTTATTTACTATCACAAAACATGTGGTGGAATGACAGATCTTCAGGAAACTTCTTCAAGAACAGAAGTGTAGGAAGGCACCACTTCCCTTCCCCCGCCCCCCAGCTTAAATAGCCAGACACATGTGGGAGCTTGTGCAAACACTCTCCTCCTACTAGAACCCCCAACCCACCCCCACACTAACCTGCAGACCCCACAGGCACCCCCCAATGCAGTTCCTGCCCCACCACATTCTGCAAGCAGCCCGGGCAGGGGCCAAGTGACTCTCCCTTGGGTAGAGTCATGCCCCACAGTTCCAGGAGCCACCCAGGGAGAGTGCCCTGCACCTGGTGGGCCTGCAGCTACAGCTGACAAGACTGGGCATAGACATCGTCTGGCTGCTCACCCTTTCCAAAGAAAGCTTCTCAGGGGGGCCCACAGGGAGAGTGTTCTGCCCTCTGGTGTGCAGACAGCTAGGGCAGAGCAGATGCAGACACCTCCCCCATAAAAGCATGCAGTGACCTCAGGCCCCTCAATGGCACGGGGACAAAACCCAGCAAGGTGTGCCCACAGCAGACACAATAGGTTACTGCAGCCAACAGGACTAAAGGCAAATGTGACTCAGCCAAAAGAGTAGGGTGTGCACAGCCCACAGAGAAGATACCCCTGGAGTGCCTGGTTCTGGTGGCCACGGGACACTGTGCTACATGACACCACAGCCTTTCCTTCTCAAGGCCACTTCTCTCAAGACCAGAAAACAGAACTTCCTAATACACAGAAACAAATAGATAAAATCAGAAGACAGAGGACGATGTTCCAAATGAAAGAAGAAAAAAAAAATAATCACAACAAGGCTACAAGAAATGAAGATAAACAATATGCCTGATAAAGAATTCCAAGTAATGGCTATAAAGATACTCACTGGACTTGGGAGGGAAAAAAGAGTAGAAGATCCCTGAAAACTTCGACCGAGAAAATATATAAGAACAACCAATCAGAGACGAAGAACTCAATCCACACTAGAGGGAATCAACAACAGAATGGAGGATGCACAAGAACGGATTAGTGGTCTGGAAGACAGGGTAGTGGAAAGCAGCCAAGATGAACAGCAAAAAGATAAAAACAATAAGAACTTAGCGATTTCATCAAGCGTAATGTTAGCATTATAGGGATCTCTGAAAGAGAAGAAAGAAGGGTCAGAAAACTTATTTGAATAAATACTAGCTGAAAACTTCCCTAACCTGAGGAAAGAAACAGACATCCATATACAGGAGGCAGAGACCCTCCAACAAGATGAACCCAAGAAGTCTGCACTTCCCTACATTATCATTTTTGCCATGTTATTTAAAAATTTTTTAATGTATATTTATTTTTGAGAGAGAGAATGAATGAATGAATGAATGAGCAGGGGAGGGGCAGAGAGAGAGACACACACAGAATCTGAAACAGGCTCCAGGCTCTGAGCTGTCAGCACAGAGCCTGACACAGGGCTTGAACTCATGAGCTGGGACATGACCTGAGCTGAAGTCGGAAGTTCAAATGACTGAGCCAACCAGCCCCTTGCCGTGTTAATTATTAAAAGAATTTTAAGAACCAGAGCAATAAACAGTTGCATACAAGGGACCCCCCATAAGGCTATGGCTGATATTTTTGGCAGAAACTCTGACTATATTATGACCCTACCTTTTAACCTGCAAAATGCTTAGAATAAAACATCTGCAACTAGAATATTCTACCCAGCAAGAGAAGTATTAGGAATAGAAGGAGGAAGAAAGAGTTCCCCAAACAGAAGTTAAGGGAGTTTATCACCACCAAACCAGATGTACACAAAATGATAAAGGGAATTCTGAGTGGAAAGAAACAGCCCTAAGAAAATTATTAAAAAAAAAATTTCACAAATAAATGCAAACATATAATAAAGGTAGGTAAATCACTTATAAAACCAGCTATAAAATAAATTATGTGTACAAAAATGAGTCAAGGGATACACAAAATAAAATGATATAAAATATGGCATTTATGGGGTACATGGGTGGCTCAGTCAGTTAAGTGTCTGACTCGATTTCAGCTCAGGTCATGAGCCCCTCATGAGGTTCTGCACTGAGACTGCAGAGCCTGCTTAAGATTCTCCCTCTCTCCGCCCCGTCCCTGCTCATGCTCTCTCAAAATTAATGAATAAACTTTAAAAAATAAAATAGGACATTCATAAAACAAGGGTGGGGAAGTATTTAGTGCTTTTAGAATATGTTTGAACTTAAGCAATCATAAACTTTATATAGACTGATGTTATATATGAACTTAAACAGGTAAATACAGAAAAGAACCCAAGCCTAATACTAAAAAGCCATGAAACCACAAGAGAAAAAGAGAAGAAAGGAACAAAGAACCAGAAAAGCAACCAGAAAACAAGGCACAAAGTGGCTATAAGTACATACCTATGGATAATTACTTTTAATCCAGCTTGTAGATGTGAAGTTGGGAAGAAGAGGCAGAAAAACTATTGCAAGAAGGGAACAGAGGACCCAAAAGGAATACAGACAAAACTACCTCAAGAAGGAGGCAGTGAGACAACAAATACAAAAATGCTGGACACTTATAAAGATTTGTTAATTCATAGCCCTACTTTGGAAGGAGCTGGAAAATACACAGACCCTAACCTGGCAACCCCAGGGAAGCTAACTACCCTAAGAAAGGAAAAGTGAAACAAATACAAAAATTCTGGAACAGGAAGGAATTTGGTAATGCATAGTCCTGCTACAGGGAGGGGCTAGAAAAAAAGAACTAACCACACCACCTCAAGGAAGCTCTACTTCTGGGGAGAGTCAGGTAAGATTGGTTATTTCACGTATACATGTAATGTAAAAACAAAACAAGGTATGGGGCACCTGGGTAGCTCAGTCGGTTAGGTGTCCAACTTTGGCACAGGAAGTTGAAATCTTATGTATAGGCATCAAATAATACACCTCCCACCTTATGTAAAATAAAAGCTTTAAGAGTTGTAGGAGTGCCTGGGTGGCTCAGTGGCTTTTAAATGTCCAGCTCCCGATTTCAGCTCAGGTCACTCTTGTTTGTGAGACAGAATCCCCACTGAGCATGGAGCCTGCTTGGGATTCCCTCTCACTCTCTCCCCCCCCACTCCCCCTCTACTCCCTTCCTTGCAGTTTCTCAAAGCAAACATTAAAAAAAAAAAAAAAAAAAGGCTTTCAGAGTTCCAAGAAGAAATACTGAGAAACACACTAATAACAGAAGAATTTAACACATCACTCAGTATGAGACAGGTGAAGTAGAAAAACAAACATAATAAGGTCAACCTTTAGGCTGTATATCAAACACTATACCCTGATAATGGAGAATGTACTTTATCTCAGTGCATATGGAAATGTCACAAAAGCTAATTATAGTATGCATGAAGAAAACAGTAAGTTCCATAGCAGATCGTCACAATGTAATAAAGCTAAGATTAAAAAATGAAATTTAAAGAACCTTTCTTTGTAGAAATTTAAGAATGTAACTCTTACATGAAAGAAGAAATACAAAAATTACTAATTTTATGAAATAATTATAATGAAAACACTTAAAACAGTGGTAAGAGAAATTCATAGCCTACTTATATTAATAAAAATTTAAAAATAAAAGCAAATTCTCTACTTAAAAAGGAACCAAAAAAGGCATAAGGATGAAAATCAAGCAGAAAGGAGAAAAATTATAGATTAATAAATCATAATCCTGGTTCTTTAATCAAGATTTACAAAAAGAAGAAAGCACAAATATAAAAATAAGAAGTGACAAGGGATGATAACTATCAATACAGAGAAACCAGAAATAAATTATAAGAGTCTACCTTGGATCCATCCAAATAATTTGCAAACTGAGAGGAAGTGGGTAATTTCTTAGGTTGGGAAAACATTCCAGATTAAAGGCGGCTCAAGAGACAGGACAACTAAATGTAATGCCTGACCCTAGACTGAATCTTATACTGGTTAAAAAAGTCACAGAGGACATTATTAGATCAAGTGACATGACTAAATATGGATGGTAGATTAGATAAGTAAATTTATGATGTCAACAATTGTACTGTGGTTATGGAAGAAAATATCTCTCATCAATCTCAGGAAACGAAGTATTTAGGGGTAAAGAGCCATGATGTAAGTAACTGACCCTGAAATATTTTGGGGGGAAAACACGCATGTGCAAACACACACACACAGAGAAAATGAAAAAATAAAGCAGATGGGGTAAAATGTTAACAATAGGTGAATCTGAGTAAAAGGCTTTGTTTTGTTTTTTAATTATTTCAGAAAATTTTGTTACATATGAAATTGTTCTCAAATAAAAAGGTTTTTTAATTACATTACAAAATTAGAATTATGGTACCGATCCCAAGGTGATTAATAAAAAATTTAACTTCTAAAAGAAAATTCAGGGTGCCTTGGTAGCTCAATAGGTTAAGCATCTGACTTCCGCTCAGGTCATGATCTCACAGTTCATGAATTTGAACTCCACGTCGGGCTCTGTGCGGACCTGCTTTGGATTGTGTCTCTCCCTCTCTCTGCCCCACCCCCACTTGCACTCTGCCTCTCTGTCTCTCAAAAATAAATAAACGTTAAAAAAATTTTAGGGAAAATTCATTCTTTACAATGTTAAATTCTCTGAACTTCAGGGAAGAAATGAAAATAGCTTACCCATGAATGGGAATACACAAAAGCCTTTCCAGATTAGAAAGAACAGTTCTCACAGTCTCTGGTGTTCTAGAAGAGCCAAACTCGGTCACCAAGAGTGATTGGGTAATATCTGAAAGAGAATGTTTTAAATAATCACTAGAATTTAACAAGAATTCTGATTTTAAAAATGTGATACTTATAATTTAGAACAAAATAGCACATTTTTATCCCTCTGCCTGGTTGTATCAAATTTCTTTCTAAGCCTTGAAGTATTTAAAATTCTGGTAAATTATCCTCAAAGTGGTTGTTCTTATAATCATCAAAAGAATCTGCTTCTTAGATTATCCCCCAAAAGTGTAAATAAAATCAATTTGCTTGCATGCATATCTTCTGTGGGAAACAAGCAAATACCTTAAATATTTAAAAAGAATTTGGAAATGAAATGATTTAAATATAGATTCAAAGTAAAACAAAAGTGGAGGATGACTTCCATTTACTAACTTGACAGATTATCCAATGCTTTCTCTTCCATTCCGTCCTTGAAACAACATGACTGAAGCTCATGACACCCAACCTTCCTGGCTACCGGGCTCCCTGGTGTGCCCTCCGTCATCTCCCCCAGAGGAGACGTGCTTACCAGCTGGTGCCGAATGTGTTTACTTTGTTTCCTCTACTATCACATAAGCTAATTAAAAACTACAGAACACAAAAAGGTTATACAAAGGGACAGATTTAGTTTCTACAACAGCTACTATATGACTTTGATTCTAAGATGCACTTTTTTGACATGTTAACATCTTGAAAAATTAGGATGCGTCTTCCAGTCTTCAGGGTCTTAGAGTTCAATAAACTAAAGTAAATGAACTAAGAATCCACTCTCAAATGGTCTGAGGAGAAAAATTATGCAAGTGGGGGGAAATTCTGAACCTAGACTGACTTGCAAGCACCTAAGTTCTTGCTACACTTGAAAGAACCTCAGGTGTGCACTGTGGGAAATGCTGACACAGTTCATGGGCTGGGGGTACTCATCACCTCAATGAGCGGTCATAGAAAAGACAAAAAAAAGCCCATTATCAAGGTCATAAAAATGTGTGTCATTTTTAATGATTCCCAACTTTAACAGGCTTTCATTTTCCCTGACTTACAGTCTGACAACTGGTCCCAGTGGCATCAAATCAGAGGAATCTGACAAAGAATTTGAGATGCAGTTGCTGAAACAATGAGCCGTGAACATGAACGCCATGGCGGTGGGGAGCCCTTCTTATCTGTCTTCCTATCCCCAGTGCTTAGCAAGCTGCTGGGGCTGAAGGGGTTTCTGGACCATACTTGCGATCCTTGTGTCTATACCACAGTCAAAACTGCAGTGGAAATTAAGTAGTAAAAGAAAAGTATACACAATTTATGAATCTATTAACAACTGACTCATCTCTACATATTAACTCAAAAAATGTAAAACACATATATATAATATCATCCACATAAAAAATCAGAGGATAAACCTACCTTCTTGCTGTGAAACCTGTAGTTTCTGACCATTACAAAAGGCTCCCTTCCCTTTCCTGCCAGTGTACATCTTATCCTCCAGGCAACTGTACACAACTCCAAATTCCATCTGCAGGGGAAAAAAGTTTCCTTTACCAAACCTGAGTGTTTTTCATCATTAAGTCAATACTTTTCCTAAGGCAGTGACAAGAAAATCTGTATACTAAGAATGTTCTCAAATAACTACTGTGGAATACTTAAAAATGCTAATTTCCAGCTTAAACAGAGGAAAGAGGTCATCAGACTTGACTCCTTGACTCCTGTCCCATCTGCTTTTCAATTTAGGAGCACGCACCTTCACCTCGTGCCCTCCTGTCTCAAAGACAAGTATATCTTACTTGGTGAGTGCTTCCTTCTGTATTGTTATTCCTACCCTCTCAAGCTTCTCTGAAAAACTCTTTCATCAACTGATTCCTCTTGTCTCAGATTCCCATCCTGGTGTACTTTCACACCAAATCTCTACCTCCCTTACACAACTTTCAAAATGTTACCATCTCCTTTTCTCTTAACTTCCAAAGGGCAGTCTACACTTTGCCTCTTACTCTTCTCGTAATAAAAACTACAATTTGGATTCTGCCGTAACCATGCATTCTTCTGAACATTCTTGGAAACAGATTACCCATGAACTCCTATTAGCCAAATGCCTTCGCTGAAGGATTGGAGACGGCCGACAGCTACCAACACTTCTTCGTTCCTTAATCCAGGGTTCTGGCAGTGCTCTTGGGGTCACTTTTATTTTTAAGAACCTTGCTCTCGAACCCTTAAAAGTCTTGTGGCTTAGGATTTGTTCACTCTTCTATTTCCCTTTTAGCTCTCTATATTCTTACAGGTTTATTCTTTCCAGTCCATAAATTCAACTACCACTTTTAACTCTGGCCTTATACACTTTTATAACCCCATTATCAGTTAGTCCTGCAGGAACCTCAGCCAAAGAGGTCAAAAATCACTCATCACCTGATCACACCTCGTTCCTTCCGCATGGGTCTTCTTCAAACTCTATCCTGAAAGTCCTTCTTGATTCCGCCGTCCTCACTGCCCCGTCTTAGTTCAGAATCACCTGCTCCGCCCCCCTGGTATATCTTTACATTGCTGGAATTATCGGTCACTCTGTACTTTAAAACCTCTACTGGTTTCCTACTGCCTTACCACAAAATCTAAATGTTCTGGCAAAGACAGGCCACAGTGCCTCACAATAGAACCACAACTAACTCACCCCATCAATTCTGCTCCTGCCACTTTCAGAGTTTCACTCACGATGGGCATCGTTCCCCACACACATCATGCTCTTCTCCAAGCTGTTCTTTCTGATTGAAATGCTTTCCTCCTTTTCTTATCTAGCAAACTCCAAAGTTGCTAAGACCAAACTCACATGACTCAATTCTAAGACCCCTTCTGTTATGAAGACCTCCCCAAACTCTAGACAGAACTGGATACACCCTCTTCGTGTGCTCACAGCATTTTTTCATAGTCTCAGCATATATGTATCTGTTGACACATCTAACTTTTGCATGAAGTGTGAGCTAGTTCAGTGGCAGGGACAGCACACAGCCCAAGGGTGATTATATGTTCAAGGCTCCTTTAGCTCCTTTTGGATGTTCTAAGTAATACACCCTGTGCCCAAGATGCATTTTTATTTTCATAGATTTCTTGACTCTCTTGTATACGGGCTCCTTGAAGAAGATGTTATTACACATCCCTGTTTGATCAAATAGCCTAACAACAAGGAAATGCAATAGATAGAGATTCTATCCTACTGGGTTTTAGATACAGCAAGTAATTGAGTTCCTGAACACACTCGGCATTTTCCAACCATGCTCTGGCCCCTACCACTTTCTGGTCTTTCAAAGTCTCCCTTCACTGACACCTATTAAGGCATTCCTAGCTCAAATCCTACCTCTTCCTTTAAGCATTTTAGATCACATATGGACTCCTATCACATCTGACTGTATCACACATATATGATGGTGATTAAATGCTGAATTGTATTTCAGTAACTTGTAAGGTTTTTTTTTTTTCCAATTCTTAGAAAACATTAAAATTTTATTTCTTTCTGGAAAAGGTATCATGCCAATTTTAACACTTCTGTAGCTTATTTTGAAATCATGTAGCTATATACATTGAATGTAGAGACAAACCTAAATTTATTACAGAGACACATTTACTCTTAGAGAATGAGAGCAAGGCATTTTACCAATCATAAATTTAAAGAACATACCTTTTTATTTACAGTAAAGCCAATTGAAACAGCTACAAAAGGAAACCTTAAAAAAACACATACATACTTATCAAGATAAAAATTACTTTCAATAAACAGGTTTTCATAACATAATTGACTACATACTTTTTCACATAAATAGTCTCCTCTCTCCTCCCCCAGAACGGTGTGAGCAGTATGCAACCTCTGTGGACACTGTGGGGGTCTGGGGAGAGGTGTGTACGTACGTACATACATTATGCTTCTAGAGGCATGAAACATCTCTGAAAGAATTCACAAGGATGTGATAACTGCAGCCACCTCCAGAAGCTGGTCCTGAGGAACTGGGGTCAGAAGTGGGAAGAACGCCTTGCACTGCCTGCCATTTTAGATGTCTGGAATGTTGAACGCCATGAACATAGTAACTATTAATTTTTCAAAAAATAAAAAATTCAAAAAAATTTTAATTGATCCCGGTTAAAAAGAAAAGTCTTTTTTGGTCATTTCTCCCACAGAGAGGACCTATAAACATGGGTATTCAATTATACAGAATAAACTATTTCTTGTCTTTAACACCAAACTTAGAGCTTCACATCCAAAAAGTAAACTCTTAGCCACAGTTATTGCTGTGGCTGCATGATGGTTTTGAACAAATAGGCTGTAATTTCTACGCCGGAATCAAGATGAAGAAAATAAGAGAAAATGTGTTCAACTACTAAAAATAAAAAGTTTAAGAAATAGTTATTAGAGTTTTCATTTTAACAAAAATGGGATTGTAGTATATACCCTCTGTATTATAGTCTTTTATAGGTCATATCAGGAGCATCTTTCCACATTACCACTCCACATACAGATTCTAGATCTTAGGTTTACAGGCTTTAACAACTCTGTATTAGTAAAGATAGGTACACCTACATGGCAACTTCAAATATGACATCTATGTATTTGTAAGCGCACCAAACTAGGCGACCCATTTTAACTGTCCCTGGCAATTCCCTCTGGCTAATAACAGAGATCGACTTACTTTGAGCTAGGCACCACACCGAGTTGAAAGTACTACTCACTGAATCTCAAGAACAAACCGTTCTATGAGGCAGGTGCCATTAATATGCCCATTTTATACATTAAACAACAAAACAACTGAAACTTGGAAGATTAAATAGCTGGCCCAAGGTCACAAAGCCTATAAAAAGAGCATATGGGGGTGGCTGGGTGGCTCAGTCAGTTAAGCATCCAACTCTTGATTTCAGCACAGATCATAATCTCACAGTTCGTGGGATGGAGCTCTGCACTGGGCTCCATGCTGTCAGCTTGAGATTTTCTCCCTCCTCTCTCTGCCCCTCTCCCTGGTCATGCGTGTGCACACACACACGCTCTCTCTCAAAATAAATGAACTTTGAAAAAAAATAAAAAAGGGCATCTGGATTCAAACCCAAGGCTGTTGATCATAAAACCCATGCTCTTTTCTCCCCTGGATTGAACCCACTCTGTATAGACAACATTATAGACAACATTTTATATGCCCTCCCCCAAAAACTGACCCCACTAGTTCCTGAATCTCAAAGCAGCAATGTTGCATACATTTTATAAGGCTCCAACAGTGAGGAAAAGAACAGTGACCAGAGCACTTCACTGCACAGGTCCATGACATGAATATTTCATCACCTCTTCCAGATCCGACGAAAATTCTGAATAATACATTTCACTCTACAAATTCCGCAATTCTCTAAAGCATCTAGGTCTGTGAACAGAATACTCTGTTCATTCAGTCTATTCAGTTGATATAGAAACAGTAATTACAGTAATTACATTTTTAAAACATACCTATGTACAAAATTAGTTGTTCCATCAATAGGGTCAATGATCCATGTAGGGCTGTCCGTTAAGACACTTTTCTCTCCAGCTGCCACAGATTCCTCACCAATGAAACTAAAACAAGAATGACAGATTCTGAATCTTTACACTGCTCTCGACAATTTTCAAACTTTAACATTTTCTTAGATTCAGAGACCATTATAATACATAACAAAAGTCCATGTACCACTTTTCCATTGTTGTTCCTTCTTCCTTCAGCCTGGTAAAGTGAGAAAACTATTTCTTCTGGAGCAAAGTCATGTGAAGAATAAAATTCAAACTCCTCAAATGGAATACCAGGATAAATAAAGGCACACACATGTGTGCACAGATAAGGACTTACTAAAGAAACCCCTGGCTATGAGTGTGAATATGAATTGAGTGACTCTCTTCTAACCAATAGAACAAGGGAGAAGTTATAATCCGCAACTTTGAAGACTCATTCACAAAATGGTACTGTTGTTTCCATCTTATTTGTTTTCTCCTCTCTTGCTCCGGTGCGGGGGAGGCAGCCACCACGTTATGAGGTGCTCTGTGGAGAGGCCCACATGGCAAGGAACTAAAACAAGTTGCCAGCAGACAGCCCGTGAGAAACTGCAGTCACCAACAATCACAGAAGTGAACTTATCCGTTAGCCCTGGTGGAGTCTCGAAATGCGCACAGCCCTGACCGGCAGTTTGACTATAACTTTAGGAGACCCTGACCAGAACCATGCAGCCAAGCTACCCCTGTGTTACTGACTCCAGCAAACTCAGATAATAAATGCTTGTCTAGAGCCTCAAAGCTTTTAGGGCAATTGGCCATGCAGTAATAGATAAAAGAGAGACCAATAAATAAGTCAATGGGAAAGCAAATTACACACCAAAATTACTGTGTCTTCCTTAAACATGCTACGTAATAAAGCTCTGGTGAATTTTGTACATGGTATCTAGTTCATTGGCTTCCCCCTCCCTTTATTCATTATTTTATTTCCTTTATTCAATACTGAAATGTTCTATAATCACTATAGTTTTCTTTTATCCCCTTTTCACTTAGCTGTAAACCGTTTTATTGAGTGGAAGTACATTTAGCCATAGCTTAAAACACTCTTTCTTCTCAATGGCTAAAACACCAGGAAGAGCCAATGGCATGACCAAGAAGTAGAGAATGACGATGTTAAAACTTTAGAGTGGTGGGGTGCGTGGGTGGCTCAGTTGGTTAAGCGTTTGACTTTGGCCTGGGTCATGATCTCACGTTTCATGGGTTCGAGCCCCACGTCTGGCTCTGTGCTGACAGCCCAGAGCCTGGATCCTGCTTTGGATTCCATGTCTCCCTCTCTCTCTGCCCCTCCCTTGCTCACACTCTTTCTCTCAAAAATAAAAAGCTTTAAAGTGATGATGTTTCTGCAGTATGTCTATGTGTGTAAGGGAGTCCTGATTTTGGTGTTTTTCTCTCAAATTTGTTAAACTTACCACCACTCTACCACGTAAAAAAAAGTTTGCAATATAGAGAATAAAACTCAACTTCTAAATCATACCTATGGCAGACATTTGTCACATTAGCATCCAAACACTACTCTTACTACAGAAGGACTCCAAATATCCCATTTGTCACTTCCTGGCAGCTTAGGCTTGGCCAAACAACCTGAGTTCAGCAAGATGGTCCTCCCCAGGATTTGTAATCTTAAGATAATGAGGTAAAAAGACAAGCAGAGTTAGCAGAGTCAACAATGAGGCTACTGGAGGCATGTGATGCAACGGCCCCTGTGGCATCTCAGCTTTGTCTTCCTTCCTGGTTTCTGCCTAACCCCTGCCCTGAGCTGCCCACCACCATCCAAATAAATTCCTTTTCAGTGTAAGTCAACTAAAGTCCATTTCTGTGTCTAGATTAAAATTTTTGGCCAGTACCTGGACTCTAATCTAGGCTTTAATTTATCATGTGAAACAAAAATTAAAAAATACCTGTGAGTTGGATACTTCTCCTTTATGGAAGAGATAAGCATTTTTTCAATTTTTTGGTCAGTAGCCGTTACCAAATCAGCTGGAGAACTTTTAATCATAACATTCATTTCATTTTTTATAGCTTCACGAACCACCTGAAAAGATTTTTTTGATAAGCAGATAGAAAATGCATGTCATTTAAAGTTAAACTAAAAGATGAAATACAGAAATGGTTTAAAACATTCAATCTAGTCTTAAATGGTGTTCTTAAAAATGTCTTACCACAATGTAAACAAAATAAATCTTTAGGGGTTATGATCTTCTAGGAAGAAAATCCTAAAATCTTACATCCTATTTCAGATTCACAATTGTCATCACAAAACAGTTAGCAACATAAAATCAGAGTATTGGCTCCATTTAAAATGTTTAGTAAAATGAGGAGAGATGCAGATCAAGATACATGTTTTAGCTCACAAGACAACCACATGTTGTCCACCTGTGGCACACTGTGGCCGACGAGACTCAGTTCCTACCTCTCCAGCTCGTCTTGCTAGGGTCACTGCGTAGTCCATGCATTCCTGCCAGGGATCAGCCATCTTCAGCGCAGAGTTCCCACAAGTCAGGACAAAGCAGCCAAAATCCCTAAGTCTTAATTACAGAACAGTTAGTTCGCAAAAATATCTCAATTAGCAAAATACTCTCATTTTGGATTTCCCTTCTTCCAGATCTTAGAGTTCAATATTCTTCAAGATTTTCAAGGTCCATTAAAAAATATCCTTTACCTCAATCACTTCCATTGTAGAAACATTTACGTAACAAAAAATACTCCATGGAAGTGTTTCCCAAAGTGCCCAGAACACCACACGTAAAAAACAAAAAACAATGAGGGGCCCCTGGGTGGCTCAGTCAGTTGAGTGTCCTGACTCTTGATTTCAGCTCAGGTCTAGGTCCTAGGGTCATGGGATTGAGCCCCATGTCAGGCGCTGCACTAGGCGTGGAGACTGCTACTCCTTAATACTCTTCTCTCCACCCGCCCCCTGAGCTCTAAAACTAAAATAAAACTTAAAAAATGAATTGAAAAACAACACTGTTTGGGGGATGGGGAAAGAAGCACATAAGTATTTTAAAAGATAGGTATGTGCTTCAATGGAGAATAAAGTGAAAATAGAAGAACACTGGAAATACTAAAATTAAAGAAGCTTCGAAAGGAAGGCACAGAAGGTACATGTATTAATGAACATCAGGCAGTTTGGGGTTTTACATACGAGGTTTTTTAATGAGGTTATAAAGATGAAGAACTTAAAGCTCAGAGATGATAAATAATTTGTCGAAGGTTATATGGACAGATGACACAGTCAGAAGTTGAACTCAATTCTGATTTTAAAGTCCTCTGATCTTTCTATTACAACATGTGAGGAAAAGAAAATTTTAGGACTGAAAAAATAAAGTAAGAAATTTCCCAGAAAAACCCAACAAATCTTTGCCTTCTCTGTCCAGCTTTCTACTACTTCTGAAGAGAATACCAAAATAACTCACCACTGGCTTGACCACACTCTAAAACTGGTACCTAGGACAGTGAAGCTTTTCAAGGGGTCAGATTCAAAAAATGTGTCATCATTTAGAAAGCAACCCCAATTTTGTTACCCTTATAACTGAGAATAACTGACACAGAGTTTCACATTAAAGACTACTCATTCTGTATAAGTCTAATTACATGAAACAGAAGTTGGTGTTTTGATTTTTTACTTTGCTTTTCTGTTTGGAGTGTCATTGTAACTACTGTATTGTAAATGACGGAAAATAATTGCATATGTTAAAAAATAAATTGTGTTATATTAAAAAAAAAAAAAAAGACTACTCAGAATTCCCTACCGGGGTGCTCACAGTGTAGCAAAGAGAAGAAAGTAGGGAAGGGCAAAGGACAGATAGTGAGTTGTTTCTGCTTGTAGTTGCTTTTTCTTCCTGATGTAAGAATTTTTTTTTTTAATATAAAAGGGAAGCCACTTTTTGAGTTACGCAAGTAACTGCTTAGAGTGTCTCAATTATTGTTTCTGAACTTTTCCCCCCGTTCTTACTACTACTATTCCTCTCTTCTGGCCTTAACAGATCTAGATGTTCTCACAACACATCTGCCTTCTTGCCCGAAACTGCTCAAGCCACTCTATCTCCACTTTCTAACATCATGGCTGGAACTCCCACCAATCCTTTAATGCTCAATTCAAAAGCTACCCTTCCTTCTAGGGATTCTCTATCCAGAATTCATTATTTAATCATTTGATAGCTACTTGCTGAGTACCTATTATATGCTGTATCACGGTGAAGGAAAACGGGCCGAGTTCATACTCGCTAGTGGAGAGACATATTTTTTAAGTCTATTTATTTATTAAGTCTATTTATTATTTATTTACTTGAGAGAGAGAGAGAGAGAGAACGAACGAACAGGCAGGGGAGAGGCAGACAGAGAAGGAGAGAGAGAGAATCCCAAGCAGGCTGCGCACTGTCAGAGCAGAGCCCAGTGCAAGGCTCCAACCCATGAACCAGGCGATCATGAGCTAAACCAAAACCAAGAGTTGAACCCTTCACCGAATGAGCCACCCAGGTGCCCTGGGTGTTATTAAAAATAAAACAAAAAGAAATCAGGGACTACATGCAAAATCACAAATGTAATAAAGGCTAAGTAGGAGAAGTGCAGTGAGAAGCATCTAACAGGGAAGCCTTAACCTGGCCTTAGGTATCCAATAAGGTTGCCCTGATGACATGATTAAACCAAGCTCTGAAGGACAAACAGGAATTAACTAACTGGACGAGACTATGGGGATGTAGGTGAAGAGTAACTAAAAGGCTTAAGTGTGACAGCTCAGAGTTCAAAGAAAGTGGGGAGAAAGGAGACAGGGGCTCATCCCAGTCAGGGCCTTAAAGATCTTGACCATAAAGAATCACTTCACTATGGCTACTGAAGATAACAGATTGGAGGGTAGAGGGAAGAGTGGAGAGTGCGTGCTGGGTAGGCTGGATTGGAGGTTTAGAACTAGAATGCAGTAGTCCAGAGAAGATTGGATGGTTGGTTTGAATTTGGGAGGGTGGAAGGAGAGGCGCAGATAGAGAACTTGATATAATTAAGAGATATTTGCTTTCAGAGGTAAAGTTGGGGCATTTAGCAGTAATTTGGATATGCGGTATGAAGAAGAGGAAGAGTTCAACGATGCCCAGATTTTCTACTTTGGCAACTGAATGGATAATAGTGACATCTACTGAAACAGAATAACAGGAGAGAGTCAATTTGGGAATTTGGGTAGGAGATGGGGAGATCAAAAGTTGCATTAGTGGAGGAGGAGGAGCCTTTGTCAAACCAAAAGGATAGATTAGGCCATTGGATAGATTAGGCCATTGAACGTAAGGATCTGAACTCCTAGAAGGGGTGTGGCCTGCAGACAAATACTATAGAAGTCACCAGAGTAGGCAACAACTGAGTCCTGAATCTCAGTGACATTCCTAAGGAAGGACCATGCAGGGAGAAGCTGGGAGGACGCCTGGGCCTGGAAGAGCCCGTAAAACTTGGTGCATCACACGGCACTCAGGAATATCTTCCATACGTTTTGATTATTTATAGAAGTGCCTTATATTCCCAACCACTTTGAGCAGATTTCTCGCCTGAAGAGAGCGTATTTTATTCATCTTCATTTTCCTAAAGACAAACACCTGAAACACTTTAAACTGTTTCTGTCCTGGTCACAGCTACCTTCCTGTCACCGGTCCTCAGCAGCACGACTGCAGACAGGATAGGATCAAGGGGTTACACAGTGACTATATGACCCTGGGAATATGCCAGGTCTCTCTGAGCTGCCTTGGAATCAGTAAAATTTTAAAGAAGAAATTATTCTACATAAGCTGCCGCCGAGGTGCTGAGAAAGCCCGCGGGCGAAATCACTACGCGCTGTGGGGTCTGTCACTCAGCGGCGGGGGTTAAGGACAACACTGCAGGGACATAGCGGCCCCAGCTGCGGCCTCTGTCCCTAGGCACCAACACCTGAACTGCTGACCGCGCCCACACACTCCCGCCCGTGGAGGGCCGGCCCACAGCACCCAGGCCCGCAGATCCGGCCAAGACCGCCTGAGAGCCGGCGTGGGGTAGCGGGAACGCAGCATTTACCTTAAGCTGGAGGTCAGACTCTCTAGGCTCCACGCAGGATCTGTGGCTGGGTCCTTCCTGTGAGTGAAAAATGTTCTGGACAGGAAGTCCCACCCCAAGAGGCCCCGCCCACGTAGGCGTGACTCCATCAGGGACCGACCCGCCCTGAGCGCTCTAGCCCTGACTGCTTAGGCAGTGGAGATTTGGCTTCTATTTATTTTTGGTTCTAACTTCTTTTCTGCAGCCTGTGAAAATCTGGAAAAATTAGGTGTTTGGTTCTTTGTTGTCAGTTATCTTAAGATAATCTTGCCAACTGCGTAGCAAATAGTGTTGATTTCTAACCAAGTGAAATTTTCCAGGCATTTGCAGAAAATGTCACCAGAGTCCTCTTTAAACTTTCTTTAAATGAACATGGTCCTACTGATTTGGCAAGGCCAGTAAAACCAATGTAAGCAACGTTAAGTCAGAAGATCAAATCTTATTTCTTATTCAAATAAAAACACTTCAGGCTACCTACGTCAAATGAGCAGGAAGTCCAGTTGTTTTCTAGGGGTCTCAGATGCAACCTCACAACTGTTCAAGCAACTCGTTCCTTCAGTGATCGTTGGCTTTCCAAATGACTAAAAATGATGAATCTTTTCGTGTGCAGATCTGTTTTTGGCAGTGCTGGGAACTGGTCCTACACAATCCAAAAGATTTTTTCCAGTGGTGTGAGTAGTTCAGATGGCTGCAGAGACCTCAGTACCTGGTATATTGCTCTTGGCTTCTCCAGAGGGACAGTTTTCTGCAGCCATTTTTCCCAGTCCCAAATCATCTGGTTATTCCATGGTGGTTGGGGGTCAGGCAGGTTCCAGTATCAGCCACATAGTATGTCAAGACAAAATCTTCTGATGTGGCTGCCAGGTCACCATTCCAGACTTCTCTAAATTCGAGTTCCCTCTTCAGGGTCTTTGATATCCTTTCCTACCAGCTGACTTCCATCCATGACAGAAGTTCTAATTATGCTAGACCTCAAAATGGAGGAGAAGAGGGGAGATCCAATGCCCAGACACCTGACTATACAAGGTGGGGGTTGGGGGGAGAATGGCCCTTGCCAAGCCACAGGTGCTAAGGTCACCTGTATGCAGGAGCAATAGTGCCCACTTACCCTATATTTGAATAAAGAGGGACCGCCATGGTGCTTCCGTTCCCAGCAATCTTGGGTATCCTGTAAATAAGTCTACTTAAGTCTCTGGAGCGGACTTCTTTTAAGTGGTGACTCCTGGTGGGGGGCAGGAATCAGATTCCACATACCAAGACTTTACTTAGCGGACTTTGATTTAAAATGATAAAGATTTACATACACAGTGTGCAGGTCCTCAGGGATAAAGCCTCCAGGATATCTAACAAGATTTCATGTTTTAACATAACAGGTTGGCATTGCAGATGGAATTTTTCTTCTTGGAACAATGTTATCATAGAATCACCCCTCCTGAGGGTTGGAAAGAAACTTTATAAAAGAGTGTCTTACCCCTTTACTTCTGGATCCTTTGTCTAACCAATCAAGGCTATATAAAATGGTGGGAATCCAAGCAATCAGACAGGATGCTTTATGCCTCTCATTTTTTAAAAAAAGGGTAACTTGAATAACTTCCTCCCCATCCATATTAGATAAATTTTACCATGTAGAAATCTGTCTTCCGAGATACAGCTGTAAGAGAAAATATATTCCAAATTCCATTCATGCACATTCAACTGCTTTTAAGATTAAAGATCATTGAAGCATGCATAGAGTAACAATAATAGAGTTTACGATATGTTAGCATTGTTCTGAGGACTTTACTAATATTAACTCATTTAACCTATGCGTCATTGTATTCTCATTATCCCCACTTTCCACATGAATTTAGGCCTAGAGAGAGCAAGTAACTTGACCAATGTCACCCAGCTGGTGACAGAGATAGAACTGTAGACCCAGGCATTGTCTTGTTCCACAGTATATGATCTTGACCTTTATAGATATTGATTAAATCAACATTTAATGAGAACTAACTCTATTCAAAGTATTGAGGTAAACACTGTAGGGAATTCAAAGAATGGCATTTGGTCCCTGTTATCAAGAAGCCCTTATTTTTGTTGTTGCTTTAACTAGAAAAACTAGAAAAAGCAGCAGCTATGAGTGGTTAACTCCCATCAACCTGAACCTTCTTCATATCACTCCATCACCTTGCCTGTGATGTTAGGTCCTAGCGTTTTATGCCAGAACCACGGACTTGAGGAATTGAGCAAGACAGTACACCTCATTTGAATATGCTCATTTTATAGCTTTGAAAAATGAAATGCAGAGAAATGTCTTATTTGAGGTAACAAGGTTAATGATAAAGTGTAACTAGAAAGACAATTTTTTAATCTCCCAATCAGTAAAGTATGTTCATGAAAATGTGTTTATCTAGGTTTAATTATGAACTCCTAAGCAGAGATTTCTGTTTAAAGAAGTTAGTAGTAAAATATTCCATGTAGGCAATTATTTTATAAAGTGGATAATAACCATCTATAACCATGCCACATCAGGTCTTTTATAAATCTTTGTATTCATATACTGGGTTTGGTGAAATTAGAAAAAAAGAACTTTGGTTGTCATATTAGCTGCCAAACTAAACAAAAATTCCCTAGTACTATGGGTAGGACAGTGAATATCACAGAGGAAAATGTTCAGAGTTTTAGGCTCCATACAGAGCAATCAGATTAACATTTTAAACCAACAGCTATTTCAGGATCAAAAGTTTAAACTATGATAAAATAGTAGCCGCCAACACTGAACACCTATTTAGTATAGTACTAGCACATAGTAAGTATGATCTCATTAAAGTATGATTTCATTTAATTCTGTGAAGTTGCATACAATTTCTGAACATGAGAGACTCCATTTGAAGCTCCATTTTCCTTTCTAATTAGTGAAATCTTGAACTGGGTCCAAAGTAGCAACAGTTTTATAAGTAGTTGCTAAACAGAACTGGCATTAGGACCATAAAACTGTTGGTTTGAACTTTATGAAGACAGAACAGTTAATTAAAATATACTAAGATCAGTTTCATTTGATAGTATCTATAAAAGAGTAATCAAAGCAGCTCAACTGGTTAACACCAATTGACGGGGTTTTTTTTCTCTATCAGAATCATGTAACCAACCCAAGTCTTTCTCAGAATAAACTCTTGCTTTGCCCACACACGTAGGACACTCTTGGTGGCTAACAGAATCTGTGTTTTCTGAATTAGAATTGTGAGACTCCAAATAAAAAGCCTTTATTTTTTGTTCAGTTTTGCCTCCTTTTCTTAGTTGACAATTTGCACAAGATCTGACAGAATTCACATTTCCGTCTCTAATTTTTAGGCGAGGAAACTGGACTGTAAGAAGATTAATTTGCCTACTACAGGGCTAGATGTGAGGAGCAGGATTAGATAAATAATTCTCATTATTGATGCCCACACTATCTTTGAAGAGGAGTACAAACAAACTAGATACTAGAAATTGCACTGAAAATTCAGAACTGTTATAAAAGAAGCACGCCATTCATTTGGGCCTAGTCTGGACTCCAGCCCTTTATTTGAATAAGCACACAGGAAATGTGCTAGACATGGGGAGTATCAAACTGAATATTGTTTATACTATCATGTTTATATATTATGTTTGTACTTCTCATGTTCAAGGATTTATAGCAAAACAGAATATGGCAGGAAAACAAACCGCTGTAAAACAAGCCAAGCTGGCTAAATATGATATACAAACAATTGTGAGGAAAATTTAGAGAAAATTTCACTATGTTGGTTGTTGGTTTCACTAGGTTCGCAAGTGCAATTCACAAAAGCTTCACAGCAGGGGTGATACTGGAGGCAGGTCAGCAGAGCCGTCAAAGTTGAGACAGGCGGTGGGCCCCCTTGTTGGTTACAGGAGGAGCATGAACAAAGGCCTATTCATGAGACGCCATGTCATCCAGTTTGCGGCGGTGTGTAAGAAGTGGGAAGGGAGATAAAACTGGAAAGGGAGAGTGAAGTCGGGGAGTATAATCAACGCCTCACTAAGGAATACAAACTTTATTCAAAAGGCAAAAAAAAGCTTGTAGCAGAGAAGGTACATGATCAAAGTTAGATTTTAAGATTAATCTGACAGTGAATGGAGAGTGGACCGAAGGGCCAAACGCCAGTTCAGGTTTAGGGAAGCAACAACCTTGGACAAAACAAAGGTGTTATGACTGGGAATGAAGAGGAGATTGATGAAAAGTTATTACAGGAAACTTTCTGTGGGAAATAATTTGACTAAAAAGGCAAGAATGAAGGAAAAAAGGAGAAGAGGAAGAGATGACCTGTGTTTCAGGGTAAATGGTAACGTCTTGAGTGGAAGATGTAGGAGACAAGACAAGTAAAGTTATGCAAGCAGAGATGCTATGTTTAAGACATATTGATTCTGACGAGCCAATGAGAGACCCAGATAGGAATTTACATATTCATTCATGGAGTCAGCATTTACTGCCGGTCTATTATATGGAGATCCCTTCCATAAATACTTGGGATACATCACAATCACTACAGAAGAAATATTTTCTTATTGCATTTCCCTGTTTATGAGACCATAATAAAGTATCCTATTCAAATCCAACTCTATAAATCATTTCCAAACCAATATGTTTGAAAAATGAGCACCTTCCTCTGAATTTCTGTACATTTAATGGTCTGTAGTGAACCGAAAATAGGCATCATTTTTTTGGTATTCTTTGAATCTCCCACAGTACCTCATTCAGAGCGGGATTCAGTAATGCTTTGTTAGGCCAGGGGACTTCTTTTTCCTTTTATCTTCTATGATAAGGATACATCTTTTCTTAGCCTTGCTAAGCGGAAGGATCAGTAACATTTCACATCCAGAATACACGACCACTATAAAAGGAGCCACAGAAGCTAAGTCTGCCTTGGGCTGTGAAGAAGAATTGAATAATGGCAAGGGCTAAGAAACTAGTATCCCACTTTCAATAGCAACGATTTTGCAAACAAGAGGTGGCAGCACAGAAATTTTAGCAAAGTTGTACCCAAACAACAAACCCAAAGCAGGAACCCAATGAGAGCTCCTCTAGGTTATTTTTAGAAACAGTCTGAAAGTCAAATAAATCCACACAAACATTAAAATAAGACTCCGGTCTAATTATTCTCTCCAGGAAGTTCGCTTTTTCAGGTATGCTACACTTGATGACTATTCCAACTGATGTTAGAATGGTGAAAAGGAGTGTGGATGTAATTTTAGAAACAGCAATATGAAGTGTACCTGATGTAACCGTAACAGCCTACTACATATATAGGAGCTGGCAAGTATCATTATCAGGGCCAATAACATTGAAGTTCTCAAAATGACCAAAATGAGATCTCTTTCTAGAAGCGCAACAGAGAACCAGACCCCAATCATCCTGGGCATGTGTAGGTCATTACAAACCCAAAAGACTATGTTGTGCCTCTTATAATACCATAATCCCTGTCCAAAGAAATTCACAAAATGGCCTAAGAAAAAAATTGTGTAACTGTCCCAATTTGCCAAGAATTACTGGCAAAGGAGTCTTCCATACAGTTTGAAACATCTGCAATTCAATATTGCAACCAAGTGCACTTTGGTCAAATAAGCACTAGGGTATTTTAATCAATATGCATTGATGCCTTGAAGACCATCTTCGCTTTGTTTAGGCACTTTTAGACTTTAACATCACTTCTTGAAGGAGTCTCTCTTGCCTACCTTCAGAATCCCACAGTGAACGGTCAAACTTGTGTCGCCATCTTCACCTGTCATGAGGTTTCTGATGACAGGTGTCACAGTCACCACTTGCAGCAGTTTAAGATCATCTAATCGCAAAAAGACGACTGGAGTTTGGCCACTTAGCTCCTTAACTTGATCTTCTGATGACCATTTCTTCAGTCTTTGTGAAAAATAGTATTCAGTGTTTGCTCTATTCAGAACACTGAGAAATGACTTCTTTGCTTCTCCCAGAATCACAAGCCATAACAGCAGGATGAAGGCAGGGCAATAACAAGCTTGCTAATCATTTTTAAAGTTTACATAAATCACGTATGCAGCAAAACCATTAAAAAAAAAGCCACAGAACATTCTTTTCAAGTGATAGTCCTTAGGTAACCATTGTTTTTGCTGGATCAAAGTCCAGTTGGAGCATGACTATCAAGCTTTTCAAGTTACAAAGGTATGTAGTGAGGGACTCAGTTGGTTAAGCTTCAACTTTAGCTCAGGTCATGATATGTGGGTTTGAGCCCCGTGTTGGGCTCTGTGCTGACAGCTCAGAGCCTGGAGCCTGTCTTGAGCTTCTGTCTCTCCTTCTCTCTGCCCTTCCCCGGCTCATGCTCTGTCTCTCAAAAATGAATAAACAATTTTTTTTTTTAAACAAAGGTACCTAGTGAATAACACAACTTGTTTAACTGGTAGTTATGAAAATGTAAAAGCCACAGCTTTAACAGGTTGGAATTATCACAGCCAAAACCTAATCGCTTTCTTCCAGACTTACTCAACTGAAAGCCCTAAAAAGAAAGCTTGAAAAAGCTGTCTGATTTCAGAGTATGTTTAGAAATGAGAAGCTAAAGAGACTTTCTCTCTTCCCCACAATCTTGTTCTCTTTAGGAGACTACTCAGGCTGGAACCCCTGGCCCCTACAGTCTGAGGATGCTGGGACCTGGGTCCCTTCCAGACCAGTCGGCCCTGATACCTGGGACCCGACCTAACTTCACCACCAGCAGGACTGACACAGGTCCCTCCGCGCTGCTCCGCCTCCTCTACTCATGGATAGGCCTCTGCTTCCTTCTCCCTGGGTGTAAGGCCACCTCGGCCAGTCTCACTTCCCCTCTTCTCAACTCATTGCTCTTCTTCCTGGTATATTTAGCTTTAGTTCAATTCATGAGGCAGATGTTGATCACCTACTATGTGTAAGTAATTATAACAGATGCTAAAGTATTTAGTTTGTATTAAAACTTTATGGTATTTGGGAATATTTTTAAGGATTAGTTTTACTTGTGGTCTTATAGTTTCTGATAAAAGAGCCACTAGAACATCACTATATTTACTGTCTACTTACTCATTTTGCACCTGCTACACAGCTTTGATTATAGTTACCAGAATGGATATATCTCACTATTATATTCGCCATGGCAATTACAATCAAATTCTTATGTTTAGTAGGCACTCAAATCACTACATTAAAAAACAAATGTAAAAGTAGCTGACAGAAGTCCGTTATCTCCATTCCTTGCAGGAATGTAATGAGAGGAAATGAATATTCTGAGCTTATTCCTTTATTTAATTATACCTAAAACCATTATATGTGTCCATAACAATTAAAATAGAAAAAGGGACAAAAAACAGAAATCATTTCTATTCCTTCCATATTGTAGTACTTTGTTGAGTACTGATGGAATATATCAGTCAGATGCATTCATTTTAATGTGTTCGTAAAATACAGTTATTTTTGGCATGTATTTTGCATGGATATAAAGACACTGTAATGAAGTTGTGCTACCTCATCTTTCCTCATTTGTAATACATCCACACAAATTAAAAAGGTGAATCCTACTGGAAGAGGATCTTTAACAGAGAGATATGCCCCCAAACAGTCAGGAGACACCAAGAAAACCATCTCCTCTTCCCAAGCCTGAGATTCCTCATCCAAAAACTTGGAGACCATCTCATTCACTAAGTGTCTATGATTCACGTACACACGTCAATTTATAAACGCTGACCTACAGTTCAGGGTGTACTTCCTGGCCTCGTGGCGCTAGCCTCAGCCACGGTCACGCACCTTCTAAGAACCAGCTCTTTCTTCCTCCACCATCAAAGTAGCAACGTCTAAGACGGAGTCATTCCTTCAGCTTAGATCCTGGAGTAACGATGACATGCAGCAGAGTCACAGCCAATCAACTGCTGACATCTAAATAAGTGTATTTCACTTATTTAAATGTCAGCAGTTATATAAGCATTTAAATAAGTGTATTTCACTTATTTAAATGTCAGCATTTATAAATTGATGTACGTACATCAATTTACATTTGCTGTTACTAACCATAACATAATAAAAACTAGTTAAGTACAAAAATTTGCTCACAATTGAATGTCAGTTCATAGTTTAAAACACAAAAATTCAAATTCAATATAACAGAAAATTGATAATGGAAATGACATAACGGAAATAAAAGGCAACTTTTAAAAACAAGTATGTGTCGTATGTGTAGTAAAGGAAATGGACTTAACATAGAATTTTCCTCATCATTTCTGTCTTGAGTCCTTACATGACTATTCCAAGTAAGACTCAACATTTTTTAAAAACTGTTCTTCATCATTAAGATATTCCAAGATAATATTTCCACCATTATACAAAGGGCAATCCTCCTTAGCAATCCAGGTTTCCAAAGTATGATCCAAGGGTAAGGCTTCACCTGAAGTGATGTGACATAACCTCAATTTCTGTGAAGGAAAAGAAATCATAGTGTAATGAACATGCTGGTATAGAGAATCCTAAAGCTTTTAGGAAAAGGTTATTATAACCAGTTGTTACCTTGGCTGTTAATTTGTTATTGTCATTTTTAAGACTGCTTAAAGAAGCTGCAAAGTCAATGACTTTTCCAATGCTCCATCGGTGGCAAAAGAACATCGGTTTACTCTTCTCTTTGCTCCCCTTAGGTAAGAAAACCTGAAAGTAAACTCTTTCTTTCTGTAAAAATAAAAAGTTAAAATATAGATTATATATATGAAACAGACATCTGTTTTTGTCTCATGATCTCTTCCTGTCCTCTCCTGGTTAGAGGACTACCTTCTAATGATGCAACTTTTAGCAGGGCTACCAATCATAGTATCCAGAATCCACCTAAATGCAGAGGCAAAGGGCTGAAGACCCTACCTAGCTAGGGCGTCTGTGCAAAGATAAGCATATAATGTAAAACAAGCCAATCAAAGTCTTTTCCTGGGATTTTTTATGCTCAAAAGCTAGAAGGAGGGAGGAGCAATATTTTTTAGATTTTTTTTAAGAAGTCTCATTGGATTAAACAGAAGTTACCTATTGCTATGCCCCCCAAACCCCTCAGCTATTCCTTAGCTAATGTGGAAAAGTTTTCTCAAATGGGAAAGAAGGACTTTAACACAGAGAAAAGTCAAGGAAACAGGAAACAGATGTACTCTCTCAAGAGGGTAGGAGTCCTGGAATCCAGTCATCCATCGAGATCAGATCAATGGATCACTCTCCATTATAGGATTAAAAAAAATTGTTTTCATTAAGCTAGTTATAAAATTTCTGTCCCTTGCAATTCAAAGTTCCCTGATACATAACAACATTTCATTGGAAAGGCCTTACTATATATTTAGAAGCAGCAGAGCTCTTGAGAACAAAGGTCCAAACAATCAATAAAATAAGACAAGTACCTTATCAACGAAACAGAATGATTCAGAGATTTGGAGATAGTTCCTCTAGTATTTTATGCCCTATATTCTTCCTTACCTTTTTTTTTTTGCTAAGTTAACAAATGGAGGAAAAAAAATTAAAGAGGAGCAAAGGTGTTTAGCCTCTGAGCTTCCCTGATTCCTAAAAATTGCTTAAAAGAAGTGCTGCTCTATAGACCAATTCCTGCTGCAATAAGTATTTTGCTATAACTAGAATATCTCTAAATTAGAGGGGAAAGATCACAATTATTGTATGAAATAAAAGATTCAACACGATTTCCATCTAAACACAAAGGAATTTAGATTTGTTGAAAACCAGTGGAATGTGTCATAACGGATAAGGAGTATTAAAAGAAAAATTATCAAAAATTCAAGCCTTGGGCCAATTCTATAACCTAATAGTCCATGTATAAATACAAAAGGAAAAAATGTAAAAGCATAGCCTCAGTGAAAGAAAGGAAAGCGGGCAGGTGGGCAGGCAGGAGCAAGCAAAATATGCTGGAGGATCAAAAATGAAACAAATGCAAACAAGTGATAGACAAGCAGGCTGAGCCACAGACTTTCAAGGCTCCAGGAAGAGAAAGGAGCAGTCAGGAGTTTAGCTTGTGGGTTAATGGGAAACAATGGCGCCCCATGGAGGTGAAGTGCCCGGCTTGGGCTCACCGCTTAGAAGCGGAGGCTAGTGTGGGACTTGTGCTCCAGGAAAGAAAGCTGAAGGTACTGCTGAATGCTGACTTAGGCTACTGCTTACAAAAAGTGATATTTAGGGAGGCATAGAAGCACAAATAAAAATGCCTTGACAGCGAACAAAGCCAACATCTTCCAAGTCAGTAAACGGATCTGCAAGAATCTGGAAATCTCTGGAGGGCAAAAGCCCAAATTGCCAATCTCAAACTTGGATGGGAATGAAAGTCCCGAGCATGGCCAGTGGAAGATAATGCAAAATTGCTAGACAGAGGGAGGTGAGTGACAACAGTGAGATACAGTAAGAACCTCCTACTCAAGATGAACATGCAGAATCTATAAATGAAAATTCAAAGTTACCTTACTATGGGCAGATGAACTAAATGAACTCAGAAAGACATTATAAAAGGTTATTTTTTTATTTTTAAAGTTTATTTATTTGGTGTGGGGCAGGGACAGAGAGAGAGGGAGACAGAGAATGCTATCAGCACAGTGCCCGATGTGGGGCTTGATCTCATGACTGTGAGATCAGGACTTGTGCCGAAATCAAGAGTTGGATGCTAACCAACAGCCTCCCAGGCACCCTTAAAAGGTTATTTTTAAATTATCAAGGATCCATAAAAACGGAACAAGGAGGTATAAAACAAAAACAGAAATGAAACAAGACAAGCTAAGAAGATCCAATGAGAAATCTAAAAATGTTAAAATACAGTTTCTGAAATAAACAGGAGAAATTTTCAGTCTTCAATAAAAAGGCTTAATTGACTTAAAGATGGATTTGAGGAAATACTCTAGAATGCAGCACAAATAGACATAAAGATAGAAATTACACATCCCCAAAATAGGTCTAACAAGATTTCAGAAAGAAGCAATATTCAGAGAAAATGACTATAATTTTCCCAAAGTGAAGAAATAGTGAAATTAAAAATATACCTCCAGAGCCAAGCTGGGTAATTAAAAGAAGTCCAAATGTAGAAAAACTGCACTGAAATTGGAAAATATCAAACTCTTAAAAGCTACTAGAAGAAGACTGATTACCCATAAAGCACCAAGATTGGCAGATGTTTCCCCAACAATTGAAAACAGGGGACAACCAAGAGTAAATTCAGAGACTTGAGAGTCTAATGGACAATGCAGCTCAAGTGAGGGCAAAATAAGGGCACTCTCAGACAAAACAGAAGACTCAAAGTGTTCACCAATGAAGACTCTTAACGAATTAACTACTAGTACTTTAGTCAAAATACAAGTGAGTCTTAAGGAAAAGAGAAATTCAAAAAAATATGTTGGCAAATTTAAATAGCTATCATACTGACCTAAAAATAATCATGTGTGAACAAAGATGGGAATGGACATAGTCAGCTTGAGAAAGCATGTCAAACTCCTGTCTCTTTCAAGACAATACCAAGTAACTTTAGATTCTGAGAGACAAACTGGTATTTAATTATATGTGTTAAAAAATTAAATTGTTAGTACGTCTGTATCACATTATAAAACATTACAATGCAGAGTCTAGATACTAGAGTACAAAAAAATGAACTAGCTAGTAAATTTATTAAAAAAATTAAAACTACCCTTATTTGTTAATGCGGTGTGATTGCTTATCTGGAAATTGAAGGCAAAGAAAAGCATTTGGTTATGTGACCAAACATCTTTCTTCTCTATATTAGAAGTGCCTAGGTAGACAGGTTGAGGGAAATATTCTGTTCACAACAAAACAAAACCCATGAGATAATCAGAGATGAAAATAAGGAAGAAGACTTAAATGAAAAACATAAAATGTTACAGAAGACACTAAAACATGATTTAAACAAATGAAAAGACATAAGGTTTACTATATAGGAAGACAATGTTCTGTAAAACAAACCCTAAGTGAATCCCTCAGGAACTGTCCTCAGTCAGGACTTGTTAATAGTTAGAACTTGCTGGGAGATTGTATTTTATTTTCTCTAACTTCACAGAATCACTAGATAATGTGCTGAGAAGTTTTACATCAGTTACTTACACCTAGTGAACAGGTAAAGGTCAGAATCTCCATTATAAAAAAGAGGAAGATATTAAGGGGGTATAAAATTCTCCCAAGAATAGCAAAGGGGGCTTCTCATTAATGGCCAAATCTTTACCTCCTGTCAGCACTATTATTCACAGATATAATAGTGGGAAACTGGGGGACATGGAAAGCCACATTTCTAAGACCATACTGTGTTCTCATGCTATTTATAATGATTGCTCTCAGTTTCTCCATTTCACCTTTAAAGAGCCTATAATCTTTAACATTACTTGCTGGTGTCTATCACTTAAACCTTGTAGGATTTTTATGGTTATCCTAATGGGACAAGGTTTTTTTGCTGTTGTTTTTTTTTTTAGTGTAATCGATACACAACTTTATATTAGTTTTGGTGTACAGCAGTGATTTAGCAAGTTTATACATCATGTTATGCTCACAAGTATAGCTTACATCATCTGTCCCAACACAATGCTATTACAATGTCATTGACTATATTCCTAATGCTATGTCTTTTATTCCTATGACTTCTTCATTCCCTAACTGAAAGCCTATATTTCCCACTCCCCTTCACCCAGTTTGCCCATCCCCCAACCCAGAGAAAGTTTTAAATAAAATAAACATGAATAATATGAAAAAAAACTAAGAAAAAAATATAGGTGAACTTGCATTATCATATATTAGAACATGCTATAGAGCTATTGCTTCAAATCAATTTGGTATTGACTTGGGAGTAAATAATAATAATAATAATAATAATGAATGGAATAGAATAGGAAATCCAAAAATAGATCCAGTAAAAATAAATCTTAAACTTATGAACTAGAATTCCAAATATCACCTTCAATAGGGAAAATGACTTTAATAATTGGTGATGGCAAAACTAGCTAAAAAACTGGAAGAAAATAAGATTGGGTCCTTAGCTCATATTATATGCTAAAAACAAATTCCAGATGGATTAAAGACAAATGCAAAATGCCAAAATTAAAATCCTAAAGAAAACCAAAGCATGGGGGGTGGGGGTGGGGAATGGCAGACCTTAGAAAAAATTAAAACACATATCAACAAAATACATAAGTAAAATCAATATATTTGCTATTTTGAAAAAAAATTTAAAATCATTGATTATAGATAAAGAATATCTATTAAAGTCCAAGAGTTTCCATAATAAGTTGACCAAACAAAATAAAAAGACAGGAGTAGGAGTTAAAGGACAATCAAAAGAAAAATGATCAAAGGATATGCATGGGTGATTGAAAGAGCAACTACACGTGGCTAACATAATAAAAGATGCTCAAACTGAACATGTAAATTAAAGCAATTAGAAGATATTTTTATAGCCATTAGACTGGAAAACATTAAAAAATAAGTTACTAGACACCACAGGAGGGGAAGTGTATTCTCATGTCTGGCCACAGGAGGCAGTATATTAAACTGGATAGGACAGCAGGCTTCTCACCAGAGTTCTTAAACAACTTCAGATTACGTGTGAAATGAGGATATATAATACACCGGGAGAGTTGCAGTAAGGGAGATAAAAAATTTAGAGCCAAAAGAAAAAAAATTAAAAAGAAAATAAAAAAAAATGTAGAGCCAAAAAACAATGTTTGGCACAGTGTAAAAAGGATGACTATTATAACTATTGCTACTAGAAATGTAAATTGTTTCAACGTCTCTATATAAAGCAGCTTAGCAACAACTATTAAGACTTAAAACACACATATCCTTTGACCTAACGAACACACTCCTGGGCATTTATCTCACAAAAAGGAGAAAGACAGATTACTTAGTACAGTAGACAAAACTGGAAACAAAGTGAATGTTCATCAATAGGAAAATGGGAACATAAGTATCTACAGACTGGTACAACCACACTGTGGAATATTTATCCAGTTTTTAAAGAATTACTTAGGGGCGCCTGGGTGGCTCCGTCTGTTAAGCCTCCGACTTCGGCTCAGGTCAGATTCTCACGTTCGTGGGTTCGAGCCCCGGGTCAGGCTCTGTGCTGACAGCTAGCTCAGAGCCTGGAGCCTGCTTCCGGTTCTGTGTCTCCTCTCTCTCCCCCTCCCCCTCTCATGCTCTTGTCTCTGTCTGTATCAGAAATAAATAAAACTTAAAAAAAATTTTTTTAAATAAAAAAAGAATTATTTAGAGCCATACCAGTTTCCTTGAGAGAATTTCTGCTGGGCATTAACGAGAAGGATACATAGAGATAATAATCTCCCCAAAACCTGATTTTTATTTATAGCTATAATCACTATGTTACATGGCAGTATATATTTAACAGATAACTCACCACACTGGAATATAAACTCCATGTTGGCAAGGACTTCTATTTACTCTTGTATACCTAGGACCTGATATACAGAAGGTGCTCAACAAAAAAGTGTTGACGAAATGAGATCATGTCATTTTAATAAAATAATGACCAAAAACATTCTTTATGTGCTTGCAGACATAACAAGTAAACATTTCCATTTATGGAAATTATACACATGTATAGGCATATGTATGCATCCATGTATATGTATATAAATACACACGTTGATGCAAGGCATGTGTCATGCTCCATGATAAACTACGAAGTGCATTAAGAATACAGTTTCTGAAGCCAGCCCACTTGGTTTCAATTTGTAGTTCACTTACTAGCTTTGCTTAAGCTTTTTGTGCCCGAGTTTTCTCACAGGTTAGGCAGAGATAACAGTACCGATCTCACAAGCGTGTTGTGAGGATTAAATGTGTTAGAAGAGGGCCTAGAACAAAGTGCATACTACGGGAGTTTCTACTATTGCAATTATTTTATTCCTTAAGCATAAAACAATTTGAACAATATTATTGGATACTCTAGGAGGGTCCTTCTCAACCTGGTCACTGTGGACATTTTGCAATGTCAGAAAACGTCTTACTGTGGGCACTGCCATGTGTGGTGGGATGTTTTTAACAGGATCTCTGGCCGAGGCCAACTAGAAATTAGAGCATCCCCACGCCCAGTTGTGATAAACATCACCTTCCGTTGAGAACAACTGCTTTGGGATGGACATGGGCACAGGAGTGGGTGTTTGGTTTTTCCCGTTACACATGTTAAAGGATACACTTATAAAAGCATGTACTACATTTGCAATTTTAAAACCATCAAAAAAGTTTTTAAAAAGGGAAATATTAAGAATAATCACTAACAGAAGACTGTAATCAAAGGCTTTTAAACCATCAGAATGAAAGGAATATAGAAAATGCAATCAACACGAAAGATGTGAGAAGAGAAAAATGAATCACAGGAAAAGGATGATGAGCAGAAAGCTCAAGATAGGAGAAACATGTTCAAATGAATCTGTGATCCCAATAAATACAAATGGGTTCAACTCACCTATAAAAGAAAGATACTATCAAGCTGGATTAAAACCAGAAAGTCCAGCAATATGCTGCTTATAAGAGACATCCCAAAACAAACACAGAAACACTGAATATAAAGGGATTTTAAAGACAGTTAAGTATGCAATAAAGAAAGCTAGTGAAACATTATAATTCAAAATAGGATTTAAGGTAAAATCCGTAAAGATACAATGACGAAAAAATTTCATGTGCCTAATACATTTAGAAAAACCATTAGAATTACAAAAAACAAATCTGAGAAAACCAGTTGCAGTGGGAGATTTTAACACCCTCAGTCTCAGAAACTGACAAGTCAAGCAGACCAAAAGTTAGTGTGCACACACGTACAGATGTGCACGCACATACATACACACAAAAGGGAGGGCGGCAGGAGAAACCACAAAGGACAAAGCAAAAGGAGCAAAATGTAAATAACCAGGACATTTGGATAAAGGATATGGAAAAACATCTTTGTACTACTTTTGTAACCTTTCTGTGTTTAAATCTGTGTCAAGTTACCAAGTTAAAAAAAAAAAAAACAAAAAACAACCCACACCCAACAAGTAGGGTGAAAATAAATTCACTATTCAAGGTAAGAAGATGGAAAAAGAGCAGAGAAAATCTAAGAACATAAAAGGAAATAACATGAAAATCAGAATTTAGTGACATAGAAAGAAAAAAAAAAAAAAGGGGTCAATAAAACCAAGATATGATTCTTACAACTAAAACTTAAATTAAAAACAAAATAACACACATACACAAACCTATAGCAAGACTGTTCAAGGGGAAAACAAAGTACAAATGAAACATTAACAACGAAATGGAATGACTACTAAAGACACAATAGGGATCTTGGAACATAAGAGAAAAACTTGAACAATAAACTGGAAAATCTACATCAAGTAGTAAATTTTAAGACAAATTAATATTTACCAAAATTTCAGAGTAACTAAGTAAACCAAGAACTATTTAACACATTGAAACAGTATTCAAAATTCTTCCCTCAAAAACAGCAACAGATTCAAATGTTGTAACACCCTTTACCAACCCTTTAGAAACAAACAATCCAACTTCTACAGAGATTTCGAATAGAAGAAAGCTATTCAACTAATTTTATGTGCATAGTCTTGCTACTAATATCACACACAGTAATAGATTAGCTAATCAATTTAACAATGTATTTTAAAAGAATTACATACCAGAGTCAAGTAGTTTATTTTGGAATATGTGGGTGACTCAATAAAAAAAAAAACTGATTAATGTAATTTAAAACATTTTTAAGGAAAGAAAAGATACCTGATCATCCTACTAGATGTAGGGAAGAAAACTTACAGTAAGAATATACACATATTCATGATATAAAGTCCTAGCAAACTAGGAACAGAAAGAAGTACTGCTAACCTGAAAATGTCTTCTATCAAAAATTTACAACAAATATAGTATTTACTAATGAAACTTTAAAATCACTTGCATTAAAGTCAGAGAAATGATGAAGATGCCGACTATCACCCACATTATTCAAGACTGTTGTGGAGATCTCAGCCAATGCACTAAGACAATAATAATGAGAGGAGGAAAAAAAATTGGGGGGGGGGAACCCCACGAAATTGTCATTTGAAGAAGATAAAGCTACACAGAAAACATCCCAGAGAACCTACTAACTATGGGAACTCTTAGGAAGATTATTTGCTGGATAGGACAACATACAACACACAGTGAGCAATAATCAATTAGGAAAATAATTTTTAAAAGTTATTTACAATGGGGGCGCCTGGGTGGCTCAGTCGGTAGAGTGTCTGACTTGGGCTCAGGTCATGATCTCACGGCTTCTAAGTTTGAGCCCTGCATTCGGCTCTGGGCTCAGAGCCTGGGGCCCACTTCACATTCTGTGTCTCCCTCTCTCTGCACACCTCCCCCCCACCCAAAAACACACACATGCATGTATGTGTGTGTGCTCACTCAAAAATAAATACTTAAAAAATTGTTTTAAGTTATTTACAATGGCAGCAGAAACGATTAGGAGCCTAAGATATATATCTTATATAAGAAAGATATACATAAAATACATATGTGCATTATAAAATGTTAAAGACCTAAAAAAAAAAAAAAAAAAAGACCTAAAGTTGGAAAGATCAATCATAGACATAGATGGGAAAAATCAAAAT
Organism: Suricata suricatta; assembly: GCF_006229205.1. NCBI lineage: Eukaryota > Metazoa > Chordata > Mammalia > Carnivora > Herpestidae > Suricata > Suricata suricatta. The sequence continues at coordinate 28,441,312 of NC_043714.1, forward strand.
TCTAAAGACGTCAACTGTCTCTAATTTAAAATTTAGTATAATTCCTATCAAAATTGCAATTTCAAAGATGAAGACAAAGGGTCTTAAGTTGTTTTTTTAACAAATGAATCAATTGGTAAGATGTGGTTGAAAGCAAAGAATAAGGTGGACAGACTTGTCTTACTTATTATAAAACTATGATAGGGGCACCTGGATGGCTCAGTCGGTTAAGCGTCCAACTTTGGCTCAGGTCATGATTTCATGGTTCATGGGTTCGAGCCCCATGTCAGGCTCTGTGCTGACAGCTAGCTCAGAGCCTGGAGCCTGCTTCAGATTCTGTGTCTCCCTCTCTGACCCTCCCCTCCCCGCGCCGTGTCTTTGTTTCTGTCTCTGTCTCTCTCTTTTCTCTCTGTCTCTCAAAAAAATTTTTTTTATTAAAAAGAAAAATAAACATAAAAAAAGGTATGATAATTACGAGTTTGATATTAAGCAAAGACAAACAGACCAAAGGAACTGAACTGAGGTCCCTAAATTAGTCCTACATGTCTAGAACAGTCTAGTGTATGACAAAGGTATCATAAGGAGGAACTCTTCATTATCTTATGACAATAAAAAAATCCCTACTGGAGGAAAAAATCTCTACTTATTTACAACTAAATTCCAAATGGAACAAAGAGTTAAATTTTTTTTTTTAACTTTTGAATATCTTATGTTATGGCAATAAGAAATCCCTACTGGGGGAAAAAATCTCTACTTATTTACAACTAAATTCCAAATGGAACAAAGAGTTAATTTTTTTAAACTTGTGAATATTTCAAAACATGCAAATCTTAAGGAAATTAATAAATTTGAGCATATTAAAATTCTGAAGCCTGAACTACTAAAGAGATAAAAAATAAAGTGAAAACAAGCTGTAGACTGAAAAGATATGTGATGCCCATTTACTCAAGAAAGCATCAGAATTCAGAATATATAAACAATCCTATAAATTTATTTTTTGAAGTGCCAAAAAAAAGCCCAACAGAAAAAATGTACAAAGGACATGAATAATTCAGAGATAAAATGTCCAATAAATCAATGCAAAGTAGCTGAAACGTATTAGTCACAAAGGAAATTCAACTTTAAACTTCAGTAAATTTAGAAACACAAACTCTCAGACACTGTAGGAATGAAATACATCAGCACAACCACCGACAACAGTCTAATTAAGCTGAAGATACGCAAACTCCATGACCCAGCTTTTCTATTTCCAGATATGTTTCTTTCTAAAGTAGCATTTTTCAATCTGGTGGCCTCAATTTTGGGGTTATGAAATCAACAATCTTTAAAATAAAATAGAATAAAAAACATGAGTATATAACAGGTAAGGCTAGTATAGAACAAATGAGGCTAGGTATTATTGATCCTGTGTTAAACTATGTATATATGTTTGTAGCACGTATGCACACACGCACAAACTGGAATGGTCTATAAAATATAATTGCTGCTGTGGAGTTTTAACGGGACCGCCCTAGAAAAACATTCCCACATGTACACAAGGACATTCACCGTTGTAACAGTTGATAATAGCAAAATATCTGGGAAACATCTGAATCTTCATTTGGAAAATGGATAAGTTGTGGTATATTCATACTATGGAATAGTATGCACCTATTAAGCCAAATGAAGTGACTGTCAGCATGGGCAAATGTAAAAAATACAATGCCAAGTGAAAAGAAAAGGTTGAAAAAGAATACCTATGGTTCACTGTGACTCCTGTAAAATGAAAAAAGTCAAATTATGCATTATCTACACAGATATGTACCATACGATACCAGTAACGATACAGATAAAGCTCAGATTAGTTGTTACTGATAGGTGGGAGGAGGGAAATGAGGGCTTCAACTGTACTTGGAACATCTTCCGAAATCGGAGACCAACCTGTGGTAAGGACCTATCTCCATCAGCACGCATCTTTAACTTCATCAGTGCTACCTTTGCCGCCGTTTCACTATTTTTTGCACCTTTCCGTCGTTTACTTGCCGTCTCTCCGGTCTTAGAGTCTAAGAAATAAGCATAAGCATATAAGCACACAGAATTTTTACATTAAAATTTTCCAGAGTTCAGGCATTATTAGTATGGCTTTGAAATATACAAATAACACATAAAAGGGCTATATAGAGACCACATTCTTTTTGTTGGTATCATAGGTGACTTTTAAAACAAAACCATCGAGGTTGATCTAAGCAATCTCTACATCAAAAAACTCACTGTTACATGCTTCCCTTTCCAATTAAAGTCTATTTAATCAAAACAATCACTAACACTTCTGCAGAAATCTTCTAAGATTTGGTTATAGAAGATTTTAATAACGGTACTATCCTTAATTCCAAATGAAAATTCTGAACTAACACGTTGGCAGAGATGCTGGTTTAAGCCACACATACACGCTTCCTAGCACCTCAGATTATCAGCAGCATTCACAGGACAGCTGATAAGACTTAATGGTTAATCTTCGGAGAAAGCAAACCACTGCACTGGCCTCGTGAACACCATTTCCAGCCATCATACTTAACCAGCTGATCTCAGGGGCCCAGTAAAAGAGAACATCTGGTAGGGTACTACCATAAAATTTACAATCTTCCATTGGTCAGCCTTATGAGAAATATGGTCACATAAATGCCATCAAAATCTATACCAAGTTACAACCACTGTGGCCATTAAAAACACCTTCTAGGGGCGCCTGGGTGACTCAGTTGGTTAAGCCTCCAACTTGGGCTCAAGTCATGATCTCACGATTCAGGAGTTCAAGCCCCGTGTCACGCTCTGTGCTGACAAGCTCAGGGCCAGGAGTCTGTTTCAGATTCTGTGTCTCCCTCTGCTTCTCCCCTGCTTGCTCTCTCTCTTCCTCAAAAATAAACATTTAAACAATATAAAACAAACCAAAAAAAACAAAAAAACAAAAAACCACCTGCCATAACAGCAAGCCAACAGAAGCAGCAGGAGTCTACCAGATATACAACAGTAAGGAAACAGCCAACAAGCTTTCTAGATACTTGCCGAGGATGTCTTTAACAAGCTTCTGAGTGGCAGCCATACGAGGCTTAGGAGTTTCCAGTTTTTCACATTCATGATCCGACTGATGACGGTGCCTATGCGGAACAGAAGTGACACGAGTTCACGTATTTGCACATGACTTCAACAGATACAGACTCCGAACGGTCTGAGCGATCACCTCAGGCAAAAATTCTTCTCACAATAAGGACATTTAACTGGCACTAGCTCTCTTTCAGCACAGTCCTTGAATGAACACGGGTAAGAGGTAGGCTCATCTGACGTCAGTCTCTCCTTGACTACGGTCACCTGAAAATGGAAAAGGAGGAAATGGCATCATAGATTTCACATATAAAACAAATCAATATCTACTTTGGAAGGCAACGTACATAACATTTTTGCTTAAACTTGTTAGAGCAATTTACATTCTCACCTGATTATAATAAACGTTTGTGTGACACATGATTATTGTGCTGACTGTTCTACATTTTCATAACTTTCTTACTGTGGTATATTTATCTTTTAAGTCAAGTTAAAATGACTATTCAGTTACTCTTCATAATTTTAGAGTTCTACTTCGTACCTGTCCTAAACAAAGATGCCCCCATAATAATATGCTTAGGTGACCATCTCATCAACCCTCAAAGAGCAAGTCACAACTACTTTCTATGCTGACTTTACTTAAATATATATATGAAAGAACACTTAAAATTATGTTTATGATCCAGAAGGTTACAGACAGTTTCCATAATGATACATTCTCTATGCTGCTTTATTACTGTATTACCAGCAACTATTACACCAGAAGAAATCTTACAAGATTTAAAAGAAAATCCAGGTCAGGCTAGTTCGAGTTTTAAATAACCATGTCTCTAGAGCTGAATGAACTTTTTGCAGGCTCCGTGCTGTCAGCCCAGAGCCTCATGTAGGGCTGGATCTCACCAACTCCCCGATCATGAGGGGAGCCGAAATCAAGAGTCAGACGTTCAACCACCTGAGCCCCCCAGGTGCCCCAAGATAATTTCTTAAAATCTCCAACCAAAGGGCATTCCTCTATATAAATGGTACTTATGCCCTGTGGGGATTAACTTGTTTTTTTAATGTTTATTTTGAGAGGAAGAGAGAGCACAGAAGCACGAGTGAGGGGGAGGGATGGGAGGAGAGAGAAAGCGAGCGCGAGCAAAAAAGAGGGAGCACGCAGCAAGCAAGCACGCACATGCTGGCAGGGGGCAGGCATCAGGAGAGGAAGAGAGAAAATCCCAAGCAGCCTCCTCCATGCCGTCAGGAGGAGAGCATGAGATTATGACCCAAGCCGAAATCCAGTCAGACACTTTAACTGACTGAGCACCCAGAGGCCCCTTGGAGTTAACTTCTTAACTAGTTTTTCCAAATTTGTTCTAATGGTCTACTGGTAAAATGATTTTCATTTGATTATTGAATTAATGAGATCTAATTGATGTTCCATGAGAGACATTCATAGAAATCAAATATTGTGAGAAGGAAAGTACAAAGATCTATAAAAGCTGTGTGAGAAACACTAATGTTTATTATGTGACTATTTCTCTCCAATTAATCCTGCATAATACCAGTAGGTTAATTTTTATTTTCATCCCATAAATCACCTAAACCTCAAAGGACCAGATTTGGACCAAAGCTCATTTAACCTATATTTTCTATAACTGAGATAACAGATGTAATAATTCTTAGTAAAATACTTGGTAAATGCTGGTCAGGAATAAACAGTAATTGAAAAATGTGGGTCAAATGCTTCTTTCTAAATGGAATGAGCTCAGTTTAACTTTCTGCCTTTCTCTGACCAAAGGAGGTGAAGCCACTTATCACACAGTGGGGAAAATCACGTCTGGCCTGGTGGGCTCAGCCTTCTCGTCAAGGCCTGCCCTGGGCAAGCACCGCGTTACTGGTGGGGAAATCTGCCTAACTCTGGATCTCGGCTGCACCCTACCAGGCTCTATTCTAAGCTTCACCATTCAGTTTATCCTTTATGAGTAATAAAGAGGATATTTTGGCTTCTACTTAATAGCTTGTATCAATCGCTCAATTTGGTAAAAATTGGTGTAGGGATTTTTACTGGACCGCAGGTTTGTTCCTGGTGATCTCAGCTGATCAAGTCAGAGCAACTGGCAACCACAGACTCCTAACACCAGGACCCAAGGAAAATGAACTGAACAGTGAAGGAGACTGGAAGAAGCAGATGACGAGGATAGTAATTCCACTGTGTATTTATAAATATAGAGCCCACAGCTTGAAGTGGGCTAAGTAAACATAGCTGAAATGTACGAGAATTCTAACAATTTGTAATTACTAAGGAGACCAATTTTTTTTCTTAAACTGAGAAAAACAACATAAAATGAACTAAGAACCTCTTTATATAATCAGTTTAGTATGCCAAATTTTAATCTGTGGTACACTGACTGGTTTTAAACTGAATCAAATTCTGAATGAAAGTACATAAAAAGAAACACGTTTTATTAGAACTATTAACATACCTCAGGACAGCTATGTGATTCCCTGCTTCTGTGCTCAAGGCTTAAGGAATTAAAAAAAAAAAAAAGCTTATTTAAACGCAATCAAATAATTAAAGATAACTGTAGTTATAGGAGATTTTTAATGGTTGGTATCCTTAAGAATAGTTACAGGACATTAAAACTCTGCATATAAGAATAAACCGACAAATTACAAGAGCATCTATATAGTCTCAAAAGTTTCAAAGCGCAACTGTTCAATGTAAACAAATAAAATTTACCACTCTAAAATACTTTTGAGTGCCTCAAGATGTGTGCAAATAAAAGGAATTAAAATATTCTTTGTATTTCTCAAAGACCAACAAAAATACAATACAAAAGAAGCGCTCTAGTTCATAAGGACTTAAAAATATGCATTACTTTTATTTAATCCTAAAAAAAATCTTTGAGTGATCACCTGAAAATAATTCTTTCACTGTTCAATTTAAGCAACTAAATGTCTAAAACATGAAAGTTTAATTACAAAGAAAACACATTTTCTAAAATCTTTGATAGTTCCCAGGTTTTACTTTGCATGTGGGATGTGTACAAACGACATGTAATATCCAGTTTGAGAAATGTATAGGTTGGGCTCTTCATTTGATTACAATAAAGAGTAATAATACCTGGATTTTTTTCTCTACCTTATTCTTTATATTGTGGATATTTTCTCTCCTTGCTATTAAAACACAAATGTAACTTTTACATTTTACACCTAAGTCTATTTCTGAAAGTTTAAAGTTTAGTCACATATATCCACAAGTAATCAGAGCCCATGTTTGATTTTTTTCTAAGTAATTCTATTATGAATATAAAATATCAATGGCTAAAGTAAAAACTATTTGAAATCATTCTGTTTTGAGGAATAAATGTCATATTACAAACACTAAAATTACTCCCAAATGTTGCATAAAAATTTAACTTACCAAAATACTCCTGAACAACCATCACAAACAAATGGGAGAAAATCTAAAATTGAGGGAAAATGTTATATGCACTGGTCAGTATCCAATTTTGATTTGGTTTTCTTAAAAAGATTTTTTTTTATGTTTATTTTTGAGAGACAGAGAGACAGTGTGAGCAGGGGAGGGGCAGACACAAAAGGACACAAAGAATCAGAAGCAGGCTCCAGGCTCTGAGCTGTCAGCACAGAGCCCAATGCGGGGCCCAAACCCACGAACCGCCAGATCATGACTTGAGCGAAGTCAGCCGCTTAACCGACTGAGCCACCCAGGCACCCCTAAAAAGATTTCTTACAAGTTCTGAACTACATCTACTGTAGAACTTTCCTTTTTGACCAATATACTAGTGTAACAAGTAGAGTTTAAACAAAAGCTATCACAACCTCAAGCAAGGAAAGTAGCTGGATTATCAGAAGATAAAGGTTACTTATAGTGTGAAGTCAGAAAAAAGTTCTGGGTTGTTTTGGTTGACCAGATTTACGATGTGTCGTTTCCAAGTACTGTATGCTGCAGAAATCCTGCATTTATTTGAAGTGAAAAATCCTGGGTTTCAATTCTGATTCCACAGTTTATTAATCTCGCAGTGCTACAAACTATTTAACAGAGTTTTGTGGGAGATGGGAAAACAATGGCACAGTGGGAGGATTCTGAGCTCACCTCCTCCCAGCGAGGAACCAAGATCTAACAGCTGCCTCTGAAGACCACCCGAGTAGACCTTCCACACATGCTCCTACAGAGGGAGGCCATACTAGAAGGGTGGAGGGGTGGAGACACAGTTGGGAACCATAAATGGGAAGGACACCCCAAGCAAGAAAAGCTAGAGGATCAAAGCCCACACCATGCATCCCAGCCATTGCGGACAGGAGGCCCCATAACATCCAGCTTTGAAAACCAGGGAGGCTAAACTTGGCATGCTTTTCAAATCAGCGAGGCTTAACTCCAGGTACTACAAAAATCTCCAAGAGCTGAAGGCAATAGTAAGTGGACTCCTGACCCTTAAAGAGCCAACATGGTCAAGAACTGCTGGAGACCAGCACAGGAGCAGCAGTCTGAAAACCTCCTGGGGTTTCCATGAAGGCAATTCACTTACTAATCTCAGAATGTGCACTAGAGAGACACGGATCTTCAGGAGGCCTCTCCAAGAATAAAAGTGGTGAAGAACACCATTTATTTCCTCTCCCAAGCCAGAGAGCTGGACACTTGGAGAAATGAGTGCTAACTACCGACCACCTTGCCAGCACCATGGGTCTGCCCATGTATTCACCTGCGTTTCCACCGCATCCAACCTGCTCACCTCAGCAGCCTCCCTCCAAAGTGGCTCCTCTCCTGTCACACTACAGGCAGTCCCAGAAGGGACCAGTGCCACTCCAGAGCAACTCCTGCCCTGGGGAGAGATAGAGAAAACCCCATACGCCAGCCTGCCCAAAGTTCCAGCAACTTCTAGCAGGCCACATGGGGGGGAGGGGGAAACCCTGCCATTCAGTGGGACCACAGAGGCTGACTGCAGACACCTAATCTGATTGCTGGCCCACTCACCTACGAGCCCACCAAGGTCTCTCAACAGTACAGGAACCAGAGTCTGCCCAGTAGCAGGCAAAGCAGGTCACCACAGCCAACAGGGATGAAGGCAAATGAGGCTCAGGCACAACAGTGAGCAAGCACACAGCTGCTAGAGAAGACATCCCTGGAGCAGCCAGTTCTAGCGAGCAGGGGGCATTGTGCTACAAGGCACCACAGGACCTCTTCTAGAGAAGTACACTAACTTAGACCACCAAGACACATAGCAGGTTTCCCAAATACAAACAAACAGAGTTACCCAATATGAGGAGATAGGAATAGGTCCCAAATGAAAGAACAGGACAAAGTCACAGAAAAGAGCTAAGAAACAGAGATAAGCAATATGCCTGATAAAGCAATTATTAATGGATTTGAGAAAAGAATGGATGAAGTCAGTGAGAACTTCAACAGAGATAAAAAATGTAAAACAGAGCCAGTTAGAGATGGAAAATTCAGTAACTAAAATAAACACACTAGAGAGAACAAGAGATTAGGAAAGGCAGAGGAACAAATCAACAATCTGGAAGACAGGATAATAAAAAACCACCAAGCTGGAAAGCAAAAAGAAAAGATAAAAAATGAGAATAGGATAAGTAAACTCAGCAACAGTATCAAGCATACTAATATTCACATTATAAGGCACCCAGAAGAAAGAGAAGGGGGCAGATAAATTACTTTAAATAATGCCTAAACCTTCCCAAATCTTAGGAAGGAAACAGACTTCCGTATGTAAGAAGCAAAGAGAACTTACAACAAGAGGAACCCAGGGAGGTCTATACCACTTATAATTAACATGGCAAAAAGTAATGGTAATGAGACAATTTTAAAAGCAGCAAGAAAACAGGCATAAATATAAGGAAAACTCTATAAGGCTACCAGCGGACTATTCAGCAAAAACTTTTTAGGCCAGAAGTTAGTAGCATGATATATTCAAAGTACTAAAAGGAGAAACCCTGTAACCAAAAATACTCTAGCCAGCAAGGGTATCACTTGGAATAGGAGGAGAGATAAAGATTCCCAGATAAAAGTTAAAGGAGTCAGTCCCTACTAAACCGGCCCTACACAAGAGAGAATTCCCACTCAGGGGGAATTCTCTGACTGGAAAGAAAAGGCTTTAAGTAGAAGAAACTTATGAAAGGAAAATATTCCACAGGTAATAGCAAACATATAATAAAGGTAGTAGATAAATCACTTATAAAACCAGCATGGAGGGTAAAAGGCAGTAAAATGCAGGAAATGTAGAAAAATGAATCCTAACGTTATATAAAACATAATATATACATGAAACATAGATTGAGGGTGTAAAAATTTAGTGTTTTTTAGAATATGTTCAAGTTTAAGCAACCATCACCTTAATATAAATTGCTGTATGCATAAGAGGTTATATATGAACCTCACAGTAACCACAAATCAAGAACCTATGAGATACACAAATAATAAAGAGAAAGGAATCTAAGCATAACACTAAAGAAAGTCCTCAAACCACAAGAGAGCAAGAAAGGAACATGAGCACTACAAAAACCACCATAAAACAAGTAATAAAAGGGCAATAACTACATGCTTATCAATTACTTTAAGTGTAAACGGACTAAATGCTCCAATCAAAAGACACAGGGGAACTGAATGGATTAAAAAACAAGACCCATCTATATGCTACTTACAAGGGACTCACTTCAGACCTAAAGAGGCACAGACAAAGTGAAGGGCTGGAGAAACATCCCATGCAAATGGAAGCCCCAAAAAAGGCCAAAGTAAAAGTATTTACATCACATAAACTAGACTTCAAAACAAAAACAAACACTGTGACAAGACACAGAGAAGGGTACTACATAATGACAAAAAGTAACACTCCAACAAGAAGATTTAACAATTTTAAGTATCTATGTACCCAATAAAGAAGCACTCAAATACATAAAGCCATTACTAAACAGACATAAAGGGAGAAATTGACAGCAATATAATAATAGTGGGGCACTTTAACAGCCCATTTGCTTCAATGGATAGATAATCCAAATAAATAATCACTATGGAAACAGTGATTCTGAATGAAACATTAGACCAGATGGACCCAACAGACATATCCAGAACATTCCATCCCAAAACAGAATACATTCTCTAAGCTCACATATTAAGCCACAAAACTAGTCTCAATAAATTTAGGAAGACTGTGTCCAACTATGATCGTATGAAACGAAAAATCAATTACAAGAAAAAAATCTGGAAAGAACATAAATAGTTGGAGGCTTAACAACATGCCATCAAATAATGAATCAACAGAGGGAATCGAAAAATACATGAAGATAAGGGAAAATGAAAACACAATGGTCTAAAATCTTACATGGTCAAATAACCTACAAATAGGAGACAAGATATGCAACGGGAAAAGTCTCTTCAATAAATGGTGTTTGGAAAACTGAACATGTAAAAGAATGAAAACTGCAAAAACTTCTTACACCATACACAAAAATAAATGCAAAATAGATTAAAGACCTCCATGTGAGACCTGAAACCATAAAACTCTTAGATGACTTAGGTAAGGGTAACAAAAAAAAAAAAAAAAAAAAAAAAAAAAACCCTAGGACTACACCAAAATGAAAAGCTTTTTTGCACCGAAGGAAATCATTAACAGAAGGCAATCTACTGAATGAGAGAAGTATTTGTGCATGATCTGACAAGGAGTTAATATCCTAAATAAGATTTAAAAAAAAACCAAAAACCTTATACAACTCAAAACCAAAAGAACCAAATAACTCAGTTTAAAAAAACTGGGCAGAGGACCTGAATATACCTTTTTCAAAAGAAGTATAGAAATGGCCAATAGACCTATGAAAAGATGCTTAAATCAGTAATCAAGAAAATGCAAATCAAAGCCACAATGAGATATAACCTAATGCCTGTCAGAATGGCTAAAAATCAAAAGCACTAGAAATAATAAGTGTCCATAATGATGAGGTGAAAAGGGGACCCTCATACACTGTCGGTAAGAATGTAAATTGGGGCAGTCACTGTGCAAAACAGTATAGAGGTTTCTCAGAAAGTTAAAAATACAAATACCACATGGTCCAATAATCTCACTACTTGGTATTAACCCAAAGAAAATAAAAACAGTAATTCAAAAAGATACGTGCACCGCTATGGTTACTGCAGCAGTATTTACAACAACCGAGATATGGAAGCAGCCCAAGTGTCCATCAATAGATGAATGGATAAAGAAGATGCGGTGTGTATATATCCTAGGGAATATCACTCAGCCATAAAACAGAATGAGATCTTGCCATTTGTGACAACATGAATGGACTAGAAGAGTATCATAGTAAGTGAAATAAGACAGAAAAGAAATGCCATTTGATTTCACTTGTATGTGGAACCTAATAAACAAAACAGAGAAGCCAAAAAACTGACAAATACATAAAACAAACTGCTGGTTGCCAGAGAGATAGGTGAGCAGATTAAGAGGTACAAACTTCCAGTTATAAAACAATTGTCACAGAAATGAAAGGTACAGCACAGTGAATATAATCAATATTATAACAATATTGTATGGTGATGATGGTGACTACATTTAGCACTGTAAGCACTGAGTAATATATAGAAACGCTGAATCTATATATTATTCACCTGAGGCCAATAACATTGTATGTTAACTATGTCAATTAAAAAGTTATGGGGAAATAAAAGGAATAATTTTAAAAAAATAGAGCTTTGGATATATATTTGATATAGAATAGTACTGTGTGTGTATATGTACACAAAGCCAAAGCTCTGTTATTAGGTAGCATAGACATAGATATAGATATAGGTCCAGGCAGATTAGGTCTGTTTGTACATGTTTAAATGTGTGTACATATTTCTATACTGTATGTCATACCTACTTCATAGGTTAATTACAAAAACCAAATGAGATATATGCAAAAGAATAGTAAGCAATTAGTAAAAATAATTGCAACAATTAACTTGTTTTGAATACTCTGAATTCAGAAAAATCCTGTGGTGACTATGGGAAAATGTGTTCACAGATATTTCAGAAATTCAATAGGTACATTGATCCTGTCATATTTAGTCCTGAAGTGTTGCTTTCCCTTCTATTGAGGAACTAAGTTAGGAAATGAATTTCTAAAAAAATTTGTTATGTTTATTTTTGAGAGACAGAGACAGCGCGAGCAGGGGAGGGTCAGAGACAGAGGGACAGAGCAGAGTCCAGGCTCTGAACTAGCTGTCAGCACAGAGCCTGACGCCGGGCTCAAACCCACAAACCGTCAGATCATGACCTGAGCTGAAGCTGGATGCTTAACCGACTGAGCCACCCATGCACCTCAGGAAATGAATTTTTGAAAAGCACACAAAAGTATCTACTCTCTCACTAGATACAATCACTCTAAATTATTTTGACTGTACTTCATATTACAGTGTACAGCCAAGTGAAGCTGGAAATGTCCAATCACACCACTTTTAAAGTGAAAACAAAAGGCACTGCACTTTAGAGAAAGACTGCAATTGCCCCCCACAAGATCTCACTATGGGGTACGTTAACCAAAACAGAAAGAGGTCCTATCAAAACACACAGTGATCCCTGGTTAATCCAGCTTGTGGGACAAGAGACCAAATAAAGCTCTTTCTCTGCCTCAGAAGCAGGCAAAATGAGAGAGGATACTGTGAGCATGTTTCATGCCAAGAAAGCGTGTATTCATTTGTCAACAAGAAACTGAAGCATAAAATACTGTGTGACTTTTATGTCTCTTTGAAGTTGGAAAAATTTTACATGCTTGCTATTTTGAGACTTTTGGTGATGAACTAAAAATTAAATGCAAACCAAGAGGACCCAGAGGGAAGAGTTAAGATCAAGAGAATTTCCTGACACCATCCTTCTATTCAACCAGAAGCTAAACGAAACTTAGGATACTCACTTAATACCCTCTAAATCTTAACCCCTCTCTACTAGTCCAAAAGAGCTAAACACTGGTCTCATTTCATATTTATACTTTGATATCGGAAGTTGGTAGATACCATGGACTTGGTAATCAGGTACACCAGAGATAAACCTAACTTACAGTCAATTGGCCAAGCTTCTCTATGAAAGATGTGCAAGGAAATCTAGATTTCCTGAATGGCTGGCCGTGACAGCCAGTGGTAAGAGACACATACAGAGTGCCCTAAGTAACAAGCCCCTAGCAGGGATTGTGCCCTTTTGCCCACTGCCCACAGCAGACATCACTAATCAGTTGGAGCATTCCCAAAAGATCTGGGCTAAATCTCAAAAGAACTCCTTTCACCAGATACCTACTACCAATAACTGAAGCTGCAATGAGAGATGAAACCTATTTGCCACCCTAGGTAGTTCGGGCCAACAGTGACAGCACACATTTGAAGTGAAACTCGGGGCACCAAATTCTGAGCATTCTATATGGCTCAAATGCTTCAAAAACGTGCCTCCTCCAGACGTAAGACATCCTAGGTCACACTACCCCTGACTATTAGATTGGGCTGTATCACACGGTCTCTCAGTTCAGCGTAGAGAGAAAATCACCTTATTAATGCTCCAAAATACAGATTATTCTGAAAGCTTTTCTATGGAAAAGACCGTATTTGAAAGCCTCCTACGTAGTTCCAGTACCAAAACTGAGGTCAGAAAATGCTGAGTCGGTAATATCAAAGAACGACCGAACTTAGGGAGCATGGTGATCATCCTAGCAGAAGTCTGAGGAGGAGAATCCGAGCAAAGCTAAGGGCGTCCTCACTAGACACTGCGAACACCAGGTGAAAAACTGATCTCGCTCAACTCCTTCATCTGACAAGTAGTAGATAAAAAGTTTGCTACAGAGAGGGGTCTTGCCCAAGGTTGCAGTGGCAGGAAGAGAGGGGAACACAGGTCTCCACCCTCCCAGACCTAAGACAGGAGTGGGAGTGACACAACTTCTTGGCAAAGCACACTCGAAAACCAAAGTGAACACTGCAAGACATGTTTTCAGAAACTGCATCGTTCCCTTCCAAAGAGGCAGCAAGACTCTGCCAAAGGCGCAGGGGCAACAAAAATAACAACACATCTCACTGCCGCCCCAGGAGGGACATACCCACCCTGCCTCCTCAGACTCCACACCGCCCTACGACCTCCCCTCACCCGCCGCCACTACCCAGGAAGGCTCAGCGGGGTACAAGTCGACGACGTCTAGAATTAAGCCCAGCTAGATCACCTCGCTGCCGGCAATGCTCCACCTGGCAGTGCTGCCCTACGTCCAACTCCGCCATAGCACAGCCCCGCAAGAGGTGGGGATACGACGCATGCGCGCGGCGCCCGCTGGGATGGGGCGGACCTCGGGGCGGAGCCTGCAGGGGGCGGGGTTGGTACATTCACCGGAAGCAGTCACGTTGTTGTGAGTGCCGGGAGATCCGAGTGTATTTGTGCCCCAGACGCCTAATACGGCGGCGGGAAGAAAGGGGAGTTGGTCTGTTTGCCTTTTTCCTGGGTAGAAGTCTTGGAGCCCAGTACTTACGGATATTCCCAATTGCTTCTCTAAAAGATTGCATGCTGAATTCCCTCTATGCAGCAACCCAAATCGGGGACGACCTCACAAGGATTTTTTAAAATTAGTGTAACTGGAAACCCGCACAGTGGCAAGCACAAGTATTTGCAATAATCAAGAGAAGGAGAACACCGGTCATTCAGTTTCGTATTCATTCTAAAGCACCAGTGGATATAAAGTAAATGCCTCTTGCAAGGGAGTCATTACGTTTTTCTTAACTATTATGTATTTTTGAGAGAGCATGAGTAGGGCGGGGACAGAGAGAGAGACACACACACACAGAATCTGAAGCAGGCTCCAGGCTCTGAGCTGTCAGCACTGAGCCACTTGCGGGACTCGAATTCCTGGATCATAAGATCATGACCAGAGCCGAAGTGGGACGCTTAAACGACTGAGCCACGCAGGTGCCCCGTCATTAAGGTTTTTAAAGTTGTTGGGGTTCCCCCCGCCCATTTATTTTTTTCCCCCTGCCCATAAGTCTGTAGCCCTTGGGGTCCCAAGTGTGTACTAAACTTCATTGAGTCCCTCGGTGTAGAGAGTCCTGTCTCACAACTCCCTGAGGAAAG
The DNA here is from genome assembly GCF_006229205.1 of Suricata suricatta. NCBI lineage: Eukaryota > Metazoa > Chordata > Mammalia > Carnivora > Herpestidae > Suricata > Suricata suricatta. The sequence goes on from NC_043714.1 coordinate 28,456,449, forward strand.
CTTGTGATTCCACTGGGATGAAGGGGCGTTTCAGACTTGATGAGCCACTTCAAAGGTACCAAGAAGTAGAAGTTCTTCTAGGTGGAGTACAAATGAATGCCATTCCACTGATGTGACACCAGACAGGACTCAGAGTAAGATGAAGGACAATCAAAAATGTACTCATGACAGGAACTAGAAAATTATTCAATGCTTCCTATATAACTGGGTATATCCAAATCAATATTCATTAAAGAAGGGGGAAGGAGGAGATTGGGAAACAGTTATTACTTCAATATTTGCTCTTGAATAAATCTGTTTAAGACCTCCATCTCAGACTTGCTTGTATCTCTGGAGAAACTTCAGATTTTACAGCTGAAAGCAATCTAAGAGATCAGTTATTCCAGTGCCTGTCTGTCATTGTTTAAGATGAGGAAACAGATTTGTAGCATTTAAATGATTTGCTCAGAGACACCTAGGTGGCTCAGTTGATTAAGCATCCAACTCTTGATTTTAGCTCAGGGCATGATCTCATGGTTCGTGGAATTGAGCCCCGAGTCGGACTCTGCACTGACGGTTGGTGTCTGCATGGGATTTTCTCTCTCCCCCTGTCAGTCTCTCTCAAAATAAGTGACCATTTAAAAAAATAAGTGATTTTCCCAAATTAGTGGAAGAGCCAGGACTAAAATTTAAGTGTCAATGACTTCTGGTATTCCTGAATTTAAGAATCAGTGACTTAACCTGATTTTGTAGGTTTCTTTTAGCTGCTTGAGTCAATAGCAGATTTTCTAGATTACTAAGTGTTTAAAATGTTCTAGATAAGTGGTAAATATTTTATCAGTCCAATCAAAAATTTAAAATATTTTTTCAGTTCACTTACTCTGGAAGTATAGGGGGCGTTAGATGATTAAACTAACCAAAATTACAGTCGCTAGCTTTTTCATCTCTGGTCTTTGTGGAGTTCTCCTCTAGGTGCTACTTCAACATATCGGTTTCCCCTTAATTTTGTGTGCGGTCCACTTATCAGTTTACATCCTCCTACATCCTCCTACAAGTGAGATTCTCCTGGTTCCAAATGACTCCCAGGACCATATTCTCTATCCTGAGAACTCTTTCCCCCCCAAACTGAAAGTCTGTTTCAGTCGTTGGCATATTTACTTAGTGTCATCGGTCATATAAAACTTAAGCCAAAATAGGACACTTTCTTACTGTATCATCGCCACTCTAACAAAGGCAGTCTATCATATTAGAAACATTGGATTGGTTCTTTACCACTTATTTCTCTCATGGAAGTAGCTATTAAACTATCAATTATGCCCCAGAAGTGTGTCAAATCTGTACTCTTCAATTTCTCACGTGATTTCCTCCCAAACAACTCCCTTCCTTATCTAAGATACTCTGATGGTTTTCCATTATTCACAAGATTTATTAACTTAATAAGACATCTCTAGCCTCAGCAATAACTACTTCCCCTCAAGCACCCTACTCTCCAATAATTTCCTAAATATATCTTCTGGTTCTTTCATAGGTTCATACTTTCACAAGTGCCTTTCCTTCTCCCTTGAATGTTCTAGTCCAGGGTTTTCCAAACTTTGAAAATAAGAATCAGGTGGGTGCTTGTTAGTAAACAGTTGCCCATACTCCTCTCTGGGTCTAATTTAGAAGGTCTGGGATGGGTCTTGGAAAGCTAGATCTTTAAGGAGTGCCCTCACATTCATTCTTATTGGATCAGTTTAAAATACAGGTTTTTCTTTTACTCCACCTTCAGAATATTATTACATTATCCTCTCAAATGGGAAAGCTGAGTGCATGGGCAAAATTAAGTCTTCCAGGGTATCAGGCACATGCTGGGGTAGCGGTCACTACATACTCTCCTTACTAGCACTAACCAGGCAGTATTAGAATTTACCTGACAAAAATACCTTTCAGTGGCTTCCATTAGTTACAAAATAAAATCTGCACCCAAGTCCACTTAACAAACCCATTTTGGATTCGATACAAAATTGGGTAGGACCTGGTCTTTGACCTCAGGGAGCTCACAAAATCTAGGAAGGAATCTCTCTGCTTGGCATTTAAAGTCTTTCCAATCTTCGCCCAACCTACCTTTCTTGTTATCACTCAAAGGCCTTTCCACAGGCTGTGCTCACCGTAGCCTCGGACCCTTTCCAGGTGCTGTTCCTTCTTCTTGGAATGCTCTTTCCCGCTCCATCTGGTTTCTGTTTTCTGAGCAGTCAACTCAAGTATGTTTTCCTTAGGAAATTCTTCTTTGTTCTCCTGACTAGGACAAATCCTGCTGTTATTACATTCACTTTGTATCTACTTTGAAGCATTTGTCCCTGATGTGATTTTGTATTTGTAGGATTATTTGACTATTGGTCTCCCCCTCCGAGCTGTAAGCTCCAGGAGGACAGGGACCCGATTCTGTGGTTATACAGATGCTCACTGTAGAACTCTGCGTTAATCTGTCTCCATGTCAATGCACTTGGAGATTTGTCTAGAGATTTGTTCTATCTCTGAAGAAGTTTGTCTTACATATTCTGCATCAAGTCTTTGAACACTCTAAGTTGAAACTTTAACAGCTAAAATTCTCTGATTATTGTGTACTAGGCACTTAAATGGATCATTTTATCTTCATGAAAACACTTTAATTAAGACGGGGTGCCTGGGCAGCTCAAGTGGTTAAGCTTAAGTGTTTGACTCCGGATTTCAGCTCAGGTCATGTCGTCTCAGGGTTAGTAGCCCCGTGCTGAGCTCCCAGCTGATAGGACAGAGCCTCTTGGGATTCTCCCCCTGCCCTTCCTCCATGCATGCACATGCTCTTTCTCAAAATAAATAAACATTAAGAAAAACCACATTTAAGATTGATGTTATTATTCCCATTTCATAGAATGGTCTATAGAACTTAATCAACTCCTGCCTCGTTGTCCCCAGTATCAAAAACTGCTCTCTCTCTTCATCTCCTCACTGACATCTTAATTGGTGAGTACTTCCCAGCTCTCTTCCTGGTGAACCTCATGAACTAATCTCTTCATCTGGAATTCTTTCTCCTTTCCCCAAATCTACCTAGCTATCTCCTCCTCACCTTTCAGCCCTCAAAAAAAAAGGCTTTTTAGGACCTGTCCCCTAGTTCCTACGGTTACTGTGACAAGTTACCACTAGTTTAGTAGCTTTAAACACCATACATTTTTTTTTTTTTTTACCTTACTGTACTGGAAGTCAGAAGTCATAAAACCAATGTGTTGGCAAGGTTGTGTTCCTTCTGAAGGCTCAAAGGGAGAATCCAACTCCTTGTCTTTTTCAGCTTCTGAAAACTACCTGTGTTCCTTGGCTCATGACAACCCCTTCCTCCGTCTTCAAGGACAGCAACATGGCATCCTCAAGTCTCTCCTTGCGTGTCCTCCTCCAGACCTTCCCCCTTCCACCAAGCTCCTTCTCTTACTCTGACCCATCTGCCTTCCCCCTTTTAAGAAGGCTTGTGGGTACATTGAGCCCACCTGGATATTTCAGGATACCCTCTCCATTTCAAGAGTTGTAACTCAGTCACACCTGCAAAATCCTTTTTGCGATATAAAGAAACAGTTCTAGGTTTCAGAGATTAGAATGTGGTCAACTTTGGGAGATCATTATATTAACTATTCCAATACATGTTCTCATACTTCCTAGAACTGACACATAGTAAGGCCTCAAAAAATATATATGTACTGAATCAGGGAATGAACAAATCAACATTGACAGAGAGCCCCTCAAAAAGCATTCTTAATCTTAATCAGCATTAATAAGGGCTCCTGGGTGGCTTGGGTGGTTAAGCATCTGTCTTCGGCTTAGGTTTCGGTCATTATCTCGAGGTTCCTGGGCTCAAGGCCCTCCTTTGGCTCTGTGCCGACAGCTCAGAGCCTGGAGCCTGCTTCCAATTCTGTGTCTCCCTCGCTTTCTGCCCCTCCCCCACTCACACTCTGTCTCGCTGTCTCTCTCTCTCTCAAAAATAAAGAATAACAAAAAAATTTTTTTAATGTATTAAAAAAATCAGCATTAATGAAAATAGAGTCTTCACAACAAGGAACATCAACATAATAGCTTGTTTCACTCTGCCTGACAGGTCAAAAAACAGCTGGAATATTGTGCTTGGTTCTACACTGCAAATGGAGGCAAATTTGGGCTTATTTAAAGGAGGGCAACAGGATGGTGAAGAATGAGAAACAGTATTATGTAAAAGAGCACTTATAATGTTTGGGGCTTAATCAGCAGAATTGAGGAAAGGTGTGAAGCAAAGAGAACCCCCCCCCCCAACCCCCCCACCATCAAGACTACCATCACCACTATCATCAGAGCCGGCAGAGTGCACATGTGTGGGTGCAATGCCTATGTGTGTGTGTTGGAAAGCCACCTTTTTAAGCAACTTTTTAAGCAGCAGTTTGTTCCAGAAGGAGACTTTGTAACATTTTCATAAATAATGACTCTTTAGGGGATAATTTAGTTGTGCTGATAAGCATACATAAAATTATTTTGAAATGACTTAAATTGTGTTTTGGCACAAATTGGATATCCACATGTTATTAATTAACTGTAAGTTTGCTTATATTCATGAAGCTTTATTTTTCCTCCAAAACAAGTCCGGACTTCCAAGCCTGACCCAGCAGCATCTCTGCCCCTCAAACCCAGATGGGGAATCATTTTTCTTTAATGTTTATTTTTGAGAGAGAAAGAGAGAGAGATAGGGAGAGACGGAGAGAGAGAGAGAGAGATTGAGAGTG